>NC_034611.1:22532367-22549408 GCF_900095145.1 Mus pahari | reverse complement strand
TAATATAAAGAATGGGGCCACCTTCCAACCCTTCTCTCTCTCTCTCTCTCTCTCTCTCTCACACACACACACACACACACACACACACACACGCACACTCACACACATACACACACTACGAAGAATGTCTCCCGGTCTGGTATGTCCCTGGTTTAACATTGCAAGTAGCATCCGCATGTCACTGGGTCTCTGCCATGAAGACAAAGGGGTTTGGAGATATTTGCCCCCAGGGACAAGTAAATTTCTGCTGGCAGTTGTTGGTTCAGGCAAGTGACACAGTGGTATGCTTGGGCACGGCTTTGGAGATAGTCACATCTGTAATTCACTGTTTGTTACTTGCTTGGAAGATGAATTTAGTCTTAGTTCCGTTATTGTGACATTAAAGTAAATAATGTGTACCTGGACAGGGTTCCTATGGCAATTATAGATTCCATACAGTATCTGGCACATATGGAGGTGCTGTATTATTTCAATGTGCTAATTATTACTAGCATCAGTAACGGGTGTCTACTGTCTGAGCCCATGAATCAGAATCCTAAACTCAAATACAAAGAAATTTTAACTTCTCTGTAGAACACTCATAATTTGTGGGCTCTCAATAGCAAAAGATGCTTTGTGATTTTACCTCGGCCAGAGAAAACCCGAATTTCTCTGACTCACTATTAGATAGCTCCACTTCCCAGAAAGAATACCTTGGCTCCTGAGCAGATAACTGTCTGCAGAAAACTTAATTCTGATGAGAAGAAACAGCTCACTCTGCTGTGGGTTTTAAATATTGGCCACATAATACCCATCCCATTGCCAAGCCTCTGACCGTGCGTACTTGGATTAAAATTGTCACTGCTAAGAAGACCTGGCAACTTTATTTTTGTATAACTCCATTTGCCTTATAAATGGACAATAGAGCCATACAGTACAATGAGAAAAAAAAGTGTACATAAAGAAAGGAAATAAATACATTATCAGAAATGATCAGGGGACATTTCATGAAAGCAGCGATATTTTAACCTGGCCTAGAATAATGACTGGCAAATCTCAGGAAGATAAGGAAGAACCCTCTAAAAGAGGAAAAAAATCTGGAGACAGGACACTGGGTCAGTTGCCCTGAGTTCTTAGGGCTCAGATTGTGGCAGCTTGAATATGCTTAGCTCAGAGAGTGGCACTATTTAGAGGTGTGGCTTTGTTGGAGGAAGTGTGTCACTGTGGGCCTGGGCTTTAAGTCTCTTGTCTTAGTTGCCTCCAGAACAGGAGGTGGCACTCTCATCTCCTCTAGCCCCATGTCTGTCTGGGCACTGCCATGCTTCCTTCCACCTTTAGTGATAATGGACTGAGCCTCTGAACCTGTAAGCCAGCCCCAATTTGATATTGTTCTTATAAGAGTTGCCTTGGTCATGGTGTCTGTTCACAGCAGTAAAACCCTAACTAAGACAAATGTGTTGCCCGACATGAGGCTGGCTGCAGGGTGACTCTGGGAAGCATTTCTGAGGTGGTACCTTCCAGGCAATAATGGATGTTAGTCACGAGTATGATAGCAAAAAAAAAAAAGATAAATGGACAATGGACATCTGTGGTAGGACACTCAAGTTCTAGGAAAATCAAGTCAGGGAAGTAGGTGAGTTTTCACCCTCACAGCAGCTGTGCGGAGTAGAGACACATTCACATCAACAGCGTCTTCGATGCAGAGTTAATAGGACCAGAATAAAATTCATGAAGGGAAAGAAATCTGTAATTTGGAAAAGTGAATGAAAACTATCTTTCCATGATAAGAGTAAGACTGGGTAAACAAACAGAGAGAGAACTTAGGAAGGTTCCATTACATGTGCATTTATCACCACAAGGGCCCTATTGTCCTTTTGCTGGGTGCAGAAAATACTGGGGAAAGGTTAGGCTGGACTCTTTCCAACATTTTCAAATGATGTCTAGGAAGAATAAATCAAGGGAGAGAAAATGACCTACAGAGTGGAACTGAAGTACAGAATATTTTGGCAATTCTACAGGTGAATTCATGCCTTACCCAGGCCAGAGAATTACATGTTTTGGGGTAAGGTTTTTCTATCTGTTCTTTTTCTTTAATGTTTTCTATAATTAAGTACAATCAGAATTCACAAAGGTGACCTATGTAAAGAAACGTAGGGGATGCTTGGACTGAACAGTAAAAGAATCTAGGTGAAACTCCAAGGAATGACAGATGAATGAGAAACCAAGTCCACTTTTCATCCATCTCCTAGATATTCATTTGGAGGGACTGAGGTCATTGGACAGGAAGATGGGCCAGTTTGTCACCTGAGCCCACCTGGAGAGGGCGAGTGTATAGTGTATCACCTGAGCCCACCTGGAGAGGGCGAGCGTATAGTGTATGCTTGTCAGTACCCTCTATGTGCCCTCCTCACAGAGACATAGGCACTGTCCTTCCGAACCTTGCTGTCAGCTATGAGTGAGCTAGTAACCTATGCCAGACTCAGGTTCCACTTGCGTTTATTTACCATGCCTTACAGGGAGTTAGTCAGAGTGATGGAGAGAGTTATAGGTAGGAAGAAATTGCAACCCCAGCTGGAAAAGGAAGTGACTGACAGAACCTATACAACCACTAATGTCAGGCAGGCCTGGCGGCACTGATGGTGGAGTTTGGTCAGTGAGCACGTTTAAGGGTTTTGATCTTGAGTTGTTTTGCTGTTTCTAAAACAATTGTTTAGAATAGTACCAGTTGTTGGAACAGTATGAAATTCCATAAAAAGTGAACTAAAACTATAGCAAAGAAAGCAAAATAATGACCAGGGAAGGATTCATATTGACAACAGATCTAAACAGAGCTATTTGTAGCCAGTGACCAAGCCCGGATGCAGAAGCCCAGGGGTGATGTATTTCTGGCTGAAGACTGGTGTCCTAGGCTTATTGAAAAAAAAAAAAATCTGGAGTCTCTAAACGCTCAAGCTCGGAATAGTGATACCATTCCAGAACAGCTTTTTGTTTTGTTTTGTTTTTTAGTTTTTAGAAAACAGGTATTTATTTTTCCTTTATCTTGCTTCTGCTTTGTCTAAGTGCTCATGGCACAAAAGCTTCAGCCGCCTAGGTGCTTGCTCCATTTGGTGACCTGCACATTAGGAGCTGCAGATGATTCTTCTGGGGCCAGCTGAGCAATATAGTCTTTAGCTGGTCCTTGCATACAGCTGGACCAGCCTGCTACCCCATGAAGACAGACGTGAACTGAGGATCTGGTGCAGTCCTTTTGTCCTGAAATATCTCCTTCTTCGTGGCCTTTTCACCAGCCATTTTTACTTCCTTCTCAATATTCTCAGGGCCTCTATAGCAGAGGCCAGACAAGAGCATCCCCATGGGTGTTGACAGGGAGTAAATACCGTATGTGCGGAACGTCTCAGGCCAGCACACACCATTTCAGACCCATTGAATGGACTCCTTTTCAGTGTCGCACGGCGGGATCCACAAAACATAGAGAAGGATCCGTGTGACCCCGAGAGATGAAGGCAGGTTGGTGCTCTTGTGAGAAGCATTGTGGTAGTTACTACCTGAAGATGCAGCTTCAGCTCTCTGCATCGGGGTACTGAAGGTCACAGGAGTGAGACAGGCAGCACTTAGAAGGGCTCTGGTGAGCAGCAAGCCTACCAACAACTGCCAACTGCCTACAGAAGCTTCCCCCCGGGTCCTCTTCAGATCTGGAATGCAAGATCATCACTTTTGCTTTTGTGGATACACGTTTTCCATGTAGAAAGCTGTGTGGTCTCCATAGTGTACCACCACAAGGAACCCGAAGACGTCCTCCTCCTTCATATCTAGGATGTGGAGGGCTCTGGGCACTGTACCAATGTCTCCCTTTGGATGACCATGGTTCCCTAGAAGAACCTGACCTTCCAAAGGGTCAGAGGGTGTTCCTGTTGTTACTGCGTGACACATCTTCTCAAAGCTAGTGTGGCTTTTCAGCGTGATCTTTCAGGAGACTGTGTAGTATCAAAGTGAATTTTCAGAAACACATATATGCACATAGATGGTAAGTGCTAAATGTATCTTTTCTGGGTCCTTTCCCTGGAGAGCCGTGTTGGCAAAGCACACAGCACTCAGTGGGCTCAGCTGACAGGATAAAACAAGACAAGGTGTGTATTATCCGCAGATTGTTTTCAGCCTTGGCAGATGGCTCTAGTAGCCACACTCCATTATTGATGAACTTTCTAACTCTTGAGACCCGAGCAAACAGAGAAAGAGCCAAAAGGAAGAACTTGAGCCATGTAGAAGCTAGAGCATGAACCAAATGACCGGTTTGTTACTCCATAAGAATAGTCAGTGGAAGGAGGCATGTGGCTCATTGATCATTCGGTAGACTTACCTATCCATATAATGGACAATCTCAGCGAAAAAGATGAGGCTACCACAAGCAAGGGTCTCTAGCAAACTCTGCAACTAACTCTATCCACTGGTTTGTCCTTGATGGTACACCTTGTCTGAAATGTGCAATCTGATATGATATACAGGCATGCTTTTAGGCCACTTACTTACAAGCTCCTCGGTGAGGAGGACTTGGGAGAGGAGAAGTGAGGAGGAAAGATTTTGAGAAATGAAAATTCCTGTAGAAACAGGAAGCGGCACATGGACCTTCTCCTGGTGCCACCGTAGAAAGAATATGCCCCAGGTGTCTGCAGCGAAGGAAATTAGAGAATGACTGTACACAAAGGAAGTGCATCTTGGCATCAATAAATAATTAAAACTTCCATTCCTAGCTGATTCTACTGACCTTTCAGCCAGGAAAAAGAAAATTCTTTAATTAAGCCAAAGGATCTTCATCAGGCATTTTGATTCTTTGGAAAGAACTTCCTGGGACTAATGTGTCTATAATTCCAATGACATTGGTGAGAAATTTGTCAGTTTTATTACAGAAAAAAAAGGAATATGTTAATGATATAACCTACAATGTTGAAAATTATTTCAATAGGTGTCCAATGTTCTGTTGGCTACTGTTTTGCTCTTCCTGTTTCTCCCTTCTCTCTGTCTCATTTTGGAGACTAACCCTAGGACTTTGCCTAGGCCAGCCAATAATTCTACCTTCTCTTGTTCTCAAAGAGGGAAATCAGCTTAAGTTTTCTGTGTCTCTGCTCATTTGGAAGAGAATGTTGATGTTTGTCATATAAAATTAAATGCGAGGATGAGGATTCATGTGACATGTTTAGGATAATTCCTAACAATACGTGATCCATATATATGTCATTGCAGGACTAGGCACACACACACATACACACACACACACACACACACACATATATATATATATATATATATATATATATATATATATACTTTCATTGACCTTTTACATATGAGCAAAAAGGCCTTATATTTCATCACATTCTTTTCTCCATTAATTCATCCATGTATTTACTTTACATCCTGATCACTTGTTACTCCCAGTTCCCTCCTCACACAGACCCTCCCCCAACCCCATCCTTCTTCCCTCTGAGAAGGGGGAGGCCCACTGGCTACCAACCCACACTGGCACACCAAGTCGTTGCAGGACTAGGCACATTCCATTTTTTCCCCCATCCCCTCTCCCACCAAGTTCCCTCCCTCCATACACTTCTGATGACTTTTTTTATTTTTCATTCTGAGTGAGATTGATGCATCCTCCCTTGGGCCCTTATTATTTAGCTTCTTTGGGTCTATGGATTGTAGCATGAGGATCCTATACTTTATGGCTAATATCCACTCATCGGTGAGTATATACTGTTTATGTCCTTTTGTGGTTGTGTTACCTCACTAAGGATTATACTTTCTAATTCCATCAATTTGTCTGCAAACTTCATGATGCCCTTGCTTTTAGTAGCTGAGTATTATTCTGTTGTGTAAATGAATCACATTTTCTTCATCCATTCTTCAGTTGAGGCAATATATGTACTGCTTCCCGTTTCTGGCTCTTAGGAACAAAGCTGCTGTGGACATAGTTGAGCAAGTGTCCTTCACCACATTCTTTAAGCAGAGATATTCTAATACCTTAACGAGGAAAGAGAAATCATCCTGAGAGTCTGAAAGGCATGCTGGATGGATGCAAAGTTGGTTACTCAACAGGCCATGCCCTTTATAAAAATGACTGTGGTAGCACTGAAGGGATACCCACCAGAAGGGAGAAAATATGTATATTCCCATAACACAGGAAGCTTTCATTGCTAGGTACCAACCATTATTCTGAATTTAACCTACCAGGTCTGCAACACTGTCTGGTCCCCAGTAGGCACTCAGTAAAGACTGGCTAATTACATGAAGGCTTCATATGTCTAAACTTAGGTAGTTCACAATGTACATGGATCCCAGTTTGACATTAACGTTCTTTTATTTTTAAGAATATTGAGTTATATCCGTAGCTTTTAAAGTCTCACAGTTTTAGACTTCTTGAAATTGCAGAACTTCCCGAGAGTCTATGAAGAAATGAATCTTAAAGTTTATTGTGCACCCATACTTGAGTCATAGAATATGGAGAAATCCAGCTGGTACTTATTTAGAAGTTTCCTTGCTGCAGGCTAGCCATAGTACTGGAAGGTGCTATATGTACTACTAAAGGTGGAAAGTTATCAACAGTGTTCTCCAGCTGTGGAGCATGTGGCCTACAGTAGCAACTGACCTGGTAAGGTATGGTCACTGGTGCGGTCAATCACATGAACTTACCACTTTCTCACAAGATGAAACTCATCCCTCTTACAGCTAATAAGATTATGATCCCATGGCTGAGTAGCTCATAGGCCCTACTATTAGCCTTATAAGTAGACACAGTAGTAAATCAACTCCTAATGGCTTATTGCTATACATAGAGAGAAGTAAATCTCTCAACTTCATCAGCGAGTCTTCTTTTTGCAGTAGGCGGCAATTTAACACAGAGGCCCTCAGTTGGTCAATTGCAGAGAATAAGGGATGAAAGCGTATTCAACTTTTTCCCCCCAAGGCTGCAGGTAAATTGTACCGAGCTGAGGTAGTAAATGATTGCAGTGTTTTCTGTGAGTGACATGGCTGTTTCACACAAAGCCACACAAGCCTTGATTGCATGGACAAGACTTGTGCAAGAACAAGACAGATAAACCGCTGCATGGAGAGGGGAGGAGGTCAGAAAAGGAGTTGTATCGACGAATGTCTTTGCTAGCCATGGAGGAATAGTTCCGAGGCTAGTAGACAGGTTTTCTGACATTGATTTTACATTCTGTGGACTTGTTATTCATATGAATTTGACAGTGCCCCCTAATACCTAATGAGTAAGAAAACCCCAGTGAATGCTGCTGGATATTCTAAGGGAGCCAACAGAATGAAACTAGGTGGATGTCTTAGTCTAAATGTTCTCGAAAGTTAAACATTTAGCTGAGAAATTCTTAAAATAGGACTAAAATAAGCAAGATCACTTGCCTTTTTCTCGTAAAGAAAGGGATGCACAAAATACCAGCATGTTCTATACTACTAATAATGGATTTTTTCTTCTCTCATAATTCTACAAAACCACATGATTGTTCAGGAACCTCTAAAACTTTTTATAGGGCTTTGGGTTTCACTATAATTCAGTACTTCTCAACCTGTGGGTTGTGACACCCAAAGGTCCTCGGAAAACATCCATATTTATTTGCATTACAATCCAAAATAGTAGTAAAATTATGATTATGAAGTAGCAACAAAAATAATTTTATGGTTGGCGGGTCACCACAACATGAGGAACTGTATTAAGGGGTTGCGGCACTGGAAGGTTGAGAACCACTTGTATAACAAAGGTAAAGAGATGTCTGTTATCTGAGAACCCCTCATGTATTAGCAACATATTCGTATACATCACATCTTGAGTATTCAAACATCATTTACATGTAATAATTGCTTCATTCAAACTTGTTTTGTCCAGGTAATTGATATTACATAGCTTTATCATCCTCTAGTTTCAGTCAACCGAGTTTTAGATAACTTCTTCTTCTTCTTCTTCTTCTTCTTCTTCTTCTTCTTATTATTATTATTATTATTATTATTAAACAAGAAGGATCCTATATTAATGTCGACAGAAACTGTGCTTATATTTTTGCTTAGTTCTAATTTCGGTTTACTGTGTTATACATGGAATGTGTTTCTGAGAATTGTGGAGGGAACTATATATTAAAAATAATCAGGGCAGATGTTACAAGACTCCATACTCCTGGAAATGATGTTTAATAGCACATTCTGTGCTAACATCTAGTGGTCTGGTTCTTTTGATTTGAGCAAATCCTACTTTTGTGGGTTTGCATGTTAAAAAAAAAATCTGAGTAGCATCTTCTGAAGTTGAGAAAAATCTTCTCTCCTTACAAATGCTCTCTCAAGCAATGGGGATGGTACCACAGGCTTTCCGACAGATGGTAGCCAATCCAAATTCAGTATGGTAAGCAGGCACCACTCAATAAAACTTTAATTGCTGCATATGGTATCTGCTAACTTGTTTAGAAAATGGATCTGCAGCATTAGCTCAAAGCATTTAAATGGCCTGATCGCACTGGACAGCATGTTGGGCTGCCACCTGGAAGACCCAAATTTCATAGCAGATGTAACACTAGAAGAATAAAGCTGGTGGTTGATAGTCCTGGAATGGAGATGACATAGTCAGCACCCAGCTGTTCTCCCCCACCGTGCTGACTCCTATAGCTTTGGTGTCACTTCTACCAAGCCCTGAAATTACTCACGTATTGTATTCTCCTCCCAAAAAGAGATGGGAAGAAAAACAAAAACAAAAAAACTCTAAACCATGCCATAAGGTTGAGATGGGAAGGGGGTTCATATCCCTACTACAGCCTAAGAAATGTGGACGATGCTTTTGCATGCAGTTGGGGGGAGGAGAGCATAAAGATCTGGAGAAAGAATGTCTGACATATGTGCAAATTTCTGCCAAAAGATGGGAGCCAAGACAGACGAGAAAGAAGGCCCCTTCTGAGCATGCTGGAGCGATCCTTGCAATTTATCACTCACATTTGTTTTACCTCAGCAAACAATTACACTCTGCACAGACCACGGAGGTCAACTTACCAGCCCCCTAGCTTGAGGGACTGAAGAAGGATCATTTCTGAAAACAGGGACTCATTAACCCCCTCCCATCAACTTGGGTGGCAACATAAGGATCTGAAAAGAAAATAGAAGCTCACTATCTTAGACTATTTAAAGACGGAGGGAGGCTATTAAAGGAAACAACAAAACTAATTGTTTTATTGTAGTTTTTTTTTTTTTAATGGAAAAATCGAGAAGGGATATTCACTTTTGAACATTAGTGCTTTGATCCACCTCAGCCCCAATCTAAATTCAGAGAGCCCACAGATGCACTTTCCAGACTCACTATTGATTTCTGACCTGTAAATTACTTTCCATCAAAAAGGTCTTGGTAGAGACTAGGGCTTTGGAGTAGCCTGGGCACTTCTCAGCTGCAATCTGCATAATGTTTAGTATTCAGTGAGTTAAAGCAGGCAATGAAAGGGAACTGTCAACGCAATCTAGAAGATATAAAGAAATGAAGAGGGGGGGGGAGCCGTATGCTAATAATCCACTCAGTAATTAAGTGAAGATCGCTGCCAAGCGCCACCGCCACTTTCAAAGGGTAATTTGTACAGGAAATCATAGAGTCATTGTCAAATCATTTCAGGATAAAAGGAAAGTCATCAAGTGAGATAAGATAAATGCTGGGTGTCTGGCAGCGGGTGCCCTGCGAAATGCCTTTGCTTTTTAAATTTTTTCCTTAAAAAAAAAAAAAAAAAGCCCTGCAAAAGTAAGGCTGGGAAAACTTGACAGGTTGAACTGTGCATTGACTATTAATAATAGGGGTGCTCTGTGTAGGGATGCATTTTTAAATAGGTTACTTGAACAAAAAAGTGGCAAAATAAATCAGTTAAGGGGGCTTAACTCATAACTAATACACTATGTATGATTTTTCTGTCACTCTCTGCCACCTTTTGGGTCATAGAATTCTCAGCTGCATTCCGCTTGCTTCTCTCCATTAGCTAAGTTGTACTATTTTAAAATATTTTGTACTGTCTTGTTGTTTGGGGAGGACAATGCTCTAGAAACGAAACCTTTCAAAATGAAGTTGGAATGATAAGAATCTTTCTCTGTTACTTTCCTTTCTTACAATCTTAAATTTGACACTCGAATGCAGATTTTGCTTCATGCCTCAGAAAGATTGTAAAATTAACATGCGAAGTTTTCAAAGTATATGTCTTTTTTTTTCCCATTGTAAAGGGGGCTACTGTAGCACTTGAAAATTGCTATTCTTATGAGAAAAACCTCAACGAGATGATGTGCAGTCTGTATTTGCCATTCAAATGTATGTCCTTTCTCTCGCTGACGTCCTCTGACTTACCCTGTGTCAGATAAACGTCTCCCAAAACATAAATCGACGTGTGCAGTTGTGGATAACTATTTTTATATAGCCAAATGAGTGAAACATTTCACCCAAATATTTCCTTAACACTGATGTCTTCTGTCACACTGAAAGGCAAGTTTGTTTGCTCCTGGGAGCAAATTGTGGGAAAATTTGAGAATCTCTGTTAAGGCACTTGCCCAGTAGTGTTGGTGCTCCAACCAGAAAAGCCTGCATAGTGCTGAAAGCAAGACACAAAAATTGTCCCTGGGCATCTGAATATAGAAACTTCCACTGAAAATATTTCCTTTCTTTGTTTGCTTTTGATTGCTGGACAAAGGCATTTTGGAGATAGAGATTATGCGATTTACAATCCAAAGTTAGTGGGACCTCTAGTGTAAGTAATAGATTTAAAAGCTCAGCCTTTGTGGAGGAACTGTGTTAAGACATTGACCCTGGTAATGAAGAGTTTGGGAAAGTTACAGATAACCTCCTTATTTGAACATTTTTATTCTTTAGTCACTGTCTCTATTCATCAGTCTACATGACAGGATTTGTTGGTTCTCAATTCAAATGGCATGTGGGTAATTTATTACTAGTTCTTAGGATTCCTTTAAAACAGCTGGGAGTCCATGGGCTGGTCCTTTCTACCTTCTGTCTGTCGTTTATTTCTCTTTTTCTCTTTCCCTTCATAATTTCCTTTCTTCATCTGTCCATTCTGCCTTTAGGTGAGGCACTTTCTGGGCACAATGTACAGAATCCACTTATCAAAGTTTTGAACAATTTAATTAAAGGGGAAACACCATTACTTCATGAATTAAGATATGTTTGGATTATGTGTGTGTGTGTGTGTGTGTGTGTGTGTGTGTGTGTGTGTGTGTGAGAGAGAGAGAGAGAGAGAGAGAGAGAGAGAGAGAGATCTAAATAAAGACCTAGAATTGTGGTGAACTTTTTAAAATATATAAGACAAATTGTTATTAAGTTAAAGTTTTGAGGGGTGGTTAATTCCTTTAAATATTGGTTTTGTTTATGAAATGAAAAAAATCAATGTGTGTAGACTACATAGTAATCTGGTTTTGATTTCATGGCTAATTTGAACTATTATGCATTTATATATTCTCAATATTCGAGACATACTAAATTTAAAAATATTTTTAATTTTTTCATAGTATGTCAGGGCCTTCAACAATATTATAAGTTTTGTAAGGGAATTGAAATGTATAATATCTCCTAAATATATTTATCTACTAGATTTCCTTTCAAGGATCATTTTTATAAGATTAATGAACCATGGACATGTTGATTTTGAGAAAAAATAAAATTAATAAAATCTACCTTCCTGAGGCTTAAAAGTATTAAAACACCATTTAACATTCATATATTTGATAATCAAACAAGTTAAAAATAGGTCATTTACTCAAAACTGCTTAGAAAATTTAAAGTAAGAACAACCTATTTGCTGAGTGCTCTGTCCCATCACATGCCTAAGCCTAGAAATTCATGCATCTATTAATATTTCATCCTTCCCACATCCCTATGTGGTAGATGAGCTCATTCCTATTCTAGAAATGAACAGACAATGACTTATTGTTAAATGCACTATTAAAGGCCATATGCTATGTTACCAGTAGAAACAGGGTTTTAAATTCACGTCTGCCTGGTGGCAAATATCCTGTCATATTGCTTCCTTGGTTGGGGAAAGCATCCAAAATTGTTCTAGAGGTTAACCTTAAAACAATTTACTCATTAATGTATTTAGAAATGACTTGAGCCTAACTTGGAAGAAGGTTCTATGACACCACTGAAAGACCTGAGCCAGAACAATAATGGTTTTAGTGCTTACAGTTTTGAGCCATGATAGCAGAGTAAGGCAACTGTGTTGTTATGAAACAAATGGATTCTGCTATTATCACTGCTTGCAATGAATGGTCTTAGAGAGTAATGCATCTCACAACATGATAAACTTTCTTTGGATGCTGATCTTGAAAGAATCCAAAAGAAAAACATTGCCCGTACTTGCTGTTCACCTGCTTAGAAACAGAATATTCTTTCAAATGGCCGAACCTAAACCTATTTTTTTTTTATTGTGATGTTAAAAGCAGTGTTTTTGTCCTAGTTCCTTTGGGGAAAAAAAAAAAAAAAAGAATTGTTAAACATCATTCTCAGAGATAAGCATTTACACTTCAGAAAGTATAAATACTTGAAAAGGTGAGAGTGAAATATTTATCAAATACAGTTTCCACTGTGGAAATGGGGCTGTGCGCCAAAAGCAGTTGGGAGAGAGAGGCAAGTGGGTCTTTGTGAGTTTCAGGCTAGCCTGGCCTATATAAGCCACATGTATATATGAATAGTGCCTTAGTAGATCGAAATAATCTCTGCTATATAGACATTGCTGCACTTCACCATTCTCCACAGCAAGCACCAATGATTTTTTTTTTTCTGGGTGGAATGCTTAATCCACATCTGACAATAGACACTTGTAAAGGAGAGAGTTGTTAAAGATGGCTGCCATCTAGTCTTCTCCCTCTCCCTTTCCCTCTCCCTCTCCCGTTCCCTTCCCCTCCCCCTCTCCCTTCCCCTCTCTTCAGAGTCCATTCCTCCCACCAAGGTTGGTGCTAGTCCCTCATCTCTCAACTCAGAGATGCTCACTAGGTTTGCTTCAATTAACAGAAAGTAGAGCCATGAGACAAACATTTGAAGTGTAAACTTTAAACATACTGGAAACTTCCTTCTGGGAAATTTAGCTATCACTTCTGTAAAGGAATTTTAGTTAAGATCGCAGAGTGAAGAAATGTGTGTGTGTATGTGTGCATGTATTTCTACATAACCATTTGTACTGCCACCATATAAGGACAGTCTTATTAAGAAATGGTGTTAGGTAGTCAGCTATTGGATGGAACACAGGGCCCCCCAATGGAGGAGCTAGAAAAAGTACCCAAGGAGCTGAAGGGGGCTGCAACCCTATAGGTGGAACAACAATATGAACTAACCAGCACCCCCAGAGCTCCTGTCTCTAGCTGCATATGTAGCAGAAGATGGCCTAGTCAGCCATCATTGGGAAGAGAGGTCCCTTGGTCTTGCAAATTTTATATGCCCCATAGAGGGGAACGCCAGGGCCAAGAAGTGGGAGTGGGTGAGTAGGGGAGCAGGGTGGGGGGAGAGTATAGGGGACATTTGGGATGGTAGCATTTGAAATGTAAATGAAGAAAATATCTAATAAAATAATTTTTAAAAAAAGAGATGGTGTTAGGAAAATGCTGTATTTAGTTGCAAAAAGCTGAAGTTGCACCGTAGATGAGCTTAATTCAAAATAAGTTCTAAATGCAAGAGAAAAAAATTATAAATCTCTTAAAAAAACACATGAGAAACTTATTGCATGCCACTATGATCTATTGTATATAAAAAAACAAAAGTGCAAGTAATAGTTTTAAAATTTGAAAAACTTAGTAAGGAAAGGTAGAATTTGAAGAATTCCAGAATGCTTTAAATTCTTAAGTATGTTCTGTAAACGTAGATGGGTATTTAAGGTCTTCAGATGAGATTACAATACATGAGCCAAGTAACTCAATTCTCTTTTTGTCCAGTTATGAGAAGTCAGGAAATGAAAAACAATGATAAAATTTTACTTTCAAAATGTTAACAGGACTTTTTTTTTCCATTTAAAAATAAGCTATAAGATTGAGTTGTACAACTTGCTTCAATACCCCAACAAAACGTCAAATTTTAAATCCAGCCAGTTCACAATATGAATATGTTTAGTTCATCTTTTATTAAGTAATTTTTCATTAGATTAAAAAACAGTGTTATATCACAGCTAAAAAAATATTCAGAGTCGAGAGAGAAGACATTTTAATTTGAATTAATTATGACCAACTTGCTTATTCAACTAAAGGTGTAAACAGCTCTTTGAAGCAGAGAAATGTTTGGTGCATGGAAAGCATATTTGAGAATAACGATTTTTCAGAAACTAAGAAATCTGAAGCCACTGTGCTATTCAGAACCAATTTTCACAGTGTTCCTGAATAATTGCCAGTTTTCCCAGTAGAGGATTTTATTTAGTATGGATGGCTTGCAACAGTGGGAAGGTCAGGAAGCAATGAGACTTAGATTTCTTCACGAGCAGGTCATGACCCGAATCAGTAAGAAAAAGGCTCTCGACACTGACAATGTTCCTGAGACTCGAATTTTCTAAGTGCATGAAAATATCTTCTGTTTGTCTTTCTGAGGCCGGCATAAAGGCCAGGAAGAGTGTCTCCATCCAGAAACCGACAGAAACAGATGCAGACACCCACTGCCAAACATTAGGCCGAAGGAACGCAGTGAATCCTGCAAAGGAAGGGGCGGGGGAAGGATTGGAGGAGCCAGAGGGTCAAGGACACCACAAGAAAACTCACAAAAGCCACAAACCTGGATTCATGGGGACTCACTGAGACTGAATTGACAATTAGGGAGCCTGCATGGGTCTAGCCTAGTCCCTCTCTACATCAGCTACAGTTGTCTAGCTTGGTGTGTTTGTGAGACTCCTAACAATGGGAGCAGGTGTTGGCCCATCTTGAGCTTTTGGGACTCTCCCTCATACTGGGTTGCCTCAGCCAGTCTTTATGTGAAGGGAGATGCCTAGTCTTATTGCAACTTGATCTGCCATGTTTGGTTGATATTCCTGAAAGGCCTGCCCTTCTCTGAAGGGATATGGAGGAGGAGCAGACTGGGAGGTGAGGAGGAAGGGGAAAATTCTTGAGGTGATGTAATATATGAGAGATTAAATTAATTTTAAAAAAAAGAAGAAGGAAAGAACTTCTGAGGCCGAGTGGTCCGAGCAGCTCTGTCTCAGCTCTTCTTGGGTCCTCTCTTGGAAATGAAAGCAATTCCTCCTACCTAGTCAGTATTTCTCTGACTCTTACTAAGGCCAAACATATCAGAACATACAGTAGTAGCCCAGGACTTCCCCTTGCTTAGGTAACAATATGCTGAAAACGATTTTGCTTAACCCTAATTGATAGCAAACAGATGTAGGTTTGATATCATGCCTCTGGCTCTCAAGGTATCATGGAAGAGGTTTACAAAGGAATGTGTTAAAATACTGGGGGCAGCCTGCACACGCTGGCAAATGGATCAGCCATTGTGCACCCCACAATAGCGCACACACATATAAGTAATTAATGTCCTTCAGAAGTGCTCTATCATGCTCACTTTCCACAGTGTTAAATTATTACCCTAATTCTTATTCCTGAGACTTTCCTATTTATCTGGTATTTAATTATTTTATTGAGAACATTACCACTTATTTTTTAAAAATCACTATCATTTCAATTATCCTTGAAGGGGCTTTGCAAGTTCATTTCCCTCCATGTAATCTCATGGGCCACTTCTTGAGATATTATAAGAAAAATTAACAATAAGAATAGTATAAAATTTAAAAGCGCAAGTAGAATAAAATCTATTATTTTGTGCCTATACCTACCAAGCCAGAGTCCTTTCAAATTTAAGATACGTGGATAGGTGTGTGTGTGTGTGTGTGTGTGTGTGTAATTAGATTTTCTGTGTGTTTTTATTATTTTCCCATTAAGCTGCAGTATATTGAAAACAGAACATACAATATTTTTGACATGATGTTTAAATTGCCTCATTTGTTAAGGTATTTTTACTGGGTGAAAGCCACACGACTTAGTCTGGAAGCCACTGAAAATTTCTGCTTCTTCTCTCAAAGCAGATGCAGTAGCTTTGTGCAATCAGCTCATAGACAGCATCTCACAAAGGTGATGGCTGAATGCAGAAACTTGAAAACAAACCCCAATACACAGAACAATAAATGGCGTGGCAATGAATAATTATCGGCCTTACAGACACTAATCATTTCATGGCTTATCTCAATAGCAGTTAAATATGCTCTGACTTCCTCTCTCTGAAGCAATGTTTAGACTTCTTCATGGTTCTGTTGGTGATATTTTCCAAATCAAGTGAAGGAAAAGAAAACTCGCCCATCAGAAAACATAAAGCAATCTGTAAAATTTTAAAGCTTTTCCCCCTTCCTCTACCCCCCACTCATCTCTCCACATCAAATATACACCATATGCTGAGGCCACTCCTTAACTATAACTGACTGTTGTTACTCTAGTAATCAGTCTCTGTCAGAGCAATTAGGAAAAATCATCCGTTCTGGTTGCTTTTCACAATCCATAGCACACTGCGCAGAACAATGCTGCTGACAGTCCGAAGGGCACAGATGGAATTATCATACCTCACACCCCCCTTGACTGACAGTTACCTGCAGGAAGGGGGCGGACCCTATCATCTGGAGGACTGGCTTTCTTGTTACAGGAGAGCAAGAGGGAGAACCCTTGCTGTACCTTTGCCACCCAGGGAATCAGCAGATATTTCTTCCTGGTGTGTGTAAAAGAAACAATGTCATTATTCTTCAGGGTAGGCGGTGGGGTGGGCGTTATCCATGTTGAATCACTGCCTTTAAGATACTAAACAGGTTAATCAATAGGTAGTCCAGCCTCTGCAAGACCCCCATTAGCAGGCCAGATGGATTGAAATTCATTAGCCTCTCATGACTTTAACTAGATCAATATTTCTAGGTACTGCCCCAAACAAAGTACATTGTTCAGAAAAATGTTTGTTTTCCGGGTCCTAGCCAATAGTTGTTGGGTAGATGTGATGCATTGGGGTGTGTGTGTGTGTGTGTGTGTGTGTGTGTGTGTGTGT
>NC_034611.1:22509167-22532326 GCF_900095145.1 Mus pahari | reverse complement strand
GTGTGTGTGTGTGTGTGTGTGTGTGTGTGTGTGTGTGTGTATGTGTGTGTGTGAGGTGGGGACAGAAAGTGTGGGGGGGTGACATTTAAGGAGGGTGCAAGAGTCTGACTCTATTGTATCAATTGACACAACCACTGTTGTCTAGATACATGTTTTAGGGTAGAAGACGTCTTTATGCTGACCAAAAGGCCGAGAAATGATTACGCTGACTTTTCTTAAACACCAACTAACCACATAAAATAGGCAGCTCTCATGAGAAGGCAATGGTTTTTGCTGTTGTTGTTTTGTTTTACCTTTTTTCCTTTCTTCTTCTTCTTCTTCTTCTTCTTCTTCTTCTTCTTCTTCTTCTTCTTCTTCTTCTTCTTCTTCTTCTTCTAACTAAATTGGAAAACTAAATCAGACATTATTGCAGTCCCCACAAACTGCTGGTGCTCCCCTCAAAGACCTGCCTGTCTCCAAGTGGGCTTGGATCCTGCAGACTGAAGCCACCCAGAGAGTGTCTGCCTTAAGGAGAGTCCCACTAACTTTGGGTATCTCCATAGTCCTGTGATCTAGAGATGTACTTATATGAATTCTCTGTGAAGTCAGCTCAAAAGAATTAGAGAAAGAGGTGCAGCATATCATTCAGGTTTACATCTTTTGCTATACACACTAAAGACACAGGGAACAATCGTCACACCTAGATAGACCTTGTTTCTTTCTCTCACCACCTTTCTGTGCAGCACGGGCTCTTGCCTCAGCCTTCTGTGCTTTAGCATTACAAATCTAAGGCATCACTCTTTTCAGTTGCACACCCTTTAAAAAATATTTAACATTCAACATAGTTATTTGTATGAATTAATTGTACAAAATGATGTATTTCATTATGACATCCCATACATGTACATTCCTTTCAAAACTTTGTTTGACTGGCAAGATTCAAAACACTAACAGAGAAAAGAATTCATTTGTTTCAGCTGAGGGGGAGAAAAGCAAATTGGAAGATCTGAATTCTTATGGTATGCTAATGATTAAACCTACATTAATCATAAGCATCAATGGCCACCAACAGAGCTTAATCATTTTCTATCAGTTGCATGACTGTGCTGTGCTCTTATGCTGGGCTTCTTCAAAGTATTTCCTTACTTGGAGGAATATATTAATATAGCTAGATCTCCTGGGTAATCAGAATTTATTGCATAGCTATTTAGAAAATGCTCCATACAGAAGTTGCTAAAGAGACACAACGAAAATACCTGTCTTCTTGCTGTGTTTGTTTTTTAGACAACAAGGTTTTTAGTGTAAAAATAAAATACAGTTAATTTCGAATTCAGTTAAATCTGGACAGTGTCGTCAGGGAAAGCAATATAACTGGGACTGGAGAGTGGTTGTGAGACCCCATTCTGCACGTGTCAGGGTTCTGCAGGATTGGAGGGCAGATGGCAGGAGGAACAGCAGGCTGACCAGTAAGCTGCTCGCACCTGAGGAAGGGAAGAGAACATGGTTTGGTTTGAGGTCTACGCCTACATTCTTTGTCCAGAAAATATGATGTCAGCTACATATGGCTGTTGGGTGCTGAAAATTCCACGGGCCTGAATTGAGATCTACAGGAAGGAGAAAACACATACTAGAAAAAGGACACAGAATACCTTACTGGTTAATTTGAACAGCTGTCGCATGTTAATGTGATAGAATAAAAACGAGTAAGATTTATTTTGTGTGCATAATAGTTTCGCCTGTATGCATTTCTGTGTACGAGGGGAGTGCCTGGTGCCCATGGAGATCAGAGAAGATGTCAGTTGTGAACTGGATAGTTATAAGACACCATGCGGGTTCTGGGACAGGATCTGAGTCCTTTGCAAGAGCAACAAGCACTGTTAACTGATGAGCTCTCTCTCCAGTCCCCCATGATAGGTTTTTATATTTACTAGAATAAGCAAAATATTTTCCACTTCCTTTTATCTCTAAAGAAAACATACATACATATCTATCTGTGTATATATATATATATATATATATATATATATATATATATATATATTTTGTGTATGTATGTATGTGTGTGTATACATGTACTATGGCACATATGTGAAGGTTCAAGGACAACTTGTAGAGGTTGATTGATTCTCTTTCGACAATATGTGGGTTCTGGAAAATCAAACTGGGTGTTAGGTTTGGTGGCAAGTACCTTTGCCTACTGAGCCATTTGGTTATGGCTCTGTACCTTCAAACACAGGTTGCCAAGTAGACAATTTCTAGTTATGTATGTGGTCTTGTTGTATTAGATACTACAGGCCTACACCACCTTGCCCTATCACCACTGCAAATACTCTTGAAATCATCATAGCAGTTTGTTCAGTCAAGGATGGTTCTTATTTATTGATGAAAGCTAAGGTGTGCCAGAGACATCAAGATGCTTACTTAGCATTCCAAGGTAGAGAAAGTATACTTAGAGATTATTGTCCTGACTTCAATCGCTCTTTCTAAAGAGTCTTGGTTCTCTGCATGTGCTATTGCTGATTTTCTGGGTGTCAGAAGGGAAATGTCTTGATTTGTAACACACATGCTGTTTATCTTCGCCAAAGCAAGCGTGTCTTGATGCAGATGCCACTTAAGGTCAGAAATTTCTGCTGTGGATGTGTTCAGAGATAAGTGTGCCCCAAGATCTTTGCAGGCACTTAGCTTCCCTGCCCTCCCTGAACTCTTATGGTTGGGATGATAAGGACAATAACAGTAAAGGCTGTGTAGGTTAAGTACCTGTTACACAAGCTTGAGGACCTGGATTGAATTCCCAGAAGACACATAAAACAGTCCAGATGTAGTGACGGATGCTTGTAACCCCAGTACCAGGGAGGTAGAGATTGATGGATTGTTGGTCTCAGTGGTTAGCCAGCCTAGTCTACTGTGCCAACTCTAAAACAATAAGAGATACTGTCTAAGAGACAAAATCAAACCAAACCCAAGATGGATAGCATCTAAAAAAAAAAAATGACACTAAGGTGGAGATTTGGCAACCATATGCATGTGCACACAGGTGCATGCATGTGCACACAGGTGCATGCGTACACACAAGCGCCCCTGCCCCCTTAAACAGAACAAAACTCAGCATCCTGTACTCTAAACAATCTGTAAGGCATGGGGTCACCCTATGTGTGGAAATGCTGATACAGATGAGCTCAGGGATAACTTGTTTTTATAAATATAGCATGTTTTCCCTAGCCCACAACCGTCACATTTTGCTTTTACAACACGAGGAAACAGTTGAGAATTTACTACAGACAGTATCTCTAGATACTCTAAAGAGAGGAGAGAAGGCATATGAGTTTCTATTGCCGTCCCTTACTCTTGTCTCTTAGCTAGTGGCTCTGTATCCTTGATTCTGATTTTTTTTTTTTGCATACTTAAGCTTCATTATTCCCCCTTGCTTGAACATGGCAATATGTAAAATTATTGTTTAAATTATCATTGTTATTATTATTAATTATTATTTTTTTTGCAGTGCTGACATGGATCCTGGGAACTTGTATATCCAAGGCAAGCAGTCTACCACTGACCTACATCCCCAGTCTAAAACTGCATCAACGTTCATCTACTAACCCTTAAGTTAGTTTCTAGTTGTATGAGCCAGAAGACTGAATCTCAGGTTGGCTGGTGCCTCTGACCTCTCTGATGTCACTAGTAGTCTTTGCTTACCCTCCCTGGGATTCTATCTATGTTATAAGAGATAACAACCTTTACCCACAATAACCGCCATTATGATGAGAGGACCTGAGGGTTTCAGAGACCCTGTGCTGGACCTGAGCCTGGACAGCTTGCTTTTCTTTCTCTGTGTCCCCAGAGAGAGTGGCAGAGTCTCTTGTGCTTATCAATAGACATATCTCCAACTTTGCTGTTCCTCTGCTCCTCTTACCAGTTCAAACACTCCTTTCAGTGTTTCTCTTCAAGAAAGTCATCATGCGTGTCACATGCCTGTGTTCTCGGTGATTTGGTGGTGGAAACAGGAAGATCTCAGAAGCTTGAAGTCAGCCTCTACTGCAATAGGGGGCTTGAGGCCAGCTCAGGCTATATGATACCTGTCAAAAAGTAAAACTAAGTGATCTAAACTGAAACTAAACTCAAAACTAAAACAAATAAAGCAAAACAATGTCACTGTGAGAATACTTATCTTTCTAGAAACGTTTTCCTCCCTCATCAAACAGGCCAGGGACGACTAGTTGCGAGAAGGGGCACTGAGAGAGACTTTCAGGCAGAAGACTGGGCACTGAATTCAATTTGCAGTTGACCAGCTGCTCAGAAATCAAAGAGGTTCCATGTTGTCTTATTGCTTAAAGCCAGTAAATAACCTTGCAAAGAAGTTCAGAATTAATTGGAGTCGAAATAATTACAGATGATGATAAGCCAGCCACCAGAGAAATGCAATAGTCAAGCTGTGTGGTAACAAACGCATTGATTAACATATGTCAGGACAGCACAGAACAGAGCCAAGAAACCGAGTTACGAAGGTGAAAAAAAAAAAAAAATACTGCTTCGATAACAGTCTGTAGTTATAGTTCAGCTCCTTATTTCTGAGAAGGGAGAGGCTCCATTCCTTGAAGAGAAATGTTTTAGTGACAGAATTAGCCTGAAAGGCCAACACAGCACACAATTTGCTGAGAGGAACCCATCTAGGATAAACAAATAGATGTTAACATTTGATCTGGCTGAGAAGTAGGTGTTGGTTGCTCGAGCAGCGGAATAGAGGGCTATCTCTGTGCAACGCCTGCGAGGGAACCGTGTTTGTTCATACAGGTTATCTCCCCACAGATGAGGCCCTCACTCACCACCGCTCCAAGAACAAGGTGTTCTCTCACAGCTGAGATGCCTCCAGCTTCAGAACGGCTGGAAAACCACTCTGCCTGAAACAAGCCTAGTGCCTATAAAATGATCGGCGTGTGACTACACTGTGCCTCACAGCTGAGAAAGAATCCCGGGATAATGTTTACTTGTACGTGGAACAAGAATTTTCAGAGCCATTTGCTCTGTCTTAACTCAGGTGCAGCAACCAAGCAGATGAAATGACAGGGAGGCAAGATCACTTCGCGGAGTACCACCTCCTCCCGTTCTCTTGAGTTTTTTTTCCGAAGAATTTAGGACATGACTCAGTTTCTTAACACATTGGAGGAAAATTTCTTCAAAGAAAGGAGTAATGTGTGAAATTAAGAAACAGAAGGAACAGAAGGAAGACAATATGGTAACACACAGTGAAGTTTCCAAGACTCGAGAATATATCTCTTGCAAAATATCCCTGTATGCTAAAGTGCACTCTGTTTATTCTAGCTTGGTGGCTCAGCTGGTCATGTAATATGTTAGCAAATGGCAGACTGAAAATGTAGAGCAAGGTTGGGCTAACGGATTTTTATCAAGAGGAAATGCGGGGGTGTGGTGTTCGTCTGTGTGAGTCTAGGGAGCACCAGGGAGTGGTCGAAAAGAGCGATGGGAGAAAGGACAACGCAAAAGAACAAAGAAGCTCCTTAGTCACGATCAGTGCCTGTCATCCGTAGCTCCTTCCGGAACCACTGATGTTACTAAAACATAAATTAATTCTCTGAGAGCGGAAGTTATTAGGCCTTTGTTACTATAGTCAGGGTAGAATCACCTTGGAGGAGAAAAGGCACAGTAACAGGACAGTCATTGGAGTTCACACTGCATGTTGAAGCTGGGAAGGTTGTTCTACCACGCAACACATTCAAGTAAGAGAATCCCTCTGGACATGAGCATCTCTAAAGGACGGAGCAAACCGTGTAATTTCACTGTGAAGCAACGCTTGCTAGCAAAGTGATTACCCACATTTAATATTTTGCACAAAGCTTTATGAGCATTTGATAAAATGTGTCCACCTCATTCTCCTGCTGGCTTTTTGCTGTTTTGTTATTTTTTTTTTTTTTTTTTTCTCGAACCTTCCATGAGTCCGGAAACTGAGGTTCAGTGACTTAGAGAGATTTGCTAGGGTCAACAGTGATTGAATAGCAAAGCTTCATAATATCAGGTGAGCACAAAACCAGAAGGATTTAAAAATAGCTGTCAGACACCCTTACAGAGTGAATTATACCCACAAGACTTGTTTTTTGAATTGAAAAATAGACATGTCTCTGCTTTCTTGTGCCAGTCTCATTATACTTCTAAGGTAATAGACTTTACAGGGGAAAAGATTTCACAACACAAAAGAAAATTCTACTAAAAACCTTTAGAACAAGGAAAACATATATATGTACATCAACTAGTTTTCTCATGTTTATAGTTATACTGATTCTGAAAAGCCATTGGCTTGTATTATCTGTAGAGTTGTCATAGAGAACCACACCCAAGTACCAAATCCTTTGTACACTGGGGATGGGAAGGGAAGATGGAGTTGGGCAGGAAAGGGGGGAGGTATCAGGGGCTAGGGGTGGGGATGAACAAAAACAGAGGATGTATGAAGGATGCAGTAGGAACCATACCATAGTGCAATCCCTTACTCTATATATTAACAAATATAATAAAAAATAATGAAAAACACAATTGATTGTGACTTATCTCAAGATTTCCAAAGAGAAATGTTCCATTACCTCTCTTAGAGTTGCCTCTGGGTTATGGGTAAGTATGTGAGCTTTTCCTGGAAATTCTCAAGGATGCCTGAAAGCTTGTAATCAAGTTCCCCAATCTAGCACAGTGGGCCATCTGCTAATCAAGTAGTCTGCTCTGTTTATCTGGAATAAATCACTACCACGCATTCAGGTTCAATGTGTACGGTAAAAGACATTTAACTACACATATAATAGTTTATAAGCCCTAATTCACAAATATACATATATTTGTGAATAAGACATGAGATTTGGGTTGGCAAAAGGGCTCAGTAGATAAGGGTATTTGCCACCGAGCCTGACTGTCTCAGTTCAATCTTCAAATAGTGGGAGAATTGACTCCTGCAAATTTTCTTCTCACTTCCATATGTGTACCTCTGACCTTCCACAACAAATAAATAAATGTTATTAACAATTTTTTAAAGACAAAAGACTTAAAACCAAATTTATTTGACTAGTCTAGTTTGGATAAAGATTTTTGTTTTTGTTTTTGTTTTGTTTGTTCCTGTGTTTGTTTTGTTGTTGTTGTTGGTGGTGGTGGTGATGGTGGTGGTGGTCTCCCTGGCCTGTTGGTGAAAATAAGAAAATCATCAGTGGGGGTGGGGGGTGGGGGGACACAAATTAACTATATAACTATTGGAAGGAAATATCTCAGAACTGATTCTAAAATAGTTCATAGCTTCATAACTTAAATCAATTTTTGTTTCATTTGTATGATCTCTCAGTCTGACCTGGGTAGGTCCCGCATGACTGCAATCTCAGTATGTCAGAGACTGAGATAGAATGACCACAAGGTTGAGGATACCTTGGAATATATAGTGAGAATTCCTCTCTGAACCCTGAGTTAATAATCTCCTAACCAGTTTACTCTAGATGAGATTTATCCCCCCATCACTGTCTTCCCTGCCTTGGTTTACTCTGTAAAACTCTTCATGATATAGTTTCTTTAAAGATGACCATTCTTTTGTTGGTCAGATTGATGTAGTCACTTTTCCCAACAATAGCTGTTCTCTGCTTTTCCATTGTTTAATTGCTTCTCAAATTTTGTGACAACCCCCCACCCCCCTCTCTGATTTGTGTGTGTGTGAGTGTGTGTGTGTGTGTGTGTGTGTGTGTGTGTGTATGGGTGTGTGTGTGCTCTCTCTCTCTCTCTCTGATTTGTATGTGTGTGTGTGTATGTGTATGAGTGTGTGTGTGTATGAGTGTGTGTGTGTGTGTGTGTGTGTGTGTGTGCGTGATTCTTTGAAAAAGGGTCTCTCTATGCAGCCCTGGCTATTCTAGATTTCACTATGTAGACCAAGCTATCCTCAAACTCAAAGGGATCAGCTTTCCTCTGCCTCCTGAGTACTGGGACTACAGCTGGTACCACCATGCCCAGCTTTCCTTCAGCATTCTTTAGCATGGGCCTGAAGCCTCACCTTCACAGGGAGGAAACCAACCATGAAAATTATCCTTCAATACCTACGTCTTTCATGGAAGTCTTGTAATTTTCTTTACATTCTCTTCACATCTAATACATGTCATACTGGGTGATCACATAGCTCTATCTTTTTGCATTCAGGTTCTGTGTATAAGTGCCCTCCTGTTCCTGGTATCCAGCAGTTGATGATTCTTGCCAGTATTTAGGATCGGTGAGCACTGTGCCTCAGGCAGATCACAGGTCTAGCATTCTCAAGTATAACCTGATATAACCACATGCTAACCCTAAGAGGTAGACATGAACAGGAAACTGATTTTCTAGGTGCTGCTAGGGTAGTCAGTGGCAGATTTGTGATTTGAGCTCAGTTGGTTCAATTTTAGAAGCCTATATAAAAAATGTTCAAGGCACTGACTATTGAAGAAAGCACTGCTGAACCATCTAATTATGGGGTAAATTTTCATAGCATGAAAAGCGAAGCAAATCTAAAACTGCCATATTTAATTTTAAGAGGGTATTTCTTGGAAGAGTGAAGTTTTATAAATTCAATTTTCTTAAATAGATAAAAATATACTATTATCCAAATTTCTAGTAGTCCCTGGGTGGATACACAGTTTGGGTTTCCCAGCAGCGCTGTTCACTCAACTGCACATCGAGGGGGTCTTCTCTTCCAGTCCTTCCTCCGGCTGCTGCTTGAGGAGTAGCCCAGAGCCAGATTTTCCTTAAGAGACTTTGAAACGTTGAACTTAATATTTAATATATCTCTCTTTCAAGATAAGAAGGATGCTTTTATAAAAACACAATTGTTCCACGATGAGAAAAATTTCCCTTGATTATCCAGGAACTTGTGCTTTGAGTGTGGTTATGTTAAGTCACTCTGGATTTCAGTCTGCTGATATACCGAGGGCGAAAGCCGTCACTCACAGAGTACTTTTACTGGGGACCGTAACTCAGAGAAAATTTGGAAATGTTCATAAGTTGCTTGTTTTGAGATTCTTTAACAACAAATTAATAAATGACATCTATTACTATTTAACCTTTTAAATTTTATGATAAATATTGTAATCAATATTTCCCTTTACATTTAATTATATAATTGGACAGATACCATGGTTTGTTTGAAAGGCTTTAAAGCATTTGTACCTTCTATCCATTAATTCCACCTCTAGGAATCTATCATTAGCAAATAATTAGAAATGCAAGAAAAATTGGAGGCAAGAATGTGCGCCACAGTATTATGCAGTGAAAAGTCAAACCTCTTTAAGTATCCTGAATTACAGGAAGTAAATTATGGAATAGTTGCACAATAGAATATTAATGTAATAATTAAAAATGAAGAGTCTTTTAATGAGACAAAAAATGTTTTACTAATCAGCAGTGTTGGACACAATGCAGCACACACAATTACATATACAGTGTGATCACACATATGAAGCCATGGATAGATAAGAAAGTAATCAGAAGATAGGCTGACAGGAAGAGCAAAAGATGAAACATATAGAAAAAAGACAAGAACTGATTCTGAAATGGTGTTTCTAAGGGAAATGAGAATATAGATTTTCCGTTTTATTGTTTACATATTGCTTTATTTTTAACTTGTTTACTTGTTTTATTATCAAGGAAAAACTCTTGGGTTTAAAAACATTAAAGGTATTCTATTACTAGTACTAAACACACACACATATATAAACACACACACACAGGAACACACAGAGAGAGAGAGAGAGAGAGAGAGACAGAGACAGAGACAGAGAGACAGACAGAGAGAGACAGAGACAGACGGAGAATGGGAATTTCAGTGGGAAGATTCATTAAAATTAACAAAACATGAGTTCTGACATTTTACTTTTTGAAATGATTGGTGGCATCATAGGTAATTACATACCTTCATAGAAACAGCCATACTAAAATCTGAAAAGCTGGCCTTATTAAATAGAAAAATGTAAGAATAGCAGCTGGAAAGATGTCTCAGAAGTCAAGAGCTCATTTTGGAAGCCCCATGTTCAGACCCCAACACTCATGTCAGGTGGCTACCTCTAACTCCAGCTCCACGAGATCCCTTGTATTGGTCCTCTGTGGGTACCTGCATTCATATGCACAGATCTACCCACAAATCACATTATGGAAATAAATCAAATCCTCAGCAATGTATGGTCTTTTATGAGTCTTGCTTACACCACACTTTGTATACATTTTAATTTTGTAATTAATTAATATTTAAGGATTCTATAACAAATTCTTCCAAAAAGATAAGGCTGACTCTGCAATGTTTTTCATGAGCTAAGTCACCATCGGACTCTTTCTGAGTATTAACTGTGAAGCAAGGACCCTCGCCAATATTGTTGTAACAATAAATTAGTGATACTTAGATTCCTAGTCAATAAAGTGGTCTTCCTATTTTATGCTTCTCATCTAACTATTTATAGCAAGTAGGGCAATGTCTGCCCATCTCACACCTTGAGTTATTTGTGAATAGCACAGTATTTCTGTATGGCTATTTGACTTCAGTATACTTTTGGTCAACAACTTTGTCCAGAAAAGAATGAATTTAAAACAATATTTGAGGCAAGATTTGTTTGTAACCTGCACATATTCCTGGGGAACAGAATGAAGGCAGGAGATAGACTTGACTCTGCCCTGTAAGCATATGAGAGAGGCACATGCCTGGGTCACAAATGGAACCTCTGAGTGCTCTCCTGTCTAAGAAAATCTATTGGTAATTTTTGCTATCAGTTTTCAATTTTGGAGAATGCTACAATGCTTTCAGTTCTACTGAGAAACAATGATGGTAGATTTTGTTTACACCAAACTTTGAAACAGTCCTTCAAGTATACCATCATATATTTTTATTCAAATGAATCTGTGGCTAATCTATTCTTCTTTTATTTCATGTACACGGTTTAAAAAGGTAAATTGTTCTAAATACTCAGAATTGGAAGAGCTCAGAGTCCATATGACTTTACATCATCATTAAAATAGTTTTACAGTCTTACTGAAGAGGAGAGAAAAAATTCCAAAGCATAGAGTTGTAAATAAGCTAGCATATAAGATTATTGGGAAATGGTCAACTTTAAAGTGGCTTCTCAGATTCCTCTATCTCTTTTTTGTTGTTGTTGTTGTTAGTCTTTTTTTAAGACAGTGTTTCTCTGTGTAGCTCTGGCTATCCTGGAACTCACTCAGTTGACCAGGCAGGCCTTGAACTCTGCAAGTTCAAGGCCCTGCCTCTGCCTCACCAGTGCCAAGATTAAAGGTATGTGCTACCACTACCACCCATCTTGTTGCCTCTATTTTTAATAAATAACTTAATTAATTTTGATTACAGGAAACTCTCAGCACTTCGGCAGTGTACTTTAACCCTCTGAAAGTTTCCGCCAACATCTCTTGTTAACAAAATGGCCTCGTTACCTGCAATTATTGCAGATCAATTTGCAATTCAAGTGAAGGTTCTATTTTCTAAAAATGTCTCTTGTGTATATTTATACAGACAGTCCAGGAGGCTTAGTGACCATCCACATAACTCATTTTGTAGATGAGAAAAACAATTCCAGTTACCGATAGAAGGATCGAGCAACAAGCTCATCCCCTCGTTGTCACTGGTCAGAGCTCACGCCCTCAGACAGAGCCATACACTTATCTAGAACTATCTTTACAGTGTTTCCCCAGGCCATGAGTTGCGATCCACTACTCTTCTTGATCTCATTCAAAAATACAATGAAATTAAGCTGAACTCTAAATGCCACATAAAATGGAAGTAGAAATGCCATGGTGAACTATTTTTGTTGATGTTTAATTATCTTCTCTATCTTTGTCTTAAACTGCTCAAGGGAGTATGAGCTTGTTTTATGAAGCTAGAGAGTGGTTACGTGAGAAGAAAGGGAGACTTCTTGTAAAAGTACTCAAACTGACTCATGGCTCAGTGTGCTACATGAAAAGTAGGACAAGAATCAATTTTTTTAAAAGCTAATTTGAGTTTTAGTAAAAGAAAAAAGGAAAAAAAAATAAAGAAAAAGGCTTTTAAATTATGTAGTGTTGAGATATTTTTTTTTACCCCCCCCCCCATTGGATGATAGTCTATAAATGCCTGCTTGCTTCCAAACAAACCAGAGTTTAGGGAAACATTGGCGTAGTTTGAATTCAATAGTCTGAGCTGTCCTCCCAGAGACTTACAGAATCTGCCAGAGAACTGTGCGGTGCTTTTCTTAGATGGGCATAAAGTTCATGGGAAGTGCTAAGGAGATGGTAATTTCCTAGGAACTGAAAGAAATTGGGCCCTGCTTAGTGAAATCAGGCAGCCACTCCAAAGTCCAACCGAGTGTTCTGGTTTTGTGAGATTCCTTTGAGTTTTTTGTTTGTTTGTTTGTTTTGTTTTGTTTTTTAACACTTCTTTTTTCTAATACAAACTGTATTATGAGATGAAGAGTACATATGATGGAAGGAGAATTAGTGTTTTAGCAACATTCGCAGGCCCGCTTCATGCTGAATCCGTGTATTAGCTCATATAATAAAAATGGAGATGGAATCGCCATAGCAACTCTAGCCCTACACAATGGAAAGGTAAGAGAGTGAATTCAATGTTGACTGCAAGAACAGCAATTCATGGATTTCCAGTGTGATTGCCAGGTATATAAGGGCCCCTTTCTGAAAATACAGGTATAGTTGTAGGTGGAGAAAATATACTTTCCACGTTAGTTTAGCCCATAGGGGAAACCTATGTAGTAAAGCCTGACCTGATGTACTGTTCGATGTATATTTATTGATTATTTACTACCTTCCAGTCACTGTTATGTGTTCTGAAGGTGGAGGAGTACGTGAAGCAGTATCCTTATTCTCTTGGATATTAAAACCTGCTTGGGCAACATTGATAGGTGAGGCAGTAAGCACATAGTAGATACTAATAAGTGCCTAGCAGAGGTTTGAATGAGTGTGGGTGGTAGAGTTGCTGTCTGCTTTCAGCAGGATGCTAACAATGCCTTTCTTTTGTAGATGGCAATGGCAGCCTCTCACTGAATGTTTGTGGCCATCCCAGGGCTTATGGCGGATGTCATAGTCGTTATAAAGCTAAGTGGGGCTCATTGTAAGTTGAAGGTCACAGGACCACCACTTTCCCAGTCCCAAATTCATGTTGGGTTCTCAAGAGGTTTTCAAAGTTTCTCTTCAAGATTAAATAGGGATTTATTTTTTAAAAAAATTGAATCTTACTTGTGTGTGTGTGTGTGTGTTTGTTTGTTTATGTGCTCACACATGTGTGTGCCTGTATCTGTGGGTATACACACACTTGTGTCCATGTGAAAATCGGGGCTGATGTCTGGTGTCCTCCTCTGTCGTTCTCCTCCTTAGTTTTTGAGCCAGGGTCTCTCCTTGATCTTGGAGCTTACCATTTGGCCAGATGACCTTGCCATGAACCCCAGCAATCATCTTACATCTGCCTGCCCAGCATGGGTATTACAGGGAGGTCATCTGGCTCTTGGGTTTCAGGGTTCCAGGCTCAGGGCCTTATGCTCGAGAAGCAAACACTTTACTGAAAGAGTCACATCCCCAGGTCAAAGAGTCTGAGTTCTTCAGTTACAGGCTGTGAGTAGCAAGGGAGCCTCTTCTCTAATTACAAGAAAATACCAGGGACCATGGGTTTTCTTTGTTTTGTTTTGTTTGTTTGTTTGTTTGTTTTTCTCTTAATCCAGAAAAATAAATCAAGGGGTGGTGGGGGATGGGGAATGATACTTATGACTGCTCTTCAGATTTCTAGCAGACATCTATCTCTGGTAAACACTTAAAACAAAAATCCATTTTCTGGCTGTCTGGCTTGTTTGTTTTGAAAATCATTGCCTTTCTGGAAAGCATGCTGGAAGGCATCTCTCTCTCTCTCTCTCTCTCTCTCTCTCTCTCTCTCTCTCTCTCTCTCNATCTATCTATCTATCTATCTGTCTATCTATCTATCTATCTATCTATCTATCTATCTATCTATCTATCTATCTATCTATCTATCTATCTATCTATCCATTCATTCATTTTGTTTGTTTTTTCCTAAAGTCCCACGGTGAGGACTCTTTCTCAGGATGACCTCATACAGAATGTGTGAATTTCCATCGTGCGCTAAAATGTGAACTTGCACAGTAGACAGTTGGCTCTCCTCCAGTCCCACAGAAAGCTGTGTAAGAGCCATTGAACAATTTCCCTGTGGTCCTGGAGGAGGCAGCTGAAAGCTTGCCATTCTGATGCCATTTAGAGATGTGCTCCACAAGGATTGAACCCTTTTCATCTGAACAATAAAACTGTGGGTCTTTCTCTCTCCAGAGCGACTTGGTGACATGATGCTTGTGAGACCTGGGCAGCAAAGAGTGCTTTTATTCTTCCACCACAGTAGTTATAGCCTCTGCATTTCTAAGCCTGAGGTGTCCATTTGGCTCTTTCCTAAAAATGAACTTCACACAGTTTTGTTAAACTTTCAGTCTCTTGATCCTTTGTTTATTGGTTTGTTTTGTCTACTAGAAAATGTTACATTTGAAGGTTCACTACTTCACCTGTGTTTTAATGTCTTATCGCCCACACAATCTCATGACATACCTGATTTTTAAATCTATGCAGCAATCGCTTATAGATATTCCATTGATATGCTTGGTGTGGGAGTTATTCAAAGGCAAGCAGACCGGGGGTTTATCCCAAGGGTACGCTCTAATTCATACTCTGTTTCCTCTGCCTTCAATTGTCTGCAGAGCATCTTCATCTAATGTCCTATGCTTCCAATCATTGTCCCATTCACTCCTGGCACCAACATTTCTCCACAATTTTTGTGATTTCTGTCAGTAGGGGTGGGGCTCAGCCTCTCTATCATTCTTGTACACTCTCAAGTCTCTCAACATTGCACAATGTCTTATCACAATGTGTGTATTTATCTTTCTACTCCAGTAGTCAGGACATTAGTTACTTTTCTTCTCTGCTGTGATTAAATATTTGACAAGAGCATCTTATGGAAGCTAGGGATAGTTTGGGCTCATACTTCACAGGTACAGTCCATCACAATACAGAAAGTCATGGCAATGGGAGCTTAAGGAGGTGGCTGGATACACTGCATCCACAATAAGGAGGCAAGGAGATATGGATGTCCTGTCTTTCTCCATTGTATTCAGTTATTTTAGGGTGGGTCTTTGTAACTCAGTTGACATAAACTCGCTAATCACCACAGGCATGCCCACAGACATGTTTTCATGGTGATTCTAAATCTTAGCAAGTTGACCATCCAACTGTTTCTGACTTTCCTTTCTTCCATTCATTGTAAAATTCAACTTTCTAAGATGCCTTATTGTCTAACATACGAGCACTCAGCAGTTTTCCTGGCTGGAATTAGGTTGGCCTTCAATGGCTCCTATTTGAGATGGCTCTGTCTCTGAAGTTCACTTCTCAATCACCCTTGTATGGTGTTCCAGGCAGCCACATTGTACAAGCATTTTTCATGCTCAGCTTTTGCCTCCTCATATTTTCCTTTGAGACAGACACAAAGTACTAACCCCTTTATTCCTATGCACACACCTTGCCCCTCTCTTCTAAATCTTCTATATGGATTGATCTCCCAGGCTTCCCAAGCCACACTAGTTATGAGTGATTTCTCACTTCCGCAAATCCTATTACCACTCATTTCCTGTGCTGCCTCAGATGGCTCGATATGGTCACATAGATGACTGCAGATATGGTCACTTGATTATTACTCTTATCTCTTTCGTTCTTGCTTCATTCTTTCAGCCACTGTGGTGGCTGAGATTGTTGTAGAATACACTAAGCAAACTGCTTAATTGGAGAAAGCAATTGTACTCTTAGACCTCTATGCCCAGGACACTGATTCTTGAGATATGCCTTTGACCCACCCCTATATTCCTTTTATATCTCTTCCAAATTTTATCCCTAATCATTTCAAATATGTTAAATTCCCTTCAATATATTTCTTTTCATGTCATTTGGTCTCTACACTCTCAGCATTTATATTCTGTGATGGTTAATTTCTATTGTCAACTGATAGGATTAAGAAATAACTATGGAGAGTGTTAATGAGGCACACTTTAGGTATATCTTCTCCAGACAGAATTAACTGAGGAGTAAGATCTGCCCTGAATATGATGGTACTATTCCTCAGGCTAGTGCCCCTTACTGAATAAGAGAGAGTGGGGAGTATAAAATCAGATGGGCATCGGCATCTTGTCCTCCCTGCTTCTCAGTCCATCATCATGTATGAGAGAACAGTGCTCTGCTCTCCCTGCCATAGGGAAAACCATTCCTGCCACCATGGCCTCTTTGCTCTGGTGGAATGTGTCTTCAAATCATGAGCCCAAGTAACTCCCCATCTCCTAAGTTGCTCTAGTCAGATCCTTTACAATAGCAACAAGAAAAGTAACTACTATAGAAAATTATTACTAAGAAGTAGCGTTGTTGCATTTGCTGTGACAGCTTTGACCCTGGAACATTTAGGCCTTAGGAACATTCTTATAGGAAGAATGTTGAAGAGTTTGAAGCCATGGTCCAGAGATGTCCTGGAGTGCTCTTGGCAAAGCTTAATGAGGCATTTTTGTGGAAGTTGGAAATTTAGAAGACCAGTATGCTAATAGAAAATGCAGACAGTAAAGATGATGTCCCACAGGTGTTCAGAGGAAAAGGAAAAAAGAGCTTGACTGGCGGTCACACATGTGATAAACGGACAAAGAATCCGGCTTTGATCTGGATCTGCTCATGTCCTGAGACCTAGAGAGTCTGGATTCAGAAGAAGAACAATCATGTGATTTGGTGAGGTCAATTTCAAGATAGCATATCATAACCTGCACGGTGTAGCACAGCTAAAACACATACATTCAAACAGATTCACACACGCACACACACACACGCACACACACACACACACACACACACACCACATGAATGGGGAGGCAAAGTCAGACAGGCACAGAGACACAGGTGCACACACGCTCACACAGACACTAGTACAGCAGAAACATATGAAAGATAAGTAGTTTGGAAAGGTGAAAGCTACAGTATAGATATGAACGAAGTAACTATAATTGTTAAAGACATTATCGTGATTGACAGAAAACACTATTTGTACTGGGACAATAGACTAGGTACACTGAGGGCAATACAACACTATCAAGAGCATTGAGTCATAAGAAAGAGAACACCTGCTCAGGTGGAGCCTTCAGTATAGCCTGGTAGAAAATAGTCACCCAGGAAGTGTTTAAGCAGGCTGATTTAAAAAGGCACATATAAGCAGCAACAGCTATGGCTTAACGGGTGCAGGCTACGTCTCCAGACTGCATCAGAGTCTGCCGTCTTCCACCTGGACTTGGTGTTGGCTTTGTAGTCATGTGAAATAAAGGGGTCAAGAGGCCATGGAAGCTGGTATCACGTCTCCAGAAAGCCACTAAGAGGGACAAATTGTTCGCCTCAAGCTCTGATGTAGATTTTGTATGAAGCTATGAAGGTAAGACATACAGAGCAGCTGAAACTCAGGGTATAGGGAGTGCTAGAAGGACAGATGTTCACCTGGGAACGTCGCAAGCACCAGGCAGCCCTAGCCTCCCAATGTGGCCATGTTCAGCAAGCAGTAGTGCTCAGTGGGTAAAGTAACCCATCAGGAGTCAGATGGCAGACACCGAGCTTCAGGACCTGGTGTTTGACCTGCTGGACTTCAGTGTTGCTTTGACTCTATCATTCATTCCATCTCCCCCTCCTCCCTTTCAGAATGGGAATATTCACCCTGTAACATGTGTTGGAATTGGAGTTTTTGTTTGTTGGTCTGTTTGTTTGTTTATATCAGGGTTCATGATTATGAATTTGTCCTAAATCTTAAAAGAGACTTTAGATCCTAGACCTTTGAACAGTGTTTGAACTATTAGATTATGGGAGCCCTTAAAATGTAATTGGATGCATTTTATCATGGCATTGCAATGGATCAATCATGTGAGAGGTAGGATATTTCAGGTTGGATATAAAATGTCCCTCACAGGTGAATGTGTTTAAATACTAAATCCTAACTGGTGGCACTGGTTTTTACATGTCATACAACCTTTAGGAGGTAGGATGTGTCACTGAAGTAGGGTAGGGAGTGGGGGTGGAATATGCATCAAGGTTCACAGTTAAGTACTACTTCCTTTCTCATCTCTGCTTCCTGATCTGCCCAGACCTGAGAAAGTGCCCTGGTGCTCTCTTGTGAACCTTGTCATGATACATAAGGCCTCCCAATGTGGGTTGAATAAATTTCTCCTTCCTTGAGTTATTTATTAGGTAGCTGCCACAGCAGTGATAAAAGCAATATATATTGTATTATTTCTCTTTGTTAATATATTGAATGACTCCCACACTAGAATCAGTACTCCATGCAGACAAAGGCTTTGTCTAACATGTGGATTATTTACCTTTGATGACTAGCTAATGCCTGACACATAATATCGCTCAGTAAATAGTAAGTGAATGCCTCTTTTGGCCTAATCCCACCAGAATCAGAAAGTCTTTCAAGTCTCTTATTATGGCCACTGTCACTTGGCACTGTCTGCACAACTGAAGTCATTTCTTACTAAGGTGTGTATGGAACGGTAGATACCTGCAATTTTCTGACTGCTTCGTGCTTTCTGCAGCACTGTCCATTACTGGGCATATTCCACTTGTCAAAGTGCTCTGTATCCTTGGCCTCCAAGTCTCCGTCATCAATCTCTGTTGCTTCTACCCTCTTGCCAGCTCCTCTCCTTACAGTAATCTAGATATTTATTTTGTGCATAATTACAGTTTTTAAAGATTGTTTTCCCACTCCTCTTGAATGATTGACAGTTGTTTGTTCTCATTATTTGATACTTTTATATTTGCAAGCTTATTTACTAGAATTTCTTTGGAACCACCAGGTTAATAGTCCTGGCACTCTCAGAATTTATCATATTACCTGCATCAAACAGTCATATTGGATGTTCTCTGCTGAGACCAGACAAGACTTTGCGCTCACATTTTTGTTTTCACCTCTCATAAAGCACATTTAGCATCACATATCTTTTGGCATTTTATGGAGATTTTTGCTGGTGACTTTATTGTTTATTAAATGGCCACCTGGCATAGTGCTAAAAGTCTAACTAGTGTTGTTTTAAACCCAGGAAGCTGGTCATATGCTGTCCAGATAAAAATCTACGTCAGATGAGCTTCATTTGGAAAAACCACAGCTCCAATGATCTTTCAGTGCTTATGAATCATCTATCCATTCATGCATCCGTCCATCTGTTTGTCCTCCTGTCTATCTATCACCTATCTATGTACCATCAATCATCTAGCTATGTATGTATCTGTCAATTATCTATAATCTATCTCTTTCTTTCTAACTCTTTCTCTATCGTGCATTTTATCTATAATCTGTCATCATCTGTTTATCTGTCATCTATTTTTAATGCATTTCTATAATTTCTTCATCTATAATTTACCTATCCATCAAGAATCTATGTGTCTATCAATCTATCAATCATTTGTCTGTCAGTCATTATCTATGAATATTTTATCTATATATCTATCTAATCTATGTATAATCTATCTATATCTATCATTTATCATCTATCTCTCATTTATGTATCTATATATCTATATCTATCATCTATTTATCTATTTATCATCTACCTGTCATATATCTATCTTTTACCTATCTACTGTTATCATCATTGTCATAATCTATATGACTTTAAAATACACAGCTAACAATAAATAATGAAAATGTGACAAATGGCTCTCAGGTACCAACCATGCGGTTTCCCCAGGAATGGTGTGTATTTGCTGGTTTATTTTTCTCTGTCAATATGAATAACACAATCACAGCAAATGTTGAGCATCAATAGTATGCTGTTTGTGTCTGTGACGATGACTCCTAAGGCTCTAACTCCAGTCAGCATTGTTTTCTAAGGGCATCTCTTAGGTCATGCCTGCTTCATCATTGTAGCCATCACCTGTGCCTTCAGTCTGTTTTGTCTGGCTTGAAAAGATCCATTTGATAATGAGCCCCTAACCTCGTTTTCCTTGTCCTAGGGCTCTCTGCTTGTCCTAGGACCATATAAACTTCTTGTCTTAGAAAATAGCTATGTACAGATTCACATTCTGTAGTCCTTCTAACACCATTGCTTCCACCAGAGATCTCACTCTGTCTCCCATATCCGACTTTGCTATAAACATGTATAACTCTCCTATTCTATAATATCCCTCCCTCCTCCTGAGTGTACAGGTAAAACTCTAATCAGCCAATAAGAGTCATTTTGGATGTGACCCTCCATGGAGGTTTTCCTGTTTCTTAGGAAGATGGTGGCTTCCATGTCAGGTCTGATGACTTTGTTGTTGGATTTCAGAATATGTGCTTTTATTGTTCGTGTATGTCTAACTTTTACAGCGGATTCCAATATGTCCCTCACAGAGATGGGCTGGGTTGATTCTTTTCATCTGGACATATCACAGCATCTCATATAGTGATGAAGTATTTAGCATTGCATGCCAAGTAAAGTAAAAGAAAAAGAATTGTGAGTGAAGCTGAGTCACTGTGCATGTCTCCTTGAATAAGACATCCCCTGGAATCAATATAAGGAAATTCTACTAATATATTTCATTAAAAGAGGTATTTGCAACTAATTACTTTTATACTTGAGAATGACCAAGCATAAAATACAAAGGAAATTCACTTGCTGATGGTGCAACTTATAAAAACGCCTTACTACAAAATGATTTCATTATCATCATTCATGAAATAGCAAATGTTTGTGGAGTGAATGGATTAATAGAAAAAAATGATTAATATAATTTTTATTTTACTGGAGGGCATGTGTTTCTTTCCTTTTCCTTCCTTCTTTTTATTTATTTTTTCTTTTCCCAGGTTCTTTCCCTCTTGGCCCCTCGCTCTTTCCTTTTGAGTCACAACCTCCCTAGATAGGCTGAGAGCAAATGATGAGCCTTCCTCTTCAGCCTTTTAACTGCTAGGATTGCAACATCCTTCTTCACCTCATATAACTTTAAGAATAATAGAAAACAGTCTTACATCTAAAACAGCTTCATCATAGAAACATTGACTTCAACCTTCCTGGGCTGCCACTTCTCAAAGCGGAATAATAACACTCCAAGCTGAAGGTCACACTGAGAATGTGACGATAGGCTGCTTAAGAATCCATGTTTTGAGCTACAGTAGACAACATAAAAATGGAGACAGTTTTGTCAGTGCTTAGGTTTATCTGAAATGTGCTTGCTGTAATCAAGGGACACATTCTCCTCTGCGCTATGCTCACCGCTGCTCCCACTACTTGGCTCAGAACAACAGTTCTATTAAAAAAAAAAAAAAAAAAAAAAGGCATACCCTGTGTTGGTTTGCAGAACTTTCTATTTACAGAACATTTCATAGATGTTTTACACAATGACGAATGGCTCACAGACAGATGCCAGCCATGTGTTGTCCGGCATCAGTGAAAAATCCTGGAAATGAGAAAATGAGAGAACAGTCATATACTTCCTGTGGCAGGGAAACCCCTCCCTGGAAAGCTCGAACTCAGAGTCTCTCTGTAGGATGGTGGGTATGATGGGGCATGGATGTGGCTTTGAGCAGCTTACTCTGGCATGGCTCAGTTAAGGGATTCTCAATGGCAGCCCTCTAAAATGGTTATGTTCTCCAGATGGGCATGAAACGCAGAAAGGAGATGTTAAAGGGAAGAAATATAAACAAGGCAAAGGAGTTTTAAAAAGTAGCTGGGTCTCTCTGCCTTTCCCTTAATATTACAATATGATTTTCCAGTAGAGTAAAGTTACTGTTTCAGATTAAAAAGCTTTGTACCAAAAGGTTCTTAGGTATTCTGAACTTTTTCCTCTTTGTTAACAAGTTTTCCTTGTTTGATATATGTAACCTAAAGAAAGAATAATTTATTTCACGATAACAAAAAAATGCTTAGATTAAATGAAATATAGTTTGCTTAAATATTTAATATTAGGGATAATTGTTTTCTACCAAGAAATTATAATTTAAACTGGTCAAAATAATTTATTTAGAAATTAACTAAAACTAAAACAATAACAAAATGCCAGGCTGTGTTATAACATGACTGAGGTAGAATTCTGTGATCTTGTTATTACAGCCCAGCATCCTTCATGATAGAAGCTGGCTGAACAATCCGGGTGGAGCATCCTAAGCCTAAACAAGATACTTCTATCTAGTAATACTGTTACTCCCTGAGGAAATAGATTTCCTCCAAATAGTGCTTGTTTTATAGCTTTATTAAAGGATATCAAAGCTGAATGGACTGTGCGCTCAGGAGAAGCTGGCCTCTAAAGTAAGTGTTTGTTTGTTTGTTTGTTTGTTTTTTCCATTTGAAATGACCTTTCATTCCTGTGGTCATCCAAACATCCACTCTGTGTTGACTGCCTTGCTCACACCAAGTGCCTTTCCCAATTCTGAAAACAAAGCGATACAAAACAAAATCAAAACCAAAGGTCAAAACAAACAAACAAACAAACAAAATACCAAACCAGCAGTAGCCGAAACAATAACAGCAGGAACAACAACAGCAGCAGCAACAACAGCAACAATAACAACAGCAACACCACCATCATCATCTAGCCAAATTTCCCTGGCTCTGAGACTTTTATTCTCATCTAGCTATGATGAACGTCTACTCTATACGAAAGCATTTGAATATATTTTCTCTCACTTTTTTTTTTAAGAACTGATATGAAGCTGGACCTGTTATTATTCTAAAGTTGAGAGTTCTAGAGCAAGGAAAAGTGAAATGCCCTTCATAGATAAGTAACACTAGAAACTGATGTTTGTGGTCTTAAGCATGAATTACTGGACAATTTACCTTTCCCCCATATATCAGTTTCTCCACCGCCATCAAGGGTTTGATCTAGGTAAGGTGATTTTTGAGATCCTTGTAACTACCATATACGTTCTTCTATCCAGCAGTCATAGCCTCTTACAGGTAATGGTTTAGAGTTGGAGAAGACAGAGACAGGGTTCAGCTTTACCAGCAGCTCCAACTGTGGTAATAGCTGGTCACAGGTTCCTGTGAGGGTCTGCTCTGCACTGCACACATTCCACTCAAGGGACCTCCATGATTAAGACCGTGCTGAAGTTTGTTACTTTCTTTCTTCATTCTCTCTCTCTCTCTCTCTCTCTCTCTCTCTCTCTCTCTCTCTCT
>NC_034611.1:22480983-22509162 GCF_900095145.1 Mus pahari | reverse complement strand
TCTCTCTCTCTCTCTCTCTCTTTCTTTCTCTTTCTCTTTTTCTTTCTCTCTCCTTTCTTTCTTTCTTTCTTTCTTTCTTTCTTTCTTTTCTCTCTCTCTCTCTCTCTCTCTCTCTCTCTCTCTTTTCTTTTGTTTTTTTCTTCTTCTCTCCATTGTAACTTTTAGTCATTATTTCATAAATGCCTGTTACATATTAGACCATGTATTCTTGATGAATAAAACTGGGCTGTTTAAATAAACTAAAACTAACCTACATAGTATACCTGTGTGATCTTAAAAACAAAGTATTATGACAGAACTAATAATAGACTCTAGCTATCTCTACACTCTATTACTAGCAAGATCCCTTCCCATTGGTGAACTCTGTCACCCTTTAATGCTATCTCTTTGGCATTTACACATTTGTGAATCGTTTGTTTATGCTGCCGTATTTGTTTGATAAATTTACCATTGATTTTCTGAATTTCATTTTCATGCACTGACCATTCTGCTTCCCCCCATCTTCCCACTGTAGTATATTGCAATTCTGAGAAAGCCATTCTTCACTGTTTAGTATTCACTATTATTTTAATGCAAATATTTTTTACAAATGAGAGTCAAGGTATAGTTATCTTTCTTCTTTCAAGTCTGCCTGCATTTTTCTAGCTTCTAGAACCATTTTTTTAGTATTAGAAAATTTAAATTATACTCTGTTGAAGAAAAATCCTTCCTTGGAGAAATACATCACTTCTAATCTTAAAAATAAAAGTTTAATTTTTGTCATTGATTTTGCTTAGCATTCTTATTCTTTTTATCCAGCATTTTCCTGATCCCTACTCTTTCTATTTTTTTTTAAATATAATTTTACCAGGGTTAACTAAGGCCCTTTTCCCATGTGTATATACACAGTATATTTTAAGCATATTCTTCCTCATACTCCAGTACCCTCCTCTTTCTTACCTTTATTCTGTCTGTTGATCTTACCTACTTGCCAATTTCAAGGAAAAGGTTTTCTTTGCTTAATTTTTAAAGAACATGACACACGAAGGTCAGACTTCTCTCTGTGTCACATACCTGAAGCTATGGCTATTGAGATGACCTTGCCAGTGGCCAAAGAAATATTACCTCTTTACTCCAAGTCCTGCTTCAGTCAAACCTCCCGGGTAACTTTTCAGTCTGTTCTGAAACTTCTAAAGAACACTGGAGGCGTGGTGCCCCAGCCTCCAAAAGAATGAGCCTTTAAGTTCAACAGATAGTATTAGATTCATTAGCCTCCAACCATTCATTAGCAACATCAAAATAGCCAGATGACGGTAGATTTTCTTTTCTTTTTCTGGTGTTGAGGGTCAAATACAGGATCTAGGTATGCTAGGCAAGTACCATGGAGTTGTATCCTCAGCTCAGAATTTGAGAGTGTGTCTCATTCTGCAGCCCACATTGGCCCTGAACCCACCAAACAGCTCTGGCAGGCTTCAGAATAACTTCTATCTAGCTCAACCTCAAGATGCTGAGTTAGATGACTGGAATGTACCACCTTCTTTGGATGAAGGGAGCTTTCTGAGTGCCTTCATTACAAATAATAATTATATGAGGTAATACAAATGCACTTTACACTGGCTTGATTATCACACAGCGTTCACATGTCCTGAAACGTCGAGCTGCACTTCATAAATTTATAAAATTATGGATCAACTTTTAAGAACTGAAAATAAAAAGAAACTAACCTAAAATCAAGTTATATTTGTAGATTAAAACATGGGTATTTACAAGGCTTCTAACAGACTAGGAAAAAGGGAGGCAGAAGAACAGTGAGTCCGTGAACCTCAACACTATAAAATAAACACACATGCGCTCCCATATGGAGCGACTGTGGGATTCTGGAGCTGCACAAAAAGGCACACAGCTCCTTTGAGGGAAGCAGGCAGGATGCTGGATTCGAGGAGACTGTCTCTTCACCATTCATCATGCTTCTCTCCAGCCGCCGCAGGCGGGCGGCATTAGCATTTGCTTCTCAGGTAAACGGTGTCCGTGTAATTACATTCTGTGTGATGTTAAGCAAAAGTGGAAGAGCAATATCCTCAATTCAAACGCAATAGGGCATGCTAAGCTTCAGGAGAGCACCGATCTTTGTTTTCTTCAGAGGCTCTTTCATCCCCTGCATCAGAAGAGGAAGGTGAGAATTCGGCAGAGTAGCCAAGAAAGGGTTACACGTTCGCTGTAATGAGTCCCACTTTGACCTGCATCAATGGTCCCTGGAAATGTCCTCCTAAAGCCAATCTTCAATCACTCTGCTCAGGTTGTGCAGATAGACACTGGTACGTGCCTCCTGCCAGATCAAAGGGAAGCTCAGACCAACCCAAAGCAGGCTGCCTCTGCCCTTTAATATGTAAAAAGCAAAACTCAACAAAACAGGTGCCTATGTTAATTGCTACTCTCAAGGGGGTGAGCTGGGGACAAGAAAATGAGCAAGCTTTAAAATTGTAGTCAGGGCAAAGACCTTGAGCGACAAGGTTAGCCAAGAAAGATTAAAAAAAAAAAATCATCTAGTTAAAAACCTCACCAGTTGAATGGGATGACAGATGAATGATGGATGCAGGTGGGAAAATGGGATTCCCTTCAAAGAGAAGAGTGTGATGCGCAAGGCAATGAGGAAACTCAAGGTCCCGGTGCGAGGCGCCGGGAGCAGATAATGCCTGTCTGTGCACTCATTGTATTGTCAGAGCAGCTGAAATAAACCCTCTGGGGAGCCACTATAAAAGAAGGCGAAACCAAGAGCAGCTTCCCGTTTGGGTATAAATTTAGAGGAATTGTAACTGTCATTGTGCTATGTGTTAAGGTCAAGCTTTTTATGAAAAGAAGGGCATAATAAGTAAATCTCTGAAGAAAGTAGGCTTGGAGCCAGGCATGTCAAAGCCCTATCTACAATTAGTTAGGGAGCCATTTGAAGTCTCGCTGAGCCTTGAGATTGTTCATCTGTAAAATGGGAATAACCATAAACCGCTTTCCGTCTTTTGTAAGAAAGAGTTACAACCCGTTTTAAGCTTGAGTGGGGCTACTATGTAAGTAGGTGCTGTGAGAAAGCTTGGTACTATTTGAATGTTGGAAACCCGTGGGAAGATACACCACCAATGCATTAAAGGTGTCCAGATTACATTTTGTCCTGGAGAGTCCTGGCATACTACTGAATCAGAATAAAAAGGGTGAACCTCTGAATAGATGAGTGGATGTTATTGATTATAACTGAGAAGCAAAACAATGAGCAACTAACAATATCAGACAAACAAAAGTTAACTGGACTTCTTGAAAATGAAGCAAGGCAAAAACAAAAAAACAAACAAACAAAAAAACAAATCAAAAAAACCCCTAAGATAAAGACCCAGACTTCAGCGATATCTCACATACCATACAGATACATAGGTTGTATGCTCCAAGTTAAAAAAAAAAAAAATTAATGCTAAAACCAGAAACATTTTCTGGTTTAAACAAGCAGCTTTGTGGAAATTAGGAAGAAATTAGAGTCATTATTGTTAGGATTTTGTCTAAGCTCTGCCCCACAGTTGCTTGGCAACAGCCAGGTGTGCCTGACTCACTATAAAAGGGGCTGCTTGCCATCTCCGCTCTCTCTTGCTCTGGTCTTCTCCTGCTGTTCTCTCCATCTCCATGTGTTCATGGTGGGCCTCTACTCTCTCTCTCTCTCTCTCTCTCTCTCTCTCTCTCTCTCTCTCTCTCTCTGTCTCCCCACCCTGCTTTCTCTGTCTCTACTACCCTCTTAACTTTCCTCCCCATACCCTGAATAAACCCTATTCTATAATATTCTGGGCCCGCAGAGGCACCTCCTTTCTCCATACCTGGCTACACCTTCACCGAAACATATTCCTTTTTTCCTTTATCTTTTTATAAACACAATTATTCTGTTTCATATCTTTGTTCCCTCAAACTGAATTATTTAATATTTAACAGCAAGCTGACATTCTACATTTGTGAACGAATGAAACAAGTTTGTTGTACAAGAAGGGACTCCATCAAGTCCTTATACCATTTGACTATGTTTTTTTATTTCATTATTATGACCACATCCCAGTACCAAGCTCTTTCCAGGCAGGTACAAGGTTCTCTGTGGTACTCCCAACTCGGTGATAGGACATTGATAGGGACATAAAAGAGACTCTCTAATTACCTTTTAAATCTCAAAATCTCTCACAGCCAAAAGGGCCAATTGAATCGCTGGCTTCATTTTAAAGAAATTCTCCTTAAGTTAAACTGTTCGAATGTTCGGTAAACCTTCAGAACCACCAGACTGCCAGCAGTTTCCATCTTTTCTATGGGGGTTTTGTTTTTTCCACCCCTGAAAACACAACTGGCTAAGGGTAGAACTGCCAGGTATTTCCACAAACACATCAAAACACAGAAACAAGTAAATGACTGGTGTGAGCGCGTGTTTCCTTTCTCACCATGATACACTTGGTGCAAGAACACTGGTTTCCCAAAGTGCTCTGCCTTCCATGCCTGCCTGTCCCTCTCATTCCCACTCTGGTTCCTTCTTGATATTCTGCTGGAACATTGTCTTAAAACCTAGTACATTTCTATCTCACTGGCGTATCTGTAGAAATAATCCATTCTGACTTTTCCTTAGAAAGAAGAATGAGGTATGCAGGTTAAAGTCAAGTCAGTTTCAGAATTTTTTAAAAAAGATCTATTTAGTTTTATAACTAAAAAACAAAACAAAACAACAACAGCTATGCCATAAATATTCTGGTTCAATTCTAGATGGCCCTTTTTTGCTCCCTTTTCTGCTTGTCCCAGAAACAACCTTCCATTGTATTTCTCTCTTGCATATATTGTTCACAATAATAGAGAGCAAATAAATGGAATAGAAGAGAAAACCAGCTATTTACTCTTCCTAGTTGTCACTTTTGCACAGCATTGCAGGCTAGGGGCTAGAGAGCATAGCATCTTACATGAGCCCTGCCTGGTTGCCAGGTTAGGTATTTTCTAGGAATCAAAAGAAACCCTAGAGTGATCGTTGTTTATTCTATAATACATTTTGTTTGTGTATTTGCCCGGTCTCCTGCACTGAAATCTCCACAAAATCGATGATGGCCTTTGCCTTGCTCACTAGCAAGTAAGTGCTGTTTAATATACATTTGCAGATGAAAAATGAGTGGTAATAGTTAATTTTTATGGAACAGCAGTTTTGTGTCAGTTTGCAGTTGTGAGAACTTGGCTTACCAGAGGAGGTTCATTTTGTGTGACCCCTGAGCTCCTAACTCAGTGAAAGAGAGGGGTGCCAAGAGGGTGTCCAGGACTACTGAGTTTGGGGGTCAGAGTGGGACTAGTGTTCATAAATGCTGGCGTCAGAAGTGCTGCAGGCTAAAGAGAGTGAATGTGATAGGGTCAAGTAATGTGCATTTGTACTCTATTTTCACATGGTCATTCTTTGGTTATAGTAGATACGGTAGGAGTGCTACTGGGGTGGGCTGGGTTCTCGACAGACCCAGCAATGCTTTCGATCGTATAACTCAATTCTCTTCTGACACCAACTATTTGGAGATAGTATCAAATCTCACAGGCAAAAACCAAGTAGGAATACTCCTACTTTGAACAGGTACGGCCTGTAATGTCTTCTGACTGATTGGTTTCAGAGTCTGCAACTCTCTCTCTAGTTCAGTTAACTTCTTAGGATGCCTTACAAAATTTAGGGAAACTTATTTTTTTCCATTTACTAGTTTCACATGAAGAACCTTTGAGCAGGAGTATAGATATTCAGATAATGTGGGAATTGAAGGTGACAGGTATATAGGAAAGAGTGGGAGGACCCATATCCTCTCTGGTTGCTATGGTTTAGAGAGAAAATATCCCTGCAGAAGACTCATGTAAGAAACTTGGTCCACCTGACAACAATGAGGAAATGCTTTTGAAGGTGAAATCTTTTTTCTGTTTATCTACTCCCCTCCTCTCCTCTCCCCTCCCCTCCCCTCTTCTCTCCTCTCCCCTGACACCCCCCCATCTCTGCTACAAAGAAATAAACAATCTTCTCTATCAAGTTGCCATGGTTTGAGTATTCTTGGCCTAGGGAGTGGCAATATTAGGAGGTGTGGCCTTGTTGGAATAGGTGTGGCTTTGTTGGAGGAAGTGTGTCACTGGGGGGATGGACAATGAGACCCACCTCTTAGTCATGTAGGAGCCAGTCTTATTCCTAGCAGACTTCAGATGAAGATGTAGAACTCTTAGCTCCTCCTGTATCATGCCTGCCTAGACACTGTCATGCTTCTGCCTTGATGATAATGGACTGAACTTCTGGGAGTTCCCTTGGTCAGGGTATCTGTTCACAGCAGTAAAACCCTAAGACACATGCATCCCTGGTATCAGACATTCTGTATTGTTCAGAATACAAATGTCAGAGGGAGATGGCCTTTGACCGAACCCTCTGAAACAGTGAACTAAAACTGTTCTTCCGCCTTTGAAATTGTACCTTGTGGGTATGCTCTTGCAGAGTTGAATAAAATATTAATGAAGCAAGTTTTAAGAACCTCCCGGCTGTACAGGTCTGTTCAGATCCCTCTGGACAAAGTCTTTCTGGAGTTTTTATGATATTTAGGAAAGTTTAAAAGCTCTCTCTCTCATAAAATTTTAAATAAGCAGTGTATTTTGAGACAATTTTATTTTCCCCCTTTTTTATGTAATTGCTTTTATTTCCTTTCCTTGTCTAATTATTCCAAGTAAGACTTCCAAAACTATGGTCAAAAGAATTTAGAAGAATGGAAAATTTAAAACTCCCCCTTTAAAAAAAAATCTGTTGAGTGTATTGTCTGTTTCCTTGACATATGAAGCTTTTATTATATTTCTGTCCTTTCTTTCTGAATCTGTCTAGCTTAAGAGTTTTAAACCATAAAAGGAAGACAGTTTTTGTGTTTCTACTATGCATTTACTGAAATGATTATAATTTATTGTCTTCCATTCTGTTGGTGTGGTATATCATGTTGGTTGATCTGACTGTATTGAACTAACCTTACATCCCTTTCATTCTTGGTATCTGGTTCTTTTAATGTTTGCTGCACTAAAAATTTCATATATTTGATTTTTAAAAAAAGTTCATTGTATATGTCTTGATGGAATCTTTCCATTTAACCTATTTGGCCACTTTGGACTGCATATATTTGAGGTCCAAATCTATTTTAACATACTAAAGTTTTTAGTCTATTCTTTCAGTGCATTCTTTATTTATGGATTTAGCCCATTATGAAAGGGAGGCTTATTAAAGAACATGTCGGGTGGCTAGTCATATGCTGTCAGGAAGGAGGGAGAGATGAATGCCATTTCTCTACTCATTTGTCTCCTTTTACGTCCTCGAGGATCCTAGTCAATTGGGATGGAGCTATTCAGAGTATGTCTTCCTTCTTCATTAAGCTTCTCTGAAAATACATTCACAGATAACTCTCAAAGCTGTAGCTATGGATGATTCTGAATCCTGTCAAGTTAACAATCAAGATTGACACTCTCAGGTCCAATACTTGTCAATATGACACCCACATGTCTTAATTTTGAAGTATAATATTATACCTTAGGTCCTAAAGTCTCAAGAACACTCAGAACAAAAGCATTTCATTTATATGTAAGAGTTTTCCAAATTTTTTCAAGAAACATTCTTTTAAATTATTGATTACTAAACAATGTTTTTACTTTACATCTCAATTGCAGCTTCTCTTACCTTCTCTCCTCCAAGGCCATCCCTCTTACCTCCCTCTCACCATGTCCCCCTTTCATGCTCCTCAGAGAAATGGAGGTCTCCCGTGGCCATCAAACTGCCTTAGCATATGAAGTTGTAGTAGGACTAGGCACAATACATCTTCCCCTATTGAACTTAGACAGGTAGCCAAGTTAGGGGAAAGGCAGGCAACATAGTCAGGGACAGTCCTTCCTCTAGGTGTTAGGGATCCCACATGAAGGCCAAGCTGCACATCTGTTACATATGTGTAAGAGGCGTAGGTCCATCCAATGGTATACTCCTTGGTTGGTGGTTCAGTCTATGTGATCCTCATATGGGCTGGTTGATTCTATAGGTTTTCTTTTGGTGCCCTTGATCCCTCTGGATCCTTCCGTCCTCCCTTGCCCTCTTCTACAAGATTCCCCAAGTCTTCTTAGTGTTTGGCTGTGGATCTCTACATCTGTTTTTATAAGGTATCATGCAATGCTTCTCAGAGGACAGTTATTCTAGGTTCCTGTCAGCAAGTATATTATTTTGTCTGGGTGGGCTCTTCCTCATAGCATGGGTTGCAACTTTGGCCAGTCATTGGTTGGCTAGTCCCTCAACTTTTGCTCCCTCTTTATTTCTGTACATTTTTTAGGCAGGATAAATTATGTGTTGGTAAGTTTCTGGGTGAGTTTGTCTCCCTCCCTAGCTTTCCATTGAAAGTCTTATCTGGTTACAGGAGGAGACTGTTTCAGGTTCTACATCCTCTATTGCTAGGTGTCTTAGCTAGGCTGACCCTCATAGATCCCTGGGAGTTTCTCTTTTCCTAGGTTTCTAGTTCATCCTAGAGATGAACTCACAATCTCAGTTCTCAACCCCTCCTATTCCTCTCCCCACCTGCGGTCCCACCCAGTTACCTTTCTTTTTCCATGTCCCTATGTCTATTTCATTTCCCATTCTAAGTAAGAATCAAGCATCCTCCCTTAGGTCCTCCTTAGCTTTTTTGGGTATATTATTGTAGTATGGTTATCCTGTACTTTATGGCTAATATCCACTTATAATGAGCTACCATGATTGTCTTTCTGAGGTTTAGGTTACCTCACTCAGAATGATCTTTTCTAGTTCTATCCATTTCTCTGAATATTTTGCAATGTCTTTGTTTTTAATAGCTAAGTTATATTGCATTGTGTAAATATACCACTTATTTTTTACCCATTGTTCAAATGAGGGACGTCAGGTAAATATGATAGAAGAAAAGGTGAGGAATGGCCTTGAATGAATGCATAAGCACAGCAGACAGTTTTCTGAAAGGAACACAAACAGCTCTGCCCATAAGAACAACAATTAATAAAATGGGAACTCGTAAAACTGAAAAGCTTCTGTAAGGTGAAGGATGCTGTCAATGAGACAAAATGGGAAAAGATCTTCACCAATCCTATATCCAGCAAAAGGCTGATATCCAAAATATATAAAAACTTAAGAAATTAGACACCAGAGAGCTGATCCTATGACACAGGGCTACATACCCAAATACCACCAGAAGAGAGCTGATTTCCCAGGAGTGTGGACAAGCCAGTGAGCACAGATACTACCACCTCTTCTGCTCAGAGGGACTTGCCCAGAACCCTCAGGACACAGGTACTGAGGAATGGTACTGGGACAGGAGCCTTCCAGTTTCCCTCTGCACCCAGATCTGATCCTATGCCACAGCATCCGGAGCTGATCCTGTATGCTCAAATACTTCCCAGAAAGCTGGTCTCCCAGAGATGCCAACACACCTGTGAGTACAGGTAAGGCCATCACTTCTGTTCAAATTCCTGGCCCAAGAAGGACCCTCCTAGAGCCTTCAGGACACAGGAACCAAGGAACAGCCAGGGACATGTCCCTTCTGGTTTCTGTCTGCAACCTGGAGCTGACCCTGTGCCACAGCTCTCCATACCCAAATTCATCCCAGAGAGACTGATCTCCCAGGAGTACTGACACACAAGGTTGTAGGACCAACAAGGCACAGTCAGAGAGAGCAAGATCAAGTAACACCAGAGATAACCAGACTGCAAAATGCAAGGGCAAGAACATAAGCAACAGAAACCAAGGTTATTTGGCATCTTCAGAACCCAGTTCTCCCACAACAGCAAGCCCTGGATACCCCATCACACCAGGAAAACAAGACTCTGGATTTAAAATCACATCTAATGATGATGATAGAGGACTTGGAGAAGGACATAACTCCCTTAAAGAAATACAGGAGAACACAGGTAAACAGGTAGAAGCCTTTAAAGAGGAAACACAAATATCCCTTTAAGAATTACAGAAAAACACAACCAAACAAGTGAATGAATTGAAGAAAACTATCCAGGATCTAAAAATGGAAAGAGAAACAATAAAGAAATCACATAGGGAGACAACTCTGGAGATAGAAAACCTTGGAAAGAGATCACGAGTCATAGGTGTAAGCATCACCAACAGAATACAAGAGGTAGAAGAGAGAATCTCAAGTGCAGAAGATACCATAGAAAACGTGGACTCAATAGTCAAAGAAAATGCAAAATGCAAAAAGCTCCTAACCCAAAACATTCAGTTAATCCAGGACACAAGGAAAAGACCAAACCTAAGGATAATAGGTATAAAAGAGAGCAAAGATTCCCAACTTAAAGGGCCAGTAAATATCTTCAACAAAATTATAGAAGAAAACTTCCTTAACCCAAAGAAAGAGATACCAATAAACATAGAAGAAGCCTACAGAACTCCAAACAGATTGGACCAGAAAAGACATTCCTCCTGACACATAATACTCAAAACACCACAGTAAGGAAAAAAGTTCCAGTAACATATAAAGGCAGACCTATCAGAATTATACCAGTCTTCTCACCAGAGACTATGAAAGCTAGATGATACTTGGCAGATATTATACAGACCCTAAGAGAACACAAATGCCAGCCCACACTACTATACCCAGCAAAACTCTCAATTAACATAGATGGTGAAACCAAAATATTCCATGACAAAAACTAAATTTACACAATATCTTTCCATAAATCCAGTCCTACAAAGGATAATACATGGAAAATGCTAACACAAGGAGGAAAACTACACCCTAGGAGAAGCAAGAGAGTAATCTTCTTTCAACAAACCCAAAAGAAGATAGCCACATAAACATAAAAGTAACAGAAAAAAAAAAGAAAAAATCAAAACAGGAAGCAACAATCACTATTCCTTATTAGCTCTTAACATCAATGGACTAAATTCCCCAATAAAAAGACGCAGAATAACAGAATGGATATGTAAACTTGACCCAGCATTTTGCTGCATACAGAAAATGCACCTCAGTGTCAAAGACAAACACTACCTCAGAGTAATGTGCTGGAAATTTTTTTTCCAAGCAAATGGTTCCAAGAAACAGCTGGGATAGCTATTCTAATATCGGATAAAATCAACTTTCAATCAAAAGTTTTCAAAGTGGATGAGAAAGGATACTTTATAGTCATCAAAGGAAAAAATCTACGAAGAAGAATTCTCAATTCTGAACATCTAAGCTCCAAATGCAAGGGCACCCACACTCATAAAAGAAACTTTACTAAAGCTCAAAGCCACATTGCACCTCACACAGAAATAGTGGTAGAATTCAACACCACACTCTCATCATTGGACAGATCATAGAAACACAAACTAAACAGAAACACAGTGAAACTATCAGAAGTTATGGACCAAATGGATTTAGCAGATATCTATAGAACANTTCACCCTAAATCAAAAGAATATACCTTCTTCTCAGAAGCTCATGGTACTTTCTCCAAAATTGACTGTATAATCAGTCACAAATCAGACCTCAATAGATATAAGAAGATTGAAATAATCCCATGCATCCTAACAGATCACTATGGATTAAGGCTGGTCTTTAATAGCAACAACAACAACAACAACAACAACAAAAAACCCAGAAAGCCCACATATACATGGAAGCCAAACAATGCTCTACTCAATGATAAATTAGTCAAGGAAGAAATAAAGAAAGAAACTAAAGAATTTTAGAATTTAATGAAAATTAAGGCACAACATTCCCAAAATTTTGGGACTCAATGAAAGCAGTGCTAAGAGGAAAACTCAGAGAGCTGAGTGCCTCCAAAAAGACACTGGAGAGAGCATACACTGACAGCTTGACAGAACACCTGAAAGCTCTAGAACACCAAGAAACAAATACACACAAGAGGAGAAGATGGCAGGAAATAATCAAACTCCGGGCTGAAATCAACCAAGTAGAAACAAAAGAACTATACAAAGAAACAACAAAACCAGGAGGTCATTCTTTAAAAAAGTCAACAAGATAGATTAACCTGTAGCCAGACTAACCAGAGGGCACAGAGGCAGTATCCAAATTAACAAAATCAGAAATGAAAAGGGAGATATAATAACAGAAACTGAGGAAATTTAAAAAAAAATCATCAAATCCTACTACAAAAGCATATACTCAACCACACTGGAAAATCTGGATGAAATGGACAATTTTCTAGACAGATACCAAATATCAAAGTAAAATCAGGACCAGATAAACCATCTAAACATTTCCATAACCCCTAAAGAAATAGGAGGAATCATAAAAAGTTTCTCAGCCAAAAAACAGCCCAGGACCAAATGGGTTTAGTCCAGAGTTGTATCAGACCTTCAAAGAAGACCTAATACCAATACTCTTCAAACTATTTCAAAAAATAGAAACAGAAGTAACACTGCCAAACTTGTTCTATGAAGCCACAGTTAGGCTGATACCAAAACCTTAGAAAGGTTCAACAAAGAAAGAGAACTTCAGACCAATTTCCCTTTTGAATATTGATGCAAAAATACTCAATAAAATTCTTGCAAACAGAATCCAAGAACACATCAAAACGATCATTCATCATGATCAAGTAGGCGTCATTCCAGTGAGGCAGGGATGGTTTAATATATGGAAATCCATCAATGTAATCCACTACATAAACAAACTCAAAGAAAAAACCATGTAGTTATTTCATTAGATGCTGAAAAATCCTTTGATAAAATTCAATATCACTTCATGGTAAAAGTCTTATAAAGATCAGAAATTTGAGGCCCATACCTAACCATAGTAAAAGCATTAGAATAGCCAATATCAAACTAACTGGAGAGAAACTTGAAGCAATCCTACTAAAATCAGGGACTAGACAAGCCTGCCCTCTCTTTCCATATCTATTCAATATAGTACTTGAAATTCTAGATAGAACAATTAGACAACAAAAGGAGGTCAAAGAGATACAAATTGGAAAGGAAGAAGTCAAACTATTACTATTTGCAGATGAGATGGTAGTATACTTAAGTCACCCCAAAAAACTCTACCATAGAACTCCTATAGCTGATAAACAACTTCAGCAAAGTGGCTTGATATAAAATTAACTCAAAAAAATCAATATCCTTCCTCTAATCAAAGTATAAACAGGTTGAAAGAAAGAAATTAGGGGAATGACACCCTTCCCGATAGTCACAGGTGATTTAAAGTATCTTGGTGTGACTCTAACAAAGCAAGTGAAAGATCTTTATGTTAAGAACTTCAAGTCTCTGAAGAAAGAAATCGAAGAAGACCTCAGAAGATAGAAAGTTTTCCCATGTTCATGGATTGGCAGGATTAATATAGTAAAAATGGCCATCTTGCCAAAAGCAATCTACAGATTCAATGCAATCCCCATTGAAATTTCAATTCAATTCCTCATAGAGTTAGAAAGAGCAATTCTCAAATCTATTTGGAATAACAAAAACCCAGGATAGTGAAACTGTCCTCAAAAATAAAACAAATTCTGGGGGAATCACCATCCCTGACCTCAAGCTGTACTACAGAGCAATAGTGATAAAAACTGCATGGTATTGGTACAGTTACAGCTAGGTAGATCAATGGAATATAATTGAAGACGCAGAAATGAACCCACATTCGTACAATCACTTGATCTTTGACAAAGGAGCTAAAACCATCCAGTGGAAAAAAGAAAGCATTTTCAACAAACTGTACTGGTTCAACTGGAAGTCAACATATAGAAGAATGCAAATTAATCCATTCTTATCTCCCTGTACATAGCTCAAGTCCAAGTGGATCAAGGACCTTCATATAAAAACAGATACACTGAATCTAATGGAGAACGTGGGAAAAAGTCTCAAATACATTGGCACAGGGGAAAAGTTCCTGAACAGAACAACAATGGCTTATGCTCTGAGATCAAGAATTGACAAATGGAACCTCTTAAATTTGCAAATCTTTTGTAAAGCAAAGGACACTTTCAGTAGGACAATATGGCAACCAACAGATTGGGAAAATATCTTCACCAATCTTACATCTGATAAAGGGCTAATATCTAATATATACAAAGAACTCAAAAAGTTAGACTCCAGAGAACCAAATAACCCTATTAAAAATGGGGAACAAAGCTGAACAGAGAATTCTTAACTTAGGAAACTCGAATGGCAGAGAAGCACCTAAAGAAATGTTCAACATCGTTAGTCATCAGGGAAAAGCAAATCAAAACAACCCTGAGATTCCATCTCACACCAGTCAGAATGGCTAAGATAAAAAACTCTGCTGACAGCAGATGCTGGAGAGAGGATGTGGAGTAAGAGGAACACTCCTCCATTCCTGGTGGGATTGCTAACTGGTACAGCCCCTCTGGAAATCAGTCTGTTGGTTCCTCAGAAATCTGGACATAGTACTATACTACCTGAGGACCCAGCTATATCACTCCTGGGCATAAACCCAGAAGATGCTCAAATATGTAGTAAGGATATTAGGTAGAAAATTTAAGTTTGACCCCCCTAAACCAAGTTGGAGCCAAGAAAGAAAAATAGTTGTGCCCTGAAGCTGCCTGTTCCAGGAACTTGGCTGACCTCAGAACAGATAATTGCATAAGCCGGTTCAATGATCCTGTTCCAGGAACTTGCTGACCACAAAATTTAGATTAATATCTTGTGAACAATCTTGAGAAGCAGGGAGTTTCCCCTTGTGATTTTTAGTTCCCCCTTGTGATTTTTCACTGGTGTTTTCGACATTTTCCAATAACAAACCTCCCTACCCTCTTGGGTTATGGTTTTTTCCTTTATTTTTTTCTTATTTACTTATTTATTTATTATTTTCTTTATTTACATTTCAAATGCTATCCCGAAAGTTCCCTATACCCCACCCCTGCCCCTGCTCCCCTACCCACCCACTCCCACTACTTTCTAGCTGCATATGTAGCAGAAGATGGCCAAATCAGCCATCATTGGGAAGAGAGGCCCCTTGGTCTTGTAAACTTTGTATGGTTTTTCCTTTAAATACCCCCTTTCCTAGCTACTCGGGTTGAACTCCTCTACCCCTGTGTGGGATACAAGTTGGCCCTAGCGCGGTGGTTCCTGTCAATAAACCTCATGCAATTGCAGTAAGGACAGTCTCTCGTGAGTTCTTGCAGGGTTGTGTCATCTTGAGACTTGAGTGAGGGTCTCCCCTCTTTTGGGGGGTCTTTCATGGAAACGTGTTCCACTACGTTCATAGCAGTCTTATTTATAATAGCCAGAAAGGAGAAACAACCCAGATGTCCCTCAACAGAAGAATGGATACAGAAAATGTGGTGCATTTATAGAATGGACTACTATGCAGCTATTAAAAACAATGACTTTATGAAATTTGCAGGCAAATGGATGGAACTTGAAAATATTATCCTGAGTAAGGTAACCCAGTCACAAAATAAAACATGGTGTGTACTCACTGATAAGTGGATATTGGCCTAAAAGTTCATAATACCCAAGATTCAATTCACAGACTATATGCAGCCTAAGAAGAAGGAAGACCAAAATGTAGATATTTCAGTGCTTCTTATAAGGATGATCAAAATACTCACAGGAGAAAATATGGAGACAAACTGTAGAGCAGAGCTTGAACGAAAGCCTATCCAGAGACTGCCCCACCTGGGGATCCATCCTAAACACAGCCACCAACCCTCGATGCTATTGTGGATGCCTGGAAGTGCTTGCTGATGGATGCCTGATATGGCTGTCTCATGAGAGGCTCTGCCAGATCCTTACAAATACAGAGTTGAATGCTTGCAGTCAACAATTGGACTGAGCATGGGGGTGGGAGAGTGGGGGAGTGGGGGGGCTGTCCCCTGTGGAGGAGTTGGAGAAGGGACTGAAGGAGCTGAAGGGGTTTGCAGCCCCATGGAGGGAATAACAGTGCCAACAGGCCAGACTACCAGAGCTCCCAGGGACTGGACCACCAACCAAAGAATACTCATGGAGAGAATCACAGAGGTGGCTTCATTTGTGGCAGAGGATGACCATCTTGGTCATCACTGGGAGGAGAAGCCCTTGGTCCTGAGGCTGTTTGATGTACCACTATAGGGGAATGCCAGGGTGGGAAATTGGGAATGGGTGGGTCGGGGAGCACCCTCATAAAGGCAGGGGATGTGCGATGGGATAGGGGTTTCTGAAATAGACACCTGGAAAAGGGAAAACATTTGAAATGTAAATAAAGAAAATATCCAATGAAAAAGAAAAGGAAGAAGTCCTCCCCCCCCCCCACCAAAAACAGAAATTAGACACCAACGAAGCAAATAAACAATTTAAAAAATGAAATATATCGCTAAACACAAATTCGTGACAAAGTAATCTGGAACAGGCAAGAAGTACTTATAGCAACGCTCAGCATCCTTAATCATCGGGGGAATGCGAATCAAAAGGACTTGGAGACTCCATCTTACAACGGTCAGAGTGGCTAGGGTCAAAAGGTCAAGCCACAGTTCATGGTGGCGAGGACATGGAGTAAGGGAAGCACCCCTCCATTGCTGGTGAGGATGTGGAGTAAGGGAAGCACCCCTCCATTGCTGGTGAGGATGTGGAGTAAGGGAAGCACCCCTCCATTGCTGGTGAGAGTGCAAACTTGTACAACCACTTTGAGAATCAGTTTTCTAGTTTTAAGAAAATTTGGACTAGTTCTACCTCAAAACCCAGCTATAACACTCCTGGGCATATACCCAATAGCTGCTCTCCCATACCATATGGACACTTGTTCGACTATAGTCAGTTTCCCAAATCTTAACATTGTTCAAAAAGTTAACTGTCAAGTGTTTTTCAGAGACTCGAGGCAATTTTTCAAATGGAAACCTTGGTAAAGCTTCTTTATTTTTTTTAAAATCTAGGTAACATTTCTATTGTATCATGGTACAGAATAAAATTTCCAATTTTTTAAGGGAAGATGGAAATCTCAGCAACTTTGCTTAGCAGATGTCCCATGGTCCTGACATCTCAAACATTATCGAGTCTCCAGTGCAACTTAGGATTCCCCTGAACACCCCACAGAGCAGCCTCTTGGGGCTCCTTGTAGGAAATCTGACCTAGCAATACCCTGTTACATCTTGGCATGTTTGAAATCTTGATTCCAGCCCCTTTAATCAACAGTTCTTACATTTTACATGCCTGTAAATCAGCATATCAGCAATGCTGGCAAGTTCTACTTCCAGTTTGAGACATAGTCTTCACCTTTCAAATACAGCCATACTAACTCTCATGCATCTTGGTCACTGATAGTGTGTGTGTGTGTGTGTGTGTGTGTGTGTGTGTGTGTGTGTGTGTGTAAATATGTATGTATATCTATATAAAACCTGGTACAACTTGTTCAGGATTGGCACAATCCGAAATGGCCTGGGCCTTTCTGTGTCAATCACTAATCAAGAAAATGACCCCTTAGACATGCCTTCAGGACAATCTGATTGAGGCAACTTCTCATTTTGAAATGCTCTCTTCTCAGATGACTCCAGTTTGTTTCAAGTGATGGAAATTAACCCGCACAATTGACTACCTGTCAACTTGACACACAAACACATCACTATCAAACAATAACCTTTCTTTCCTTGTTTATCTCCAAGGTCTCATGTTAGTATCAAAGTATAAAACATATTATAACTTTAAAAATCCCATAATCTCTAAAAATTCAAATCTCTATAAGATTTCCACTCTTTTAACTTTATGTTTTTGTAAGATAAAAACTAAATTAAATATCTTCTTGCTCCAAAAGAGAAAACTAAGACATAAAGAATAATCGTTTCTAAGCAAAACCAAAGGCTACCTTCAAATCTTACAGCTCATTGTCTGACATCTGGGACTCATTTCCTGATTTCAGGGTTCCGAAAGTCTAGGCGCCCCCACTTTTCTTTCTCTGCCATAGGCACCACACATCCTGTCTCACTGGCTCAAGCTGGCTTCATTCCACATCTGCTGCTGTCCTTGTTGGTTATTCCATAATCCCGACATAACTGGTAAGATTCAATCTCCACTGTACTTGAAGCTGCTCTTTCACCAATTGACCCCTGGTGTCTCCTGAGGGTCTCTGACCCTGCCACATGGTGCTCAGCCTCAGTTCTTCTCCATGACCCCCTTTCAGTCTGAAGTTCTCAGAACAACTGAGGCTGCATCTTCCATCAAATGGCCTCCAGACTCTTCTAGTGCCAAGTCTCAACTTCTGTCCATGGAACTTTCAAACCTATAACTTTCATGCTTTCAAAACCAGTGGAAAGTTTATTGCAAGACCAGTTGCCGTTTTAAGATGCAGTCCTGCCCCTTTCTGGACTGCATCTGTGCACTGATGCTGAGGGAGCATTTCCCAGAGGATTTCACCTTAATGATGCTCGTCTCTTATCAATCATAACTGATTTTTCCATTTCAACACACCAGCATCAACTGTTTCAGCAAAATGAAGCTCTCTTACAGATTCATAATTTCAAATATCACATGAACATTCTTTATGAAGTCATAGTCATTGCTTCTCTCTGAAACTTTCCAAATCAGGAACACATTGTCTTTGTTTCTCTCAAAAATCTCTGTTCCAACCTACCGTAACAACTTACTTAGCTCTGTGCATTAAGCTTGGAGGCCTTTTCTAGCTCCAAACTCTAAGATTCTTCCACAAACTGCTTGAATAAACATGTTCAGGTGCAATATTTACACCAGTAGCACCAAGTTCTTTCCTTGTTTGCTTTCTGTTTCTGTGATAAATATTGACCAAAAGATATATTGGAGAGATAGTTCGACGTTTCTTTAAATAGCCAATAGTTTATAGGTTACATTCCATCATCCAGGAAAGCCATGGCAGGGTCACAAAGCAGGAACCTGGAAGCAGGAACTGAAGTAGAGACCACAGAAAACTACTGCTTGGTGGTTTGATCTTTATGGCTTTATTAAGCTTGCTTTAATATCCAACTCAGGAACCCCTGACTATGAGTACAGTCCCAGGTCTTCTGGGACCTCAGGTATCAGTCAATAAATAAGAAAATGCCCCCACAGACACTCCTAGAATTATCTGATGAAGGCAGCTCCTCAGATGAGTTCCTTCTTGCCAGGCTATTCTCATTTGTGGGAGTGCTTATTCCCTGATGAAACTTCATGAGGACAATGTTCACTATTTTCACCGCTATTAGCAAGGTAGTCACCATTATGCCTACTATAGTTTTAAGCTCTATGTACAGCACTTTAGACCTTCGCTAGTCCATAGCCACAAACTACCTCCCCTCAAAACCACTTCCAAAGTCCCGCAAACCCTAGTCTTGCAACGCCTGTCAGACTTATCATAAAAAGAACCCTCATCTTGGGTACGATTTAAAAATATGATTTTCTTCATTGTTATGACTACCTGACCAAAAGGAAATTGAATGAAGAAGATTTTTATCCAGCTTGTGTTTTAAGACAGGCTATTACGAGGGGAAGGCATGGTGGAGGCTAGCCAGGAACATTGTATTGGCAGTCAGGAAGCAGAGAGAGAGAGATGGCTATTGTGCTCCTTTTGATTTGTTATCTGTATAGGACAATGCCACTCAAATTGAAGGTGAATCTCCCTCCTCTTGTTAATCCTCTTGTGGAACACTCTCACAAATATTCTTGGGAATGTTTCCTAGATGATTCTCTATATTGTCAAATTGAACATCAAGATTAACCACCAAAAAATACATTTTCCTTTATTGAGTTTTGACTACTGCTTTAGGGAGTCCCCACCTCTCTTCTTCGTTATTAGCTTTCTCGAGCTACGTACGTATGCTGATCTTCTATGTATCTTGGTAGGGTCAAGGGAGATAAACTCCTTTAATCACTCTTCCCAAGAGATAAAGAAGTCAAGCCCTCTAATTTTCCCTCTTTACCCTGTGAGAGGATCACAGAGGGGCAGATGTAGGTGCGCCTTTTGATGCTTCTCTGAGCAGGATGGCACAGGTACAATAAATGGGTTTTATTTATATTTAATATATCTACTCTTTTTTTTCTCTGATGGTATTCTGAAACTCTTGTAACCCTGCACTGATATGCTCAAATGTAGCTGGTTTTTAATTCAGTATGCCATGGAACTTGTGGATAGTGGAGGACTTATATTATGCAATCTTGCTGGGGTCACACACCCTCTGAGACAATGATGTATTTCTAACAGCTGCTACGTAACTTCCAGAGCCTCATCATGGAAGGAAGATATTTTCTTGCTCATTGGCCTGAAGTTTTACTACATGAGTAGCTTTGCTGATTGGCCATGGTTCTTCTGATTCCCCAGTGCGGAGAGTTCCTAGTCTGTATTCTCAGAACCTGAGAGTAATCAGGTTTAATCAGCAGAGAGAGCAAAGAGTGATTCTCCCTCAGAGGGGGGTCTGGCTTCTCTTGTACATTTTATAAACAGCTTGAAAGCTCACAAAAATCACAAACAAACAAAATATATTTTGAAATATTTTGGATTATGTTTATCAAATTGGAGAAAATTGGTATTTTTTCAGAATTGAATCACCAAGTTTCTAAATATGAATCTTTTACTGCTTCACTAATGTTTTATAGCTTTATAGCTTTCTCTCTTACCTTTGGGTTGAATCATTAATTTGTATATCTAGTTATATATATATATATATATATATATATATATATATATATATATATGCACTCTCATACTCAGTCTTCATGGCTAGTATATAGGAAAATACATGACATCTCAAATATTAAGAGTATACCTGGTAATGCTGTTACACTCACTTGTTTCAACAATTCTAGACCAATGTTTCTTTTAATAATTAGGATTAAGGCCCTTTTCGAAATAACCTTTCCCATGTTCCATCTGCTTCCACAGCATTGGAGCTTGATCATGTATTCAGAAAATTTTCCCAAATGACTTTGGTGTAAACATTTAGTTGTGAGCCACTGTTCTGTCCCAATGCAATGATGTGAGATGTAAATCAATTTTCTGTACACTATAAACCCTAAATATATTTTGCTTTCAACTATCTGAGTAACTGAGGCGAAAACATTCATTGTTTTAGACACATTTGTCAGCATTTCCTTTCACCCTTGATTAGATAAGGGTAGACTATAAAAGCAACTAGGAGAAATTTAAATACAAAATTTGTTTGTACCAAGAAAAAGGAATTTAGAGGTGAGACTCCTTGAATCCTTTTAAAGGTCTTTGGCTGAGCAAGCTCAGAAAAGGACACCAGAAACACAGGTGGCGGAAGGTGTTCTGTCTTGGCCGAGATCTCTACAAACCACAAAGTACAATGAGTAGATCACTTTTACATGGATGAGACTAGGAATCCAGATGTTTAGAAGCAAGATACTAGCTGGTAATGCACTAGAGCCCGTCAGCCAGTCTCTTCTTTGGGGAAACGATAGTGAAGCCTTTACTTTCTAAATGTCCTCTAGAAACCGATCTTATTGTCACCAGCATCACACCTTGGTTTCAGCCGGCAATTTACCAACATCTCTGCTTGGCAAGGACTTTTCTCCCCCTTGACTCTCAGATATATATATATTTTTTCCATTTTAAAGCACTGAATCTAACACACGACAGAACAAGAGTATTGGAATCACATCAGCTGTATTCCAACCTACTCCCAGGAAAATCTCCAATCTTCATATTTAAAGTATTATTTTGCCTTCAAAATCTTGGCAGCATAAATTATCAGTGTGCGTATCACTGTTCAGAGTAATCCAAAGAAGTAAAAGCGTACAGCTATGTCACCACACAGGGGGCTCTTCACAGTTATTTTGGGTTTCACCAAGCAAATAGGTCACAAGCAGCAGCCTTTTTTAAAGTATAGGACGTAAAAAATCTCATGCTACTAGTCTTAATTTAAAGGACATTAGCATTTTCCAAATGAAATGGTTAGCAGACAAAAAGCTTATTATGCATACAAACTCATCAATAAATTGATTATTTTGGCTGGAATAAGGTCACACACACTCCTTTTTAGTTCTTTGACCACTTTTATGAATATCAAACTTATCCAATCATTTGTTGAGAGCAAGAGAATATTTATTAGGAAGGGGACAGGGCTTCCTTGGAGGCTAGTTGGACAGATAAATCACGTCAGCATTGCACAAGCCAGTGGAGAGGTAATTAAGTCATTTAAATGTGAGGTTTCTTGGCTTCCCTTTCCTGTTTTTTTTTTTTTTCCTCCTTGTCTCTTGGAAGCAGAAACCATGGATCCTGTCCCATGTCCTTTCCTTGGCTCGTCTTAACATGCCTCATCCTCCCTGAGGTCAGTAATACAGAATCTTCTTTTATTGAGGGAGAACGAGTCTTAAGAACAAATGATCGCCAAGATGCATAAACTAAATGATAGACTTCTGTACAGCCATGTAAGTGTTTGTGTGCGTCTTGACCTTACTTTATCTCAAACTGATCTATTTAGGTATCCTTTCTCCTTTAGGCCATAAATTCTGGCAGGATAGAGGGTATGTCTTCTTCATCTCAACTCTTCTAAAACCTGATGTAATGGGTGATAAGAAACACTTATGAGCAAAACTCAGCTGGAGACCATCTAGAGAATATGACGTATTTATTTTAGGGATAATGAGACACAGCAGATGGTGAAGTTATTAGCACAGGTTTCCATGATAGGAAGCGCCAATGACCCCCTTCCCTACTGAAAAAGCTCAAAAAGCCAGCTCTTGTTTATTTACTTATTTATCTATCCATCTCTTTTATTTACCATTGACCACTTGTTCACTCTGTTGTATGGCTCACCCAGAGGAGCGCAGCGAGTGCACAAGGCCACTTGGAGACATGGTAAGATGTTTTGGGCAGTGGGACCGCCATTTGGCTAGTGGTCTTTGGCTCTCCACCTTCTGTTCTCATAGTCCCAGATGGCAGCTTAGCATAATTTCCTGCGCACTGTGCCCAGCTAAATGATTCTGTCCAAGCTTGCTATGAAAAATATGGAATGATGTAATCTGGGAGGGAAACATAATTTGGAACCTGTACATAGATATTCTATGTTCCTTTAATTAGTGAAATCCAACTTTATATTGCTTTTCGAAAGCTCAAAGTAAACCAGTTGTGTTTTTATAATTCAGATATAAGTAACTTAAAAAAAAAAAACCTAAACTTTTAGGTGTTAAAAGGTCTTTACATTTTTAAGGTTTTAAAAATTATTTATTTATTTGTTTATTTATTTATGTACATACATACAGGTGTCATAGAATGGACATAGAAGCCAGGACATAACTTGATGGAGTGGGTTTTCTTCATCCAGGGGTTCCAGGGACTGCAGCCAGGTCATCAGATTTTGTGGCAAGCACCCTTACTCCGCGAGACATCTTTCCAGACTGGTATCTAACAACTTGCAACCTAACAAAATCTGATGCCTTCTCCTTAAACACACAATGCATAAATTTGTCATGCGAGCCACATACCAATGTTCATTCAATGATGGACCCCGTGCAAGGTGGTCATCCTTATCACTTAACTGTTCATAAGCTGTTCTATCTATGTTTATATAAGTATACTCTATGTGGTTCTAACATATTACTTAATATGCATTTCTCTTATTGTGTTCTTATAATTAAGCCATGTGTGACTCTATATTTATATGTGAATGCGCACACATATACAGTCATGTTCAATGTCTAAAAAAGTCAGTTATTTAAATATATCTCATGCATATGCTAGACTATCAATATTTCATCACTCTTACTTCATTGGCAGTGCCATCATCTAAGAAATTGTTTTCAGATATTTCATTACAAAATTATTTGAAGGGGTTTTCCTACATAACTAAAGGTTTGACTTACTTTCTATAAAAATAGGGTGTAATATTTGAAAAACGAGACTTTGGTTGTTTTCCAAAAAATCTGTATCAGCTATTTAGTTCACATCTGAGCTATAATATAGCATTGTTCCTGTTTTGACTGCTGTTTTGACTTAAACAGGATCTTTCCCTATGTAATCTCCAACAAATGTTGAATTTCAAGATAAAATTACATACATTTGAAGAAATGCAGTATACAAATAAATACAGCATGCTGCTGTTTAGGGACTGCTGGTGCAATCTGCTGCCAATTCTTAAAGCATTAAACCCTACAACTCCTCTACTAAATAATAATGCAGGCTTGGGGTGCGCTGGAGAACAGGGGGTGATGCAGCTATTGAAATCAACAGAATCCAGCCTCCAGTTACCAATTTGGCCTGGAAACTTGCCAAGGTAGATTTTAGTTTTATTTATTTATTTTTTTTTACTACTGTTAAAGCTGACAGAATTAAGATATAAACATACACTCAAGCAGTCAAACCCTAAAAATAAAGACACAAACACATACCAGCTAGAGAGTATATTCATGTATATTAAAGGAACACAAACCGCACACACACACACACACACACCAAAAGAAGTTTATTTTAGATTGACTTATAGCATGATAAGGGGCCCGATAGTGTGACCATGGCAGTCTGCACACAGGAGGGACTGAGACCCAGGAAACTTCTCAGTCTGTGCAGGGGGCTGCCTCAGCACTTCCAGTCCAGCGCTGATGGCCTGGAGCTCCCAGGAGAATTGCTGATAGTAAGTCAGTGTTGTATTGCCAAAACAGCTGGGGTCTGATGTCCATGGAGGGTGGTGGCAGCAGCAAAAGATCACCTCACTCAGGAGGAAGAATCAAAGGTAAGCAGGCACTTAGAAGCAGGTCTTCCCACACTGTTAATCCTTTCTGGAAGTGGGTCTCACAGATGTTGCCAGAGGTGTGTGTCCTAGGTAGTTTTAAATGCTGTCAAACTGTGGAGCAGAACCACTCATCATAGAAGGTCAGGTCATTTTGAATTTTAGCTTCTCCTTATGCATCCCATCCTGTGTCTTTAGATCACATCCTGTACCTTGCTATTGTGATACCTATCGAGATGCAGTGGAACCTTGGTCAACACAAAAGGGCTTAGTTCTATTGTTTCTATTGTTACACTGAGGGGTGAACTGTGCAGCGCTGTTCTAGAGTGTAGGAGACCCTGGCTTTGATTGCCACATAGAGAATTCAGACTTTCTTTTTCTATTCTTCTCTCACATAGTACAGCACAATGCCTTCCTCCTCTCCCCCCAGTCCCCTCTGCTCCCTTCCCCAGACCCCTCTTCTCCTCCATTTCCTTTCAGAAAAAAAAAAAAAAAAAAAAGCAGGCTTCCCAAAGACACCAACTGAACATGGCATAAGAAGATTCAGTGAAACAAGGCACAAACTCTCATATCAAGCCTGGTCAAGGCAATACAGTAGGAGGAGAAGGGTCCCCAAAGTGGGCAAAAGACACCCCAACACGCACATTCCCACTGTTAAGAGTCCCACAAGAACACTAAGCTACATAACCATCATGTATGTAAAGGATATAGGTCAGTCCCATGCAGGCCCCCTGGTTGGCTGTTCAGTCTCTGTGAGCCCCTGTGAGACTTGGCTAGTTGATTCTTTGGGGCATGTTCTTGTGGTGTCCTCGACCCTTCTAGTTTCAATAATCTTTCCTTCCCCTATTATGCAGGATTCCTCTAACTATGCCTAATATTTGGCTTGGGGGGGTGTCTCTGCATCTGCTCCTATCAGTCTCTGCATGAAGCCTCTCTGATGACAATTATGGGGGGCACCAATCTTTAAGTACAGCAGAATAACATTAGGAATCATTTCATTGACGTATTTTCTGGTTGTGTACATTTCTATCCTAGGTCTAGATTCTGGTTTCTTGGCCTCTAGGCAGTGTCAGGTTGAGCTCTCTCTTGTGGCATGGGTCTCAAGTTGGACTAATCATTGGTTGGCCACTCTCATAAGTTCTGTGCCTCCTTTACCTCAGCACCCCTTGCAGGCAGGACAAATTGTAGGTTGGAGATTTTGTTTGGCTGGGTTGGTGTTCTAGTCCCCTGCATCGGAAGCCTTGCCTGGTTATGTCACAATCTCATTTCCTATTAACCAGTAAGGTTGGTGGATTTTCAATTGTGTACCACCTCAATGCTTTTCGGTAATTAATCGGATTATTTAAGACCAGGAATTCTTGGCGTCTCCACAAGGTTTTATTGCTATTATCTCTAATAGATTCAGATTTCAAGGAACAGTTTTGGTGCTAATTATCAGATTTTGACTTTTATGAAAACCCCGTACCACATGTCCCGATTTCATACCCAGCTACATGTGGAATCTGAAATGTGGTTTTATCAAAATAAGCTCACACTTTGGTGTGTGGAATTTCACTGCTAAAGTAGAGATCATAATTTCAAAAACAAACACAATTTGCACTTGGTTTTCTTGAAAAAAAAAAAAAGAGAGAGATGCTTGGCTGTGATCTGATGAAAAATGTTTTACCCAAGTGCTGGCTTTTCTCTGAAATGCATCTGTGGCTAGAACCAGCTGGCCGTGAGCAGCGTCTTCTGCCACAGAGGCACCATGGCATCTCTTTAATTTTTTTTTTTTTTTTATGAGAAGAACTAAGAAAATTTTCCTTAAAAGTATTTTATTCTTCTTTAGAAATCCAAACTTCATTTTAGTATTTTCTATTTACTTGAATCAAAAGTAGTACTTTTAGGGTCCAATGATAGGGGCAAATATGGTTTTTATTTTGCTAATTAATTAAAATAAAAGAGTTGATTGTCATCTAAGGCAGAAATATCCCATCATTACACAGATGATACATGAGAAGACAGACAAATATTTGAATTCTAGCCCTGCCACCTGCTAGCCATTGAATAAGTTACACAACTCCTGGGCACCAAGATTCTCCATCCAGTGAAAAGCAGAAAATTACAGAACAATTTTGAAGATGAAATGGCAGATCGGATAGTTAGAATCTTTTGTTAAATACTTGAAACAAGGTGGCTGGCCATGGGTGAAGCTGGGACTTCTGGTGAAGTTTCAAGTCCACTGAAAAGAAGCCAAAGGCTGGGGCAACAGCTCAGTTGGTAAAGTGTGTACTTTACAAACATGAGTACCTGACCTGAGCTTAGTTCCCCCCAAGCCCACATTTATTTTTTAAAAAGCTGAGCATGATAGTATGGAGTTCTATTTCCAGTGTGAGGGATATGGATGCAGGAAGGTCCATGAGGCTCGCTGGCCAGAAAGCTTAGCATAATCTGTAAGTTCCAAGCTAATGCAATGAACTGACTTCCACAGACAAGGAGATGAGCATGCTAGGAGCCATCCCTGAGGTTGCCCTTTGACCTCTCCAGGCACATGTGTGTACGCAGACACCCAAACACATGGACGTGAGCGTATGCCTGCACATGGGAGTGCGAAACAAATTATATCAGACTACTTGAATTGTTTAGACCTTCAAGTTTCCATAGTGTGACATTGAGAAAGTGATTTAAAGCAGTTTCATCTTTCATGAACCTTATGAAATTTCTTGATTGTGCTAAGCATTAACTTAATTCTAAGAATTAACCTTTATGGTTAAACAGGTACATTATTTAATAAGAATAAAAGAAAAGTTCCTAGTAGAAGGATTCACATTAGAGGTTTTCCCTGTAGTTTGCAAGGAGTAGAAGGTCTCCCTGGAGCCCCCTGAGGACAGGATAAAAGGGGGATATAGAACATGTTATCCTCTTGTCAGTGAGGTTGTGTTGAGAGCCATTCCTACCACTTATTATTGTAAATCATTCAGCAGGTTAATTAGCCCCTGAGATGGGTAGCAGTGCATATCTCAGAGAGTTACTTTGAGAATCGAATGACATAACTCAAAGTCTTAACTTTGTCCTTGGCACGTGACAAAGCAGCAATGCTTTGGTTTAGCTTTCATTGTGACTTGTCCTTTCCTTTGTAGACTTCCTGCTTAGAGACCTGCATTTACTTTCTTGGAAGGAAAATGAGTGGAATAGAATATACAATTTTGATCTTAGACTTTCTCTCTGAGTATGACCTTGTCCCAAAGCCCTTAAGTCTATGGTCTATATAGAAACCCACTTTCTCTTTTGAGTAGAGTCACTGGGTCTACCCAGTGGAATCCTTGGCACATTTAGTCAGCCTTCAGTGTTGTTCACTCTCCATCTTGGACATACTGTGGCAATCTAGACAAGTAGTTTTGGACTTTAGTACTTCATCAGGAACATTCTTTTTTTTCTTTTCTTTCTTTCTTTCTTTCTTTCTTTCTTTCTTTCTTTCTTTCTTTCTTTCTTTCTTTCTTTCTTTCCTTCCTTCCTTCCTTCCTTCCTTCCTTCTTTCTTTTCTTTCTTTCTTTCTTTCTTTCTTTCTTTCTTTCTTTCTTTCTTTCTTTCTTTCTTTCTTTCTTTCTTTCTTTCTTTCTT
>NC_034611.1:22469362-22480963 GCF_900095145.1 Mus pahari | reverse complement strand
TCTTCTTCTTCTCTCTCTCTCTCTCTCTCTCTCTCTCTCTGTCTCTCTCTCTCTCTCTCTCTCTCTCTTTATGAGCCTGTTGTTAAATCTGTATCTCTATGAGATTTATCAAAGTGAATAACACCGTCAGTCCTCTAAGAGTCTCTTACCCATGAATGATTTATAACAAAGGGAGCTACTTCATTAAACAGCTCTTGTGTTCCAGGGGCTCTTGTGAGCTCAGGGAGCTAAGAGTTGTCATTATTATAGTAGAAGAAAGAAATTTTTATTCATGAGAAATAAAGAGGACAGGGTATGTTTATCAATTTGTCGGACAGTTATATTTTCCCGTAGATTCCCTTTCTTTTCCCTTTCTAACCAAGGCATTTTCACCTGCTCAATGAGGGTTTTCTTCGTTCCTCTGTGTCCTGCTCTACAGATGATGTATGTGCCGGGAAAGAGCTGCTGCTGACACCCAAAGTGGTCTGCTTAAGAGGGTCCATGCCACTGTTACAGTCGTCTCTGGCTGAGGGTGGAGCCAGCCTTTAGAAAGGTAGAGAGAGCCTGCGGAAGGTCTGGGAAGGAGACCAGAAGGCCTGGCTTTCGTGATTGAAGCATAGCCTGTCAGAGATGAGTGCGTCAGAGAAGCCTTCTGTATACGTCCAAACAGGGACTGTTCAAAATAAAACTGGATTTCAGAAGGCAGTTGATCATTTGATCAGGCCGCGTGCATTTTAAATATTATAATAAAAATGGGATTTTTGCAAAGGGACTTGTGAGAAATATATGTCTAATTTCGAGTACACGGTACAATTTAAAACCTACCTAATGTGCTTTCCGTGTTAATTTTTCAAGGTCGGGAAGAGTCGGCCTTGGGTGTCTGTTGTAAAATTTTCTTCACTTGAACTAGGTGCCATTTAAAAAAAAAAAATGTTTGTACAGGGGAAGGACCTGGACCTCCTGGTACATATGTAGCAGAAGTGCAGTGTTCTCTTCATGTGGGTCACAAACAACTGGAGGGGGGTCTGTCCCAAAACTTTGCTTGTACGTGGGATACGTTCTTCTAGCCTGGCTGCCTTGTCTGGCCTCAGTTGGGAGAGGAAGCACCTATCCTCACAGAGACTTGAAGTGCCAGGGTGGGGGATACCCAGGGAGCCCCCACTCACTCAGAAGAGAAGGGGTAGGGCATGGGGAGAATTGTTGGAGGGAATGACTGGGATGAGGCAGTGAGCAGAATGTAAAGTGAATACGTAAATTAATTTTTCAAAACTGTTTCATAAATAAAAAAATGTTTTTCTGTATTTTGAGACAAAAAGTCTAACTATGTAGCTGAAGTTGTTTTGCACTTGCTAAGTCACTCTAGATGGTCTTGAACTCATCATGCTCTGGTCTCAGGTTCATCAGTGCTAAGCTTATAGTATGTGCCGCCACATCTGTCTCACATGGCAATTCCTTTGTCTCTATTCACTTGCTACAGTTTACTAAGAGAATGTTCCACATATCAAAAGGCAGTCATGAACTGAAGATTAAGAATACATATTTCCTTTTTACTTGGCTCCTTCCACATCGTTTTCCAAGTATGTGGTTAATTTACCATTTGTCCTGATGTCATCACTTTGTTACAACAAAGATGGGATGTCAGAGGAAATTAATAGGATAGTACTATAGGTGCAGGACTTTAGGAACTTTATCAGCATCATTTTGGTATGTATACATGCTGAAACATGTTAAAATAATATCTGGGTGAAGTTATAAGTTGTGATGTTCTTAATCTGTAATCATTACATGGATCTGGCTTCAGTTTATTGCATATTTAGAAGGATGAATGGATCTATGAAAAGTCAGCTAATGTTTTATTAGAACATTGATTGGTTTGATTCATTAATACATGATGAAATATGTATTATAAGAAACTACTGAAACATATTTTTTTGGCTATAAGTCAAGAACGTTTACATGATTGAAGAGAATTATTTTTCCAGGAGAATAAAGTTTAATAGTAATCAGATGTTCATTCTGGAAACACAACGATAATTGTAACATTGTTGGAATGAAATTCAGACTTGCCTTGTAGTTAGCTTCTGCAGAATCACAGTGATATTGACCATATAGAAGAACAAACTTTCCTTCATTTGTCTGGATTACTCAACTTTATTCTGAAGTTTGAATGGCAGCTATAGACACTAGAATGAAGTTCTGCAGCGATGATAATTAAAAAACAAAGGCCTGGTAATACCTGTTCATTGTTCTAGCAGCTTGAACTCAAGTGAAGGTACATTGCACAGGTCCATAGAACGTCACCTCCTGTTGTATAATGAAATTGCATTCATCAAAATGCATCTGCTTCTGTGTCCCTTTTGCATCTCTGTGCCATTTTACATGTTTGACGAGTGGGTTTTTATTTCATTCCACTTTATTTTTGACAAGATATTTTGCAGTCAAAGCCAAGGATGACCTTGAACTTCTGATTGGGTCCCTCTTAAAAGTCCTGGGATTCCAGGTGTGAGACATCTACTTCTGGTTCTTATGTGGTGCTAAGAATCTGAACATCTAGCCTTAGTCTACAAACTGAGCTGCATACACAGCCCTTTGACAAGCGTTTTAAATATACTTTTAAGTATTACACTATAGTCAATGATAACTCTAGAAACCGTATATCATCCAATTTTGCTGGAGTAAATATGATAGGGCAAGTTAAAGGAGGAGCTTATCTCCTGGAAACTGGCAAAGAAGAATGAACTATGTCTACCCAATTCTATCGGCTATAATTCCTTGATTTTGTCTCCTACACGGTCCCAATACCACAGCTTGAATTTGTTTATGTTTTTGTCAGTCTGTAACTGTTCTTACATTTCACAGTTTAAACCAACCTTACTCTGCTCTGCTTCCAGAGTCATTACTCGGGTGAAAATCCAAACACCTTAGGGCAATGTTGACTTCCTTCAGACCAGGTTCTTCCAACGTCACTTCCTCTTGCTGCCTCAACAACAACTTTGTATTTAACTCCCCCCTGACCTGTCGCAAACCCCTCCCGTGTTAGTTAACCTGAGTAGACCTTTCAGACCTTAGTTGACAGAGCTTCCTCCAGAGAGCGTTCCTGCTCATTCCCTTTCCTGCAGACTGCTCTAGCCTCCACAACAGGGTGGGTTAGTCCCCCTCCCACAAGCAGGTCTGACCCCACTGGGTATAATGTTATTGGGAGCCTGGAATCATAAATCCTATTTTCATATCCTGTGTTACTAGCAGCTCAAAAAAAAAAAAAAAAAAAAAAACCCAAAACACTTGACATCTCTTAATCACTTAAAATTCATGTGTAGAAAGATGTAGACAGTGATGTGGGTGCTCTCTGCAGCAAAGGAGAAGCAAAATGTTTTTGATATGAATTTTGCTTTCCAAATCTCTTCATAAATATTGTCATGTTAGTTCCAAAAGTTTCTTCTTCTCTCAAGGTGGAGTGAACAATGTAGATACATATATCACAAAAATAATAGTAATGATTTCATTTATATCTTTAGGATTAATTAGTTTTTAAACTTTACATCCATTATTCTGAACTAAAGCTAAAGAAGTATGTGCCTACTAAAAATCAGTGTGCCACAATGCTGGCTTGGGAAATAGGGTACCCTAGACAAAAGTCTCAAACTACATTGGATTGGCTGAAAAACAGGAAATTACCATCTCTAGTTGTTATCTTATTATCCCAGAACCTCGCAGAATTTTAAATTTAGTATGGATTTTGTTGTTCTAAGGGTGATTGTGAAATCTTTACTGATTTAACTACATTATGAAGTCAAATAGTTGCGGATTTCTAATATGCCTCAGTCCTATCTACTAGGTTATGGAAAGTGCTGTTTGAAAGATGACCTTTTTAAAAAAATGAGGGCAAAGATTCATTCTGATGAATACAGCACGCAGCCGACCCACTTGCTGGAAGGGTCACAGCTTGAATAATCCTGTGTGGTTCTGTGAATGTTTCCTAAATGGCAGATTCATTTAGCTGTCTCATTCACGGTCTAGGTTCTAGCCTTGAAGCATTAATTGGTTCTACTCTGTTGTGTTGTTTTTGCATGCACCAAGCCAAACAACCTATAAGGATGGATGGACCATAAAAGTAAGAGGAATATACCTTATTTGCACTTCATTTGTTATTAAACCAGTAGGCAAACATTAAACCACACCCCCAAGTCACACGTATAGATGTATGAAACATATGTAGATGTAGGTTTTAAGCTGCTCTCAGAAGAGCATCTAGAATTCAGAGAACAATGCATTTGGCATAAGCATATTACTTCATTATGGAACTTAAGATCAAAGATGCCTGACTTTCCTCTCTGTAGGCTGTGGACATTGCTAGGTCGACACACGAAATCTCAGCTTATTACTCCATAAGACAATTCTTTCTACAGTAAAATTATATTGGTCCAGAGTTTATTTCAAACCCACGGTAAGCCTGGCTGTGGCTATAAAAAGGATAGCTCATATATTTTATTATTGCAGTTTAGTTGTCAAAACCATTTCTCGGCTAGTGTATAAGAAAGACATGCTGAATTAACCCCAGTTCCATAGTGAAACAAACACAGGGAAACCTTAACTGTAGTCACACGCTCTAACTTTTGCTGGCTGGTTTTGTTCTTTCTCAGTCACTGTGATGGGTAACCCTCATGGTCTTTCTGATGGGGTCTAGGGAGGTAGACCTCTGAAAGATTTGTGAGGATGTTTTCAGAGGCACTCATCCTGCATGTGGGTGATCTGTCCCTTAAGCAGGGATTCTGGACTGATGAAAGGCAAGAGGGTGAGGACCAGCACTCATCTTTCTCAGATTTCTGGCTGTGGGCACAATGTGACCAGGTGCCTCCTGCTCCTGTCTCCCAGCAAGCCTTCCCCATCCTAGCAAATGGTGACTCCCAAATAAATCTTTCCTTCCTTTACTTCCTTCCATTAAGCTGTTTATCTACATCGATGAGACATTTAACAGACACTGATTATCTACATTCTGTGTTTGCAGTTTTGTATCTCATTCTTCCCAAACTTACCTCAGGCATTATTTAAAGCAAAAGCTCCTGCCTGTTTGGTTAACAGAGCCTTGAAAATTAGTGCCACCTCACCTACCCACTGTTGGTGGACTCAAAGTGTGGGCAACCTGAGATTGGAACTCTGGCCAATTGTTGCCAACATGACAATGAAACTTTTGAAGCCAGCACAGTGGACAAAACGTAAATAATGGGTACTGAAAAACAGGAACCTGGTGACTTTGTTCAGTGTGTGTGTGTGTGTGTGTGTGTGTGTGTGTGTACATTGGGCCTCAGGTAACTCAATTTAGTCTCAAAATTGCTATGCATCCAAAGACGGGCATGCACATCTGATCATACTTTTGTCACCTCCTGAGCACAGGGTTACATAAATATATTTTCTACACCTTGTTTGCATGCTGGTAGAGATGGAACATAGACTTATGTATGCTAGGTGAACACTCTACTCAACACCCTCAGCTTTTAACTAAATCTTTATCCAGTTGACTCTAACCTAGTGCTTGGAATTAAATTGGCTGTTAAATTCTGGTGGCTTTAAAGAGTTAGGAATGCTTTTGCTGATTGAATCTTAGAGTGTATACTGGTATGTCCATTTGAACAAGAATTGGTGAATTTAGCTCATATAGAATAGAGTTGTACATGCATTATCTGCTACATCACCTACATTTTTTTTTTTCAGGTCCCTCAACTTATGGTATACACCTCCTGAAACACAGCCTTCTATATGAATTTTCCCAGTGTATATATGTCTCATAGTCTTTGAGATTGATGCATCTTTTTGATCTGCTTACAAGCTTTCATCATGTTGAGCGGTACTGTCTCATCTTAGTCCTTCTATGGCAGTGGTCAAGACCTCAAAGACTCCCCACAGCATCAGCAGCAGCATAAATACTGGTGTGTGGAACTCCAACAATCATATCCTGTGAGAGCCAGGAATGATGAGTCGTTTTAACAGTCCTCCACTGCATCTGTCTCATATGCTGCATGCGATTTGTGAGAAGTATCCCTCTAGTTTTCCCATAAAACTAACATCAGTGTTTACCTATAAACAGACACAGAAGTCACTGCCGACTGTACTCTGCTGTGTATACAATCCTATTATATAAAGAGCTCAAGCAGCATGTCTGTCTGCCGAGATGTGTGTGTTCTCCTCTCCAGCTGCCAACCACCTAAATTATTCAGCAAGCCCTGATCATGCCAAGTTTTTAGTCAACAATGGAGATCCTGCCAAAGAGCTAATAATGTTAAAAAAAAAAAAAAGGCAATGTTTGTGACAATTAACGGAGCCTGCAGCCTGCAACACACATTGGACTCATTTGTAAAGGAAAATTTAAATGATATGCTTCATTATAAATGGTCCCATGCAGCACATTGCTAATCAACCAACGCAGCTTCTTCATCTCCTTTACAGACCCCTCCCAGCTTCCTTTCTGATAAACCCAAATGACAGCACTGTGTCAAGTCACTTGGCCACTGCTAGCTGCAGTAGTAAATGTGCTGTGGTTATCTCTCGGTATTATAATCAGTTTAGATCGAACTGAATAATTAGCTGGAATATGGATGAACAGAGCACCAACCTCTTATCTTGTCTATTAATAATCACAAGTATAACTTCACAGTCAAATCAAGAGGTATGTTACGGTTCCCCTGAGAGCCTGTTTGGGTAAAACCCCCTGTGACTGTACAATTTAAGCAGTGCAGATGGGACAGCGGGGCCAATAATGACAAGCTGACAGCTGCCAAACACAGTGATCCTTCCCCAACTCCAGAAAGAGAGGGAGGTGAGAGGAAGGGAAGTAAGGGAGAGGAAGGAATGCCAAATGCCTATTATTTTTCAAAGAAGTTGTAAGATGAAGATAGACAGGGGAGGAGAAAAGAGGCCAGGAGACCTGTGGGTTCAAGACCAGAGCCACACCCTCCTGGAGGATGCTGAGCTCAGAGTTACTGTATGCACACCTTGTCCATTTTCTTCAAGGCTAGTGCCTGCTCCCTCTATGGAGACAGTTCTTTAGGCTATAACCATGTTTTACACATAGAAGTGATTCATCTCTAAGTGTGTCTTTTTTAAAAATAAAGGACAAAATGTAGCTTGTGAGGGGAAAAAATGCATTTTTAAAACGTCCAAGCTTTTACAAACAAGCTCTCATATGGACTATGTAGTGCTCCCTCCTTGGTTGCTTCAATTTGTATGTCGGTTTGTTGAAAGTTTCCGGCCCTCACCCCAGAAACATTATACACATATGTAAATGTAACTTCCATATTTACATTTACATATTTATAGTTACATATGGTCTCTTGACTTTTCCTGGGGGCGATGTGAGCAAATGTCTGTTCACTCCATATAGGGCACAACAGACCAAGGTACTAATTCTGCCCGATTCTGAGCTGGTGAGTTCAGCTAATGACTTGATTAGGTTTACTCCTAGAGTAAGGGAAGGGTTCTATAAGAGCATGTAGAACTTCCAAACAGCTTCATCACCACAAGTTACCACACTATTATAGATGAAACGCCATGACATCTGTATAGTGCAGCACCACTGTAGTCTATGTCTTAGTACACTCTAGCATCTAAGAAGGTCACTTGCAGTGGTGGGAATGCAGGGAAGGGATCAAGGGATGAAATGCCTAGTGCCAGTCATATGAAGCTCTCTTCTGTGGAGTGTCAAGATCATCATTCCAATTGCCATAGACTTCACAGTCACTGCAATGTTCTGCTTGCCACATTGGCACTATGGCCAGGCCAGGGTTTTCTCTGCTTAAACATGGATATGGGATAATCATGTTATACCTAACGAATAAAGCCATATGGCATTAGCACAGATGTTTTGAGAAGATAGTAAGGGATTTCTAATTTCACTAAAAGCCCTGTGTGGACTTTTTAGCTCAAAGATATGTGGTTTAAGCACATAAAGTAAATAATGAAACAAGATGCACTAAGGAAAGGGGGAAACCCTCATATCTAGACTGGGCAAGGCAACCCAAAGAAAAGGAATTGAGTAGAGTGCAGGCAGAAGAGTCTCGGAAGGTATGTGGAAAAGCATGGATCTGGTGAGGCTGCCAAGTGGGAGAAGCTGGGATGAGTGGAGGGAGAGAAAACCGTAGCTGGGGTCTATTGTATGAAAAAAGTATTCAGTTTTAATAAAAAAATTAAAAATAAAGACATAATGAAGTCTTTTATAAGGTTAGCAGAAGAATAAAGGAGGCTATTTTGTGGGAAGAGTTGTGCGTAAGCAACAAGAATTGTATAGTCTTACATGTTTTCCAAGGTCCTTCACCTCAGGACTCATGTTCCTATAATATTATTAATTATTCAACTAAGCAGTCATAATATGAATGTTGGAAATTTTAGAATACTCTCCATTGGGATACTGTTGATGGAAGTTTACAGATTCCTTCATTGACTTTTTACTTCTCATTCTACCTGCTCCCTCCTGAGACCCTACTGCATGCAAGCTACTAGGCTGTTTTGAGGAACAACATATGAGATTTTATTTCCTAGATATTACAGGGAAGATGAGTCGATGAAACCTTAACAATATGACTGCCTAAAAAACTGATGACGCTGAGCTGCATTTCCTGTAGGCAGCAAAATGCTGCGTCCTGTTTATGTATCCAGTCTGTTAGTTTATGTCTTTTTATTGGGGAATTGAGTCCATTGATGTTAAGAGATATTAAGGAAAAGTGATTGTTAGTTCCTGTTATTTTTGTTGCTAGAGGTGGAATTATGCTTCTGTGGCTATATTCTTGTGGGTTTGTTGAAAGATTACTTTCTTGCTTTTTTCTAGAGTGTGTAGTTTCCCTCCTTGTGTTGGTGTTTTCCATCTATTATCCTTTGTAGGGTTGTATTTATGGAAAGATATTGTGTAAATTTGGTTATGTCATGGAATATCTTGTTTTCTCCGTCTATGGTATTTCTGAGTTTTATTGGTTATATTAGCCTGGGCTGACATTTGTGTTCTCTTTGGATCTGTATAATATCTGCCCAGGATCTTCTAGCTTTCATAGTCTCTGGTGAGAATTCTGGTGTATTCTTTCTCTCTTAAAATAATTATTTTGTTTGTTAAATATTAACAGTTGAAAATATTAAATTCATGCTCTACAAACAACATAGAAGTCATATTGATAATTTTTCTCACTGTGCTTGAAATTAGCATTTTCTTAATATTTAACTTCAAAGAGTTTTTGCTATTTTGAAATTTTTAAAATATACTTACTGATAATATAATTTCTTTCCTAGAAACACTGATAATCCTTTTTAAGTAAACTTATAGTTAGACAATGTACACAGATCTATAATGGGTTTTAAATACTCTCTATGTCAGGTGGTATCATATAAGGACTTTTGAATATATTTCTTTATGATGCATTTTTAATATTTTGTGTTCTTTTACTATGCTTAATTCCCAAAGAATATTTTGTATGTTTTGAAACAATTTAGTATTCAACACTAGATATAGGCTCCCCAGTTATGGATAGTATTAAATGTTCATTAATGATATTTATAGGGTATGAAAGGATATGAATATAAAAGTTGAACAATTTTTAATGTATTATTTTATTCTCAAAATACTCGATATTATTAATATGTTTTAAGTATAAAATGCATTTAAATAATAAAAAAATTTTAAAAACCCTGATGACACCAGTTGTTGTGAAAACATGGATAGGGAAGTTTTAGAAGAGCCTGTTCCTAATAATATTATACAGGCAATCAAACGCAGCTGAGGAGTTCTTTTCATGGATAAGCCCCTGAGAGGTTATCCAATCCTAAGTGGAGCTTAACATATATGAGCTATAAACAACCTTGAATAGACTCAGTAGTGTGCGTGTGTGTGTGTGTGTGTGTGTGTGTGTGTGTGTGTGTGTGTGTGTGTTTGAGGTATGGCGTATGTGTGTGTGTATGTGTGTGTCTTTGTGCTTGAGGTATGGTATGTGAGTGTGTGTCCTTAAATTTGCTATATACTAAAGGATAACCTTGACCTTAGGTCCTTCTCCTTTTATCTTCTGCATCAATTCTCAACCTGTGGATGGAAGGATCCTTTCACTAGGGACGCAATTCAGATATCCTGCATATCATATGGTTTACATTATAATTCATAACAGTAGCAAAATTATAAGGAAATAGTTTTATAGTTGGGGTCACCACAACCTGAGGAAATGTATTTAAAAGTCACAATATTAGGAAGGCTGAGAACCACTGATCGTCTGAGAGCTTAGATTACAGCTCTTAGAATCCCTTAGATTCTTGGAAATCTATGAATTGTATGCCTTCAAATCCCTTTTATGTGGTATTTGGTATTGATACCGAGGCTTCTAGCATCCACTAGCCGGAGGCAAGTGCTCTTCCAGCTAAGCTAAATCCTCTTCTCTTTAAAAATTTCTTTTGAAAGACTTATTTTATTTTTTTGCATAAGAGAATATTGCTCTAATAATGGACATTCATGCACCATAAACACGCATTGTGCCTGAAGAGATTGGAAGAGGGCATCAGATCTCTTTGAACTGGAAATATGGACAATTATGAGCTACCATGTGGATGTTAGGAATTAAACCCAGATCCTCAGCGAAAATAAGTCCTCGTATGCTGAGTCACATTTCCAGTCCTGCCTCTAAAGGTCTTAGTAGAGAGATTTCAGGTGGCTCTTTAATAGAAAAAAAAGGCAGAAAAAAGGTTGACAAGAAAGGAGGCAGTGAGAAAACTATTTCAAATGAAAAACGTATTGCATTCAAATGTGGATGTGACGAAGCAGCTGAAAAGGGAACCGGTGATGGAAGGGAGGGTTAGTATTGTAGTTGCAAAGATCCTTGTATACAAGAGGGCAAGATAGCTGCACAAGACACTGCAGTTGATCTTACAGCACTTCACAGACATGCGATCATTTCTGGTAGCTGGCTGGTGGGATGTATACTGCCAGGGACTGTACTTGCTGAAAACAGAAAGAAACTGGCAGTTCTTCACGGGAAGATGGCCTCTAGTTCAGAAGTGGCTCTAAACGATATGATACATTGCTAAGTCTTTAGACTTTGGTCATGTCCTCCATATGTCCTCAGGCTCTACAGATCAGAATGAGACAGGCCCTAGACTTTAGCACAACTCACTCCATGACAGAAGTTCCAAACAGGCTGTAAAACTCAGGACTTACACAGCATTACCTGGTAAAAAAACAATAAAACAAAACAAAAGAAAACAAAAAACAAAACAAAAACTCAAATACCTAACCCATCATAGTTCTGGAAAAGTCTTTAATTGTACTAACTTTGCTTTTTGGCGTGTGGCTAACTGTTCTTGTTAACCACAGTATGTCAATCCAGAAAATGTATGTATGTATGTATGTATGTATGTATGTATGTATGTATGTATACTGGCTAGGTTTGTGTCAACTTCACACAAGCTGGAGTTATCACAGAGAAAGGAACTTCAGTTGGGGAAGGGCCTCCATGAGAAACAGCTGTGGAGCATTTTCTCTATTAGTGATCAAGGGGGAAGGCCCCCTTGTGGGTGGTGCCATCCCTGCGCTGGTAGTCTTGGGTTCTATAAGAGAGCAGGCTGAGCAAGCCAGGGGAAGCAAGCCAGTAAAGAACATCCCTCCAT
>NC_034611.1:22449884-22468070 GCF_900095145.1 Mus pahari | reverse complement strand
AGAGCTCTTAACACCAAATGGATCTTCTGGCCCAAAGTTCCAAAATCCTTCCACAGTCCTCCTCAAAACATGGTCAGGTTGTCACAGGAATCCCCCACTATGCTGGTACCAATTTGTCTAAGTTAGGGTTTCTATTCCTGCACAAACATCATGACCAAGAAGCAAGTTGGGGAGGAAAGGGTTCATTCAGCTTACATTTCCATACTGCTGTTGATCACCAAAGGAAGTCAGGACTGGAACTCAAGCAGGTCAGGAAGCAGGAGCTGATGCAGAAGCCATAGAGGGATGTTCCTTACTGACTTGCTTCCCCTGGCTTGCTCAGCCTGCTCTCTTATAGAACCCAAGACTATGTCCCACCCACAAGGGGCCCTACCCCCTTGGTCACTAATTGAGAACATGCCCTGCAGCTGGATCTCATTTCTCTGTGATAACTCCAGCTGTGTCAAGTTGATGCAAAATTAGCCAGTATAGTATGTATGTATGTATGTATGTTTGTATGTATGCATGTACTGTACTTAAAGGCTCACCTTGACAAAGACTCAGGGATACACTGTATCCTGAATACCCATTGTAGTCATTGGCTTGCTAATAAAGACTTTCTATTGGCTCATCCCATGTCTGGGTGTATTCTCTGATGAATATTTCCACAAAAGGAAGAACCACTGGCCTTTGATGAGGACTGTATTTTCTTGAAGATTTTAAAATATTCCATTCTTAATCAGATTAAAGCTTCCTCCTTCCCTCCCTCCCTCCCTCCCTCCCTCCCTTCCTCCCTTCCTTCCTTCCTTCCTTCTTGGATACTTGTGCTGTCTTATTGGTATTGTTTTTCATTTTCTAGAGCCTTTTTCTAGACTTTGCTTTACTAAATCTTGGAATGATTTTCTATTTTGGTTTTTAATATTTCATTTTTAAAAAGACCCAACATGGTTCTAGCACATAGTCAGTTGCAATCCAAGCATTCAATATAATTGTTCCTAGAAGGACATTTGCTTTGTGGTTTTAGTCTTCAGTGGACATGGATGATTTTAGATGACTGGGTGCCATTTTTATTGTTTGAAATTCTTAGTTGCACTAACCATTCTGTACCTCTTGATGATCCTTGACTTTCTGACTAGTCAAATTTAGAAATAGCTAATACTTAATTTGGTGGAAAACTAGCTGTCTTAGACAGTCACTGGAGAGAAAATGGTGATCTCACCACTGAGTCCTGGGGTCAGAGCAATCCCTGGAGATAAGCTCTCCCCTGGCAGGACTCATGCACAGAAGGCTTCGGGAAAGCCCCAGCTCCTGGGTGCAGAAGTGCTTCACCACTTCTGCAGCCTGTGTGCTCCTAGACTAACAGACTGAATATGTAAACAGGACCCAGCATTTTTCTGCATACAAGAAACACACCTCAGTGTCAAAGACAGACACTACCTCAGATTAAAAGGCAGGAAAAAAAAAGTTCCAAGCAAATGGTCCGAAGAAACAAGCTGGAGTCGCCATTCTAATATCAAATAAAATCAACTTTAAACCAAAAGATATCAAAGCAGATAAGGAAGGACACTTCATATTCATCAAAGGAAAAATTTACCAAGAAGAACTCTCAAATTTAAACATCTATGCTCCAATTGCAAGGGCACCCACATTCGTAAAAGAAACTTTACTAAAGCTCAAGGCACACATTGTACCTCACACAATAATAGTGGGAGACCAACACCCTACTCTCATCAATGGACAGATCATGGAAACACAAACTAAACAGAGACACATTAAAACTAACAAGTTATGAAACTAACAAGTTATGAAACTAATGAGTTATCTCTTTCTCTTCTTGGTTCTTGCAGCAAGAGAATACAGTGTGGTAGAAGCCTAAGGTTGACTGGTGTAGAGTAGGGGCTTTGACTTAAACTCAGGACCCTGACTGTGCAAAGCAGGCTCTGTCTGTGCCCAGCTCCAAGGCTGATATTTAGTGAACCTGGATAAGGAGGATTTGAAATTCACTATAGGTTTTCCCTCAAACTTTATGTTTAGAACTTTTCTATTATAGGATGGATTAACAGATATCTATAGAATATTTTATTATAAAACAAAAGAATATACCTTTTTCTCTGTACTTCATGGTACCTTCTCCAAATTGACCATATAACTGGTCACAGAAAATACCTCAACATATACAAGAAGATTAAAATAATCTCATGCATCCTATCAGATCACCACAGTCTAAGGCTGGTCTTCAATATTAACAAAAACAACAGAAACACACATACACATGGAAGCTGAACAACACTATGCAATGATAACTTGGTCAAGGAAGAAATAAAGAAATTAAAGGATTTTTAGAATTCAATGAAAATGAAGGCTCAACATACCCAGACTTATGGGACACAATGAAGGCAGTGCTAAGAGGAAAACTCATAGCTCTGAGTGCCTCTGATAAGAAATTGGAGAAAGCGTACACTAGCAGCTTAACAGCACACCTGAAAGCTCTAGAACAAGAAGAAGCAAATACACCTAAGAGGAGTAGACTACAGGAAATAATCAAACTCAAGGCTGAAATCAAGCAAATAGAAACAAAAAGAACTGTACAAAGAATCAACCAAACCATGAGCTGGTTCTTTGAGAAAATCAAAAAGATAGATAAACCCTTAGCCAGACTAACCAGAGGGCACGGAGACAGTATCCAAATTAACAAAATAAGAAAAGAAAAGGGAGATATAACAACAGAAACTGAGGAAATTAAAAACATCATCAGACCCTACTACAAAAGCCTATATTTGACAAAACTGGAAAATCTGGATGAAATGGCAATTTTCAAGACAGATAGCAAATACCATCAGATAAACTATCTAAACAGTTCCATAACCCCTAAAGAAATATAAGAAGTCATTAAAAGTCTCCCAACCAAAACAACAACAACAACAACAACAAACAAAAAACAAAAAACAAAAAACAAAAAACAAAAAACCCAGGACCAGATGGGTTTAGTGTACAATTCTATCAGACCTTCAAAGAAGACTTAATACCAATACTCTTCAAACTATTCCACAAACTAGAAACCAAAGGAGCACTACCCAATTCATTCTATGATGCCTCAGGTACACTGTGTATTCCTTGGAGATGGAATGGTTTCTGTCTAATCAGGAACTTGTCACAATTTCCTTTAATAGATGAGTTCATCAGAGATTTTTTTCCCTACTTCTTTCACGTTTATATTCCAAATAGATTTTAAAACTTGTTTGAGTTCATATTACTTTTAGCTTCAGAAGATATCATGTACATTAAGAGGCATTTAACCATTTTAAATTATTTTGATACTTAAAAAATGTGAATATTGAATTTGTACTTTAAAATAAATTTTATTAGTTTTTAAAAAAAGAAAAAAATTTAAAAAACAATATGAAAGAAATAATTTGGAGGAATTTACCAGAGGAAAAGGAAACAAAACTATAATAAATTGTTTTTCCCCCCTTAAATCAAATATCAGAAAGCAGGTCTTAATGCTTGGTTCTTCTAGGATGTGTTTATGCTTGAATTGAAATCTCAGAGTTTGTCATCACTATAAACCGATAGGAGAAAGAGCGGACCAGGGCACTTCAATCTTTCCAAATTGACATCTTGCAGTGACCACTAACTAATTAATTTGTCCATCAGTTCTGTTACTCAAGATTCACTTTTTTTGTTTGTTTGTTTGGTTTCAATTTGATTTGTTTTTATTGTTGTTTATTTGTTTGCTTTGTTTTATGTTCTTTTCTGAGACAGAAAAACGCAAGTCAAAATATGGAAGTAAAAATGAAGAAGGATTTGCAACTTTTTATTATCAGATTATTGGAAGGTCAAGGGTAGAGCTCGGAGTGTGGAAACAGTGAAACCAGGACACAAGTGCCAATGAGCTTTCTTTAGCTTCATCTCTCATCCTTTCTCCTTTTCTGTGTCAGTTTTGATTTATCAGACTGGTTGAAACCATTGTGGGGATTCAGTATTTGGTAGATCCAAACTGTTTTTGTGATACCTTGAACACAGAAGAGGTTATCATCATCATCATCCTTTTGTTATTGTTGTTGTTGTTGGAGTTTATGTGAAAAGTTTCAAGGGGACAAATGAATCTGCTAAGTTCTACTGGTACCTGTTCCATAGAGTTCTCAGTCTGGCCACGGTTTCCCTGGTATATCTATCCAACCCATGTCCAAGAGATATAGTACTTATTGTTGGAAGTAGGAGTGGGGAGGGAGGTCATTAGCAGTAACCATAGCCCAAATCAAATTGTGGTTGTAAGGCAGTGTTAGTACATTTTTTTCATTTTTCTTTTCTAAGGCCCATGTGATGAAATGTAATGTATACTTAATCTACTTTTGTATGCAAACATCTGTGGAAGCAGGCTTTATGGTTCTCTCACACAGGAACCAAAATTATTTTGAGCAAACAAAAACGCACAAAAATATAAATTGCTATTAAAAAAAACCATTGTTGTTTCTATCTGGACTGACCATTAATTAATATAGATGTTAAAGGCATGTCTCAGTGAAAGGCATTCAGAAATTTTGAAGAGTTTTCTGTAGAGACACCAACTTAATTCGTTTTATCTCAAGAAATATGAATTGAATAGAAATAAATGATTTTTCTCCTGGAGATTGTGTAAAAGGAGAAGGAAAACACAAATGAAAAATTTATAGTCTTTAATGACTCAAGCTAATTGCATCTCACTAAGAATTTAGGATATTATCTTCATGCTTCATATTATAAAGTCAAAACATGATATTTGGAAAAAATCATTATTTACTTTAAATTTTTTGATAGATTCCCAAAATATTAACAATATACTGGTTTAATGCATGAAAACATCTGGTGAAAAAGAACATGAAATTTTGCTAGCTTTCAAAAGAAATAACTATTGGATTTTCATTTTATTTTGACTTTTATTTTGCACCACTGAAAAGCAGTATAACCTTTATTCCCTTAGCCATAGAGTAGCTTCATACTATCTATCAGGCTAATGGAGGTCTCAAAATGTCTTCTTTCAGAGAAAAACAGCTGCAAAGAGGTAAAGTGAGCAATGTTGTCTTATTCTTTTGTGAATTTTATAGAGATAGTAGCTTGGCACAGACCCATGTTTCCAGCATCTCACCCCTAAGGAGCTAGTTAGCGTTTTTTTTGTTTGTTTGTTTTTGTTTTTTGTTTTTTGTTTTTTTTTAAAGAAGAGGAAAAGGAGAAGTAAAAAACTCACTTGGGCAAATGCAAGCACCAATTCCCTCACTGAAAAGCAAGAGAAGGAAAAAAATAATCCATTTTTTATAGTATATAACCTACAAGTACAGACATGACTTTGGCAATCACGCTTTTGTTGCACACAGACTGTAAAATATTTATGGAGACAATGTGATTTGGGTCAAGACATTAAATAAAGTGAAAGTTGCTTTATTCAATATGTGATGAACAGTATCCATATTAAAAACCATTGGGAAAAGTGTTCAAATGAAAAAATATGCTTAAAACAAATTCATCTGTTCAATGTTCATAAATGTTTTAAGAAATGCAGACAAACAAGTCTTGAGATCCATATTTACTGTAAACAGTTGAAATACTAATAGTATTTATTTAATCCAGAGGGGGAAGTGACTCAAAATTTGGCTTTTAATGATCAACAGGAAATACCTTTCCTGAGAAATTACCAAAGTGCTTTTTGTCAACCAGGCTACAATGGGGTTATCATTCTTCTCTTGGCAAATTGCTAATGCTATTAGACTCACATTGATTTACAAGGAAAAGTCTTGCAGAAAATCTTAAGTTCTGTTTCAGAAGTACAGCCTCTGTGTATGTGCAGAGAATACAAAGCCATGCCTACTTGAGAATTTAATGTTACTCAGTGGCTATTACCCAGCAAGTTCAGTAGCACGTTTATTCAGGGATAATATCTAGTGCTGACTAGGGTCAAACTGTGGGCTCTTGTCCTGCTGTGCCATTCCCTACAGCATGTTTAGGCTTTATAATTGTGTTAAAGAATATATACCAGTGCTTCCATCTGCATGAAATCTACCCTCTGAACATACATTCGGGGCTAGTGGCAACTTCTGAGGTCAAATTGATTGTGACAGTTGTACTAACTCACACTCAGTCATTCAGTCACTCAGTCACTCAATCACTCACTCAAGCACCCACTCACTCTGGGTTTCCCAATTACTTATAAATTCCTTCCTTTGAGAAAGGAACAAATCACCCTCTACCATCAAAGGAAACCTTGCACATGTCAATCTAAATTCAGCCTTCAGTGTTATGCAAATCGGTGAATGCTTTGCTTTCGTGTTTGCAGAACTATATGAAAGATGTGGAAACTTCTGTATGGTTGGCTCAGGAAATTTGGGTCAAATTTTGGATAAAAATGTGAAAGAAAAACTATCGGGCTCATTTCATTCCCAAGGTGCTCTGGGTGCTTCCTTTGTTATCAAAGTTGCTCAGAGAACTTTTGGCTCCTGAGTGAATCATAAAACGTATTGTAATATGGCAGAGAAATCTCAGATTTTTTTTATTCTGCTGTTTATGGGCAAAATGCTTTGTGGAGCAGAAGAAACAAATCAGAGATATCATAACTATCTGAGAAAGACACCCATTGGGTCTGAGGAGAAAGGAGGCCCAACAAATGGATGTAAACAATAGGAACAGTTAAAAAGATCACTTCTCAAAGGGATTCCAAGTGTTAGTAACAGCAAATCCCCTGTTAATAGTCATTTACTCAGTATTAGTGAAGTAGAGATGCAGCCAAACTGATTGCTATTGGTGGGGGTGAAAAGTGTAGGGTCAGGAGAGGGAAACATTTATGTACACACAAAATATTTATGTATATAAAAATCTGGGAGCCCTGGGCTCTAACTCAGTGATATGGAACTTCCTAAAATACACAATGCCCTAGGTATGACTTCTGTATTACAAATAAAAGACTGCTTCTCACCCCGTTCCACTCCCAAGTTATTCTCTCCACTACCCTCAACCCCAAATCTCTTCAATTCTATTATTCCACTTTGCTAAGATTCTTTCATATGGACTAGAAGAAGAAGAACACAAAATGGCCTAATAGATTTAATGGAGGATTCCTTTTCTTATTCAGTTGGTAGTTCATGGGCCACATAATCTGGCATCTGCTTTTCTACAGCCTGTGATTTATTGTGCTTTGTAAATTTTTGAAAGATTAAGAATTGTAAAATGTATTATTTTATAGCATATGAATCATATAAAGTTTAAATTTTATTGTCCATAAAATGAAGTTTCACAGGAACACAGCTATGCTTATTTATTCTCTATGGTTGATGTCTCCTTTGTGCTCTAACAAGAGAAGTTAGATGCCTGAAGTCAGATAACTGATGATACAAACTCATTTCCTGTCTTCCACTGTTAATGTAGGGAGGTGAGATGCTTTCAGAATCAAGCACTTTAAGACATGCTGAATTAATTTTTGGCTCACCTTGGTGACAGGGTTCTGAAGAGTTTTATATCATCAGGAAGGGGTTGTAACTAGTTCTTTGGCACACTTGAAGGGGAGAGGTATAAAGCCAGGGACAGCATAGAATCCGGCACCAGTTCCATTTTTTTTGGATTTTGAAGTTACTGAGTGTCACTTGTCACTTCGACACAGTAGCATCATCATACTGTTTGTTTTAGTGAGAGTTTGTAACAGCCTTTTCCAGCTAAATATTTTCATCGTCTAACCCTACCAGCCCAGCTCCTGTTTTTCTGGCAGATCATAGACACTGAATAATGACAGTGCTGTGCATCTTACCCTCCAAAAGGCAGCATCTCTCTTCCCCAGAGCTTACTGTCAGCATCTGTAACTTCCTCCCTTATGGGGGTAGGGGGTTTACAGTGACTTCAAACACTCAGAGTTGGTTTGCTTAATTTCAAAATTGGTTTGGGTTATATTTGAGTGTGGCATACATTAACATCCGAGTTGAATGTAGGTCAACATGGATAGAGGATGCTACTGGCAAATGTAAAATATGTGAGATTAACCCCTTGACATGTATCCCTTGCTAGTGTTAAAGTTATGCTGTCGATTCTTGTTTAAATATTGTTTGGTTTCTCTTTCCAGTTTCATATTGCATATGAAAACGAAGGACTAACATTTACAATCTATCTTTGTAATGATAGGCTTTGCTATCATTCTGGTGTTGGTAGAACTCAATCCCAAACTTGGGGGACTATTAACTATTGGGATGAGGTAAAAACTTATTAATCACCCTTCTACAAGTAAGCCACGGCACACTGTTAATGATGTACCAGGGGTTCAAGTGGAAAAAAGTAGAAATGTGCTTTTTTTTTTTGGCTTTCCTTTGCTTGTTTTAAGTTTGTAGAGATTCTACTGACCTAGGTAGAGTCTGTAAATGAGGTTACAACCAACGAGGCTTAAATATAGTAAGGAAGGCACGAGAAACTTAAGCTACACACTCAACCAATTTAACACAAGACCCGTAAGTAAAAAGGGATAATAGACTAAAAATATAGGTAAATAAAACAATGTTAATCACATGATATTATTTTAGAAATAAAAATTACTGGAAAGTTATACATTGATATGAGCTCATTGTATTTATCTTTCTGTAGTGGTTGCTGGGTAGCTTGTAGTTTTTAAAAATAATTCTCTATACTTAAAACCCTTCTGCTGGATAATGTCAACTTGATACAAGCTAGAGTTATCGGAAATGGGGAACATAAAACCAGGGCATAGGGCATTTTCTCAACTACTGACTGACAGAGGAGGGCCTAACCCATTCTGGGTGGTGCCATCTCTGGGTTGGTGGTTCCAGGATCTGTAAGAAATCAGGCTGAGCAAGCCAGGGGGAGCAAAGCTAGTAAGCAACACCCCTCCAGGGCCTTTACTACATGGCCTTTGTATCAACTCCTATCTCCAGATTCCCACTCTGTTTGATTTCTGGTCCTGACTTCCTTTGGTGATGATGAATAGTAAGTTACATGAAGTAAACTCCAACAAACCCTTTCCTCTCCAACTTGCTTTTTGGTGATGGCATTCCCACCAAGGCTATAGAAACCCTGACTAAGGCCTCATGTCTGCCTTGAATTTTATCCTATCTTTTTTTTTAACAAAGTCAAATTTTAAAATTAAAAAAAAAATGATTTGTTTTACCATAAAGTGCAGTCCCTGGGGACTAGAGGAAGAGTTGCTTGTTTCTAAGAGGTAAACCCATATTCTAGTTCTATTCTAGCATCTTGTGAGGGTAGTTAGGCACTGTTTCATTGTGTCAGCTCTTTTTTCTTCTGTGGTGTCCTAGAACCTGCTGAGCCAGTATATTCCCTGTTTGGCAAAACAAGTCTCCAAACCACATTGCCTGTTCTTTTTACCCACCTATGTAGAACCGTGCAGATTTCAGACTTTACCACTGTCAATTTTGAGTGTAATGAAGTTATTTTGAATATAATCTTTCATTTTCTGTGCGTCAGTCGTGTGTGTTCACTAGTTTTGAATTCTGATGTCTTTCCCCTGTTAGTGTCTGGAAGTGGGAAGGGAGTCTGCTCAGGAGATAATGAAAAATGTATGGTTTGGGGGACAGAGAAAATATGTTTGGGCTAATTACATATTCAATACATTTCTCCCTCTGGGACTTCCATATCTGCACTTGGAGGAAAGAGAGAGAGAGAGAGAGAGAGAGAGAGAGAGAGAGAGAGAGAGAGAGAGAGAGAGAGAGAGAGAGAGAGAGAGAGAGAGGAAATCACTATATCTATAGATGCTTACACAGATAAACAAAATTGACATCATTTATGAGTGTTTATTTTACAAAGAAATGCTTTTAAAATCCTCATGCTTTTGGCTTCAGTTTCAACTTAACTTAAATACAGACTTTTGTTGGCTTTGTTAGAAGTCCAGCATCCACTTTGCAACGATAGTTCCTGCACAACAACAGGTGACAAGGGCTCCCATATTTTCAGCGTGAAACTCAAGAAAGTCATCTTCCCAGTCTGAAAGTTAGGATTCCTCAGATTCTGCCTGTGGAAGGGGCCTGAAGGTAAATGAGCTTTTAAATATGCTTTCAAGTTCACCTATGGGGTAACCATCATTTTCTGGGTCAAACCCTTGGACTGTTGGTGGGAGCACATTCAATAGAAGAGGCTAAGAAGTTTTAAGTTGTCTCTGAAAAACTTGCCTTGTATTGTTGTTAAAAGCAAACAAATAAACAAAACAAAACACAGCCGCTGCATTTAACAACAAACATTTCTTCTCCTGCCAGCAGGATTCTGACAGAAGCACACCAGGCAATGTGAGGCCCCATCTAATCAAATACAGGAGGAATGAAGCTCACACAGTGACACACAGAATATATATATAACAAGGAAGGAGATTTGATATTGTGACCTTGTTCTTGGTACAAAGGCAACTCCAGGAGGCCCAGAATTCTACATCAGTTCAGACAAAATGATTGTTCTCTTTTCAGTTAAAAGGAAAGCATATTTTAATTGTTTTAAACATTGTCCAGACAATCATAACTTTTAAGCTATCGGAGAAAGTAGAGAAGTGACAAGAAAAGTAACATCTAATTTCATTTTCCTATCATATGTGAGTACATAGGCCTTTGTCATGGGCCAAAGCAAGGACAGAGTAATATAGTTAGTGTTCAAACACATGATGGCTGATCTAAACCTAAATTAAAACATTTCAATGATGTTGTTGAGAGTCAATCACTGGCAAAAATTAAATATCTTCATGAAAAATTCGCTTTGGAAGACATTCTGCCCCAAGCAAACAGTTCATAGACTAAGGATTATTTCTGATGCCCATTATTTAACAGTGCTGTGAAATGATTTAATTTCTGAAAGAAAAAAAAAGTTTATTTTTGTGTGTGTGTAAAATTGACACAAAAGTATACTTTTTGCACACTTAAATTTCAGATATTTAAGACTCATTATCTTTAAGACCATTAACCCCCAAGGGCTGATATTATATTAGAAGAGTACACCACCATACCCGGCATCTCTCATCTTTATTTCCTACTGTAGTCCTGTGAGAAGTGTAGTAGACAAAAATATAATTTAAATAGCGCAGACAAGATCACAAAGTTGGGAGGCGTTAAATTGGGTCCATCATAAGCAAAATCTTATGATATTATTAAATAAGAATGACCCAAATGTTAAATCAGTTCTCTTTATTTCTTCTTATAAAATACTGTTGATGTTCGGCACTAATGATTCACAAAAGATTTCAAAGCGAAAGACTGTCAAGAGTAAGAACGGAGAGATATTTCCCATAGTCTCCATGGCTTCTTCAACTAGCAAAAAGATGAGGACCATAAGAACAGATACTTCTAGAATCCCATAGTGGTCCATTGCAAGACAGTATTGGTGATGGCAGCTACAGTGTTGGTAAGAAATGACCTGAGAGAATCAAGAAGTATTGGAGTGAGGAGAAAGGTAGTTTAAAGACAATGAGGGCGGGAAGTACAAGAAAAGAAGAGGTTTTATCCTGGTTGTTGGAGTATCTTTGGGGAAACCTAGGAACTTCCTTTCCTTTTAAGGAACTCGGAAACAGCATTTGTCTCGGTGTCAGAATAGAGATGTGAGTTATTGGGTTTGGGTTTTGCTTTGTTTGGACATATCAGGACAGGCTGTTTATGCAACCTCTCTGTGCCAGGAGATGGATATTGCCTCAGTGTAAGAACGAGGCTGTCAGGATCACCACAAAGAATCACAAAGAGCGAGAGAGAAAGCACGATCAAGAGGAGTGGGGTCAAAATCCCATGACTTAGCTGCGGCCGGTAAGTAGTGCATTCCTTTGGAAATGGGACCCATAAGATGGATCTTAAACAGATGTTTGGCTTGGGTGTGGTGTTCCTCTTATCAGCTGCAGCTGCTCCATGATTGAACTTGTAATGAGTATGCAAAAGATGGATGTGCTTGCTCCTTAGTTGCTCAGCAGAAAGTTAGAATGTTCTGACTTTAAGATGTCCTGACGTTTTTTTTTTTTTCTTTCTTGTAAGGTAGTGGCTTTCAAGAGTTACGTACTTGTGTCTATGTGAAGCTCATATGTGTTAATTATAATGGATAGATAGATAGATAGATAGATAGATAGATAGATAGATAGATAATTTGTAAAGGAGATTTATTAGATGCACCCACAGGATATGACCCAACTAATTCAATGTGGCAGGCTATGGCAGAAAGTCCAAGAATCAGAAGTTGCTTAGATTACAAGGCTGTATGACTCAGCTATTCTTCAGTAGATGCTGGAATTCCAAAGAAGTAGGCTCTAAAGCTAGTGAAGGAATGAACTTGCTAACAATGAGTTATTCTTGTTCTCTTGCTCAATAACAATACACACAACAAAGTTTGAGTGAGAAAGTCCATCTAGGAGAGAAAGTAAGACCCTGGACCTGGAAGATCACCTCTGCCAGAAATTATAAGCAAAGTTTTCTTCACCCCGGAGGCTCCAATCTCATTCCAAATCAGAAGTGAAGATATCTTATCACTGGGCAAGGCAGCACTGGACCAGTGGGAGGATGGCAGTTAGTAATTGCTATTCCGGTTGTTCAGCTCTGACAATAAACTCATAACTGCAGCGTGCTGAGATGCACAAAGGAGAGAAAGACAAATACAGGCCCAGAGCTCCTTAGGAGGTGTTTTCAGAAACAGGATGAAGAAAGAGTGTTACAGAAATGGAAGCCCAGTGTCATGAACAGATAAACAGTCAGTTCTCACTCCTTGCAAGTTGTGATTTGCAGAAGACTGGGGAATTACTTGATTCCCCTTTACTTTCAGAAATAGATGAAGTAATTAAAAACCTGCCCCAGGAGAAAGTTCTTGGCCCTGGCGGAGCTACAGGAGATTTCTATAAAACCTTTGGCTTAGCTCTTTCTGTACATCTACTTGATGAGCTCAGTCATGTGATGGGCTCAGGTGAATTTATCTCTGCCAGCCCCTATATCCAGATTATCTTAATTGCTGAAAAGGATAAAGAGACAGAAAACTGTACCAAAACCCATTTCAGACTTGTGATTAAAGTAGATATCAAGTTTTAGAATGGATTTTGGTAATGCTCATCAGTGTCTGGATCTGAGGGCATGTAATCAAGCTGCTGTTTGGGGGTGGGTTGTTTTTGAGTTCAGATATTTAAAAGAAAACAGCAAAAAAAAACATATTATAGATTCAAATTCTGTGCCTATCACAGGACAGTAGCACCCTCATTTATTGCTTTTCTTTACTAGCAAATAGGGTAGTGTTTGTTTGTTTGCTTGCTTTTGGCAGAAAAATATCAGAGATGTACTATGGGCTCTATATTTTATGCTCCTCATCATTTAGTAACATTTTTGTTCCCATTAAGTGTCTGTCTTCTGAGAAAATGTAACTTTCTCTATTCTCTAATGTTTTATGATGGTGAAGTGGAAAGACGAGTATATCTGTAATCAATTACTAAATAAAATTATTTAAAAAAATCTAAGGAAGGGTAATTGAGAACAATTAATGAGAGAAAACATCCTTGTAAATATGTACATTTGTTACATGTAAATCAGAAGGTCTCTTACATGGACTCGACTTCACTGAATTTTTTTTTTTTCTCATGCTCTGGATAGTGTATTCTATAAATATGTGGTTCACGGATGAGGAAAATCTAGGTGCAACCATAGCTATATCCTGTTTCTGAGGGAAATTATTCCACTAACCATGAGGGGACCAATGCTGAAGGATAGTCCTCTTCTACATCAGGTGCCTTGCCCTCACGGATACATTTCAGTTAACCAACAAACGGAACTGTGAAGGCTCTGAGGACATTTAAAGATCATAGATTACAGAGGGTCTGGGAAAGTAAGGACATTTACTTACCTGGCGGGGAAATAAGGGCTTTTGAAGGCAGGAAATCAAGTGAGAAAACGACGTGTGTTTAATGTAAGATATCTGGAGAAGGCCAGAAAAAAAAAGAATAATTAGGAACAGACAATATAGATGACTCGTTTCTAGGGAGGGTGGAATAAAATAATAATCATGTAGGTGCTTATGGAAACTTCCTGAGGGTTTTCCAGTTTTCTAAGCATAGTTGGACCTTTTGGGAGGGGGGGTTGTTATTGTTTGGTTATTTTAAAGATATGGCTCCTAGCTTCCCTGAGATCTTGTCATGCAGTGATCCCTGGTCATCTCTTGCAGCTAGAGACATTTGTTAGGAACTGTGTAAACAATGGAGACTGAAGCAGACTTGATTTCCTTGAAGGGACTTTCAGTTAGACACTTCAATGAGAGTTATTACCAGCATCTGGACAGTGCTATTAAACAAAACAAAACAAAAAACAGAAAAAAAACAAACACAATTGTGAGATAATTTATCAGGGTGTTCTAGCCAGGTCATATGAGAAAACTACCTGACATTGAATTCTTCTCAACCTGATTTCTATCTGATTCATATATTAAGCTTCTCATTCTCTGGGTGCTGGTGAGGGACAGCCAAGCCTGCGAGTAAAACCATCCATCAATGCTTTCTTGCTTTCTTAAAGTACAAGTTGGCTTCACTGACAAGCACTCAGTGTGGAAGAGGCACGGCAACTGGAAAGCCGGAAGGGTGAGACTGGGCAGCGCTGAGGGACATTGAGAAAATGCTTACCTCCTTTTAGTGGTACATACTACCCTACCCACCCTGCTGGCAAACACATATTGGTGCTTAACTGAACCAAGGTAAGTTCAAATAACATTGATGTCTTGGTGATATACTAAAAGAAACAGGAGAGTTGAAAACAAAACATCAAATCAGGAAAGCAGAGTTGAGAACATTTCGCTGCTTGGAGTTCTGGAAGTACTGGATACCTTCCTGCCCAAACACCTTATAGGCAGGCCCTTTGTCTCAGACACAGATTATGTGGCCAGGTGTCTTCTACTCTGAAATAGCTATAAAAGGCAGCTCTCAGAACTTATTGGGGGTAGGAATTTAGAAGGTTGAGAACCTACCCCTATTTATTAATTCATTCTCTCAACCAGCACTTACAGCACTGGCTCTTCTTATTGCTTTATACCATAGAGCATATAAAGACAAATATGATTTTGTGTCTGCCAGATATATTTCTTCTTGGCTGCAAGAGAGGTCTGCTGTTGTCGTGAATAGATCTTCTTTATTGAATTAAATGTTTTCTATCATCTTTTACTCATCTTCAACTCCTCTCAATTTCTAGCCTGAAGCTTTGCCTAGGTGGATTCTGCTTCCAAAAAAATGCTCATCAAATGTTCATCCTTGGTACCTGTAAAGTAATAAATGAGTGGCAATTGGTCAATCTCACAATAAATAAAAAACATGTTTATAGAATGCACAAGAAACAAACTCAAAGAGAAAAAAAACCACAAGATCATTTCATTAGACCATGAGAAAGCATTTGACAAAATTCAGCATCCCTTCATGGTAAAAGTCTTAGAAACACCAGGAATCCAAGGCCCATACCTAAACATAGTAAAAGCAATATACAGCAAACCAATAGCCAACCTCAAACTACATGGAGAGAAACTTGAAGGAATCCCACTAAAATCAAGGATTAGACAAAGCTGCTTACTCTGCCTGTCTATTCAATATAGTATTCAAAGTCCTAGCCAGATCAATTAGACAAGAAAAGAAGGTCAAAGGGATACAAATTGTAAAGGAAGAAGTCAAAATATCACTAGTTGCAGATTATATGATAGTATACTTAAGTCACCCCAAAAATTCAACCAGAGAGCTCCCAAACCTGATAAACAATTTCAGAAAAGTGGCCGGATATAAAATTAACTCAAACAAATCAGTAGCCTTCCTCTATACTAACCATAAACAGGCAGAGAAAGAAATTAGGGAAACAACACCCTTCACAATAGTCACAAATAATATAAAAATACCTNGGTGTGACTCTAATCAAGCAAGTGAAAGATCTGTATGACAAGAACCTCAAGTCTCTGAAGAAAGAAATCAAAGATCTCAGAAGATAGAAAGATCTCCCATGCTCATGGATTGGCAGGATTAATAGAGTAAAAATGGCCATCTTGCCAAAAGAAATCTACAGATTCAGTGCAATCCCCATTAAAAATTCCAACTCAATTCTTCATGGAGTTAGAAAGAGCAATTTACAAATTCATTTGGGATAACAAAATCCACAGGGTAGCAAAATCTCTTCTCAACAATAAAACAACTTCTGAGGTAATCACCATCCCTGACCTCAAGCTGTATTACAGAGCAACAGTGATAAAAACTGCATGGTATTGGTACAGAGACAGGAAGGTAGATCAATGGAATAGAATTGAAGATCAAGAAATGAACCCACACACCTGTGGTCACTTGATCTTTGACAAAGGAGCTAAAACCATCCAGTCGAAAAAGACAGCATTTTCAAGAAATAATGCTGGCTCAACTGGCAATCAACATGTAGAAGACTGAGAATTGATCCATTCTTATCTCCTTGTACAAAGCTCAAGTCCAAGAGGATACAGGACCTCCACATAAAGCCAGATACATTGAAACTAATAGAAGAGAAAGTGGGGAAAAATCTCAAACAGATGGGCACAGGGGAAAATTTCCTGAACAGACCACTAGTGGCTTATGCTGTAAGATCAACAATTTGCAAATGGTGCCTCATAAAATTGCAAAGTTTCTTTAAGGCAAAGGACACGCTTAATAGGACAAAATGGCAACCAATAGATTTGGAAAGATAGAGGGCTAATATCCAATATGTACAAAGAACTCAAGAAGTTAGATTCCAGAGAACCAAATAACCTATGAAAAATAGGGTACAGAATTAAACAAAGCATTCTAAACTGAGGAAACTCAAATGGCCAAGAAGCACCTAAAATAAATGTTCAATATCCTTAGTCATGAGGGAAATGCAAATCAAAACAACCTTGAGATTCCACTTCACACCAGTCAGAACGGCTAAGATCAAAAACTCAGGTGACAGCAGATGCTGGCAAGGATGTGGAGAACGAGGAACACTCTTCCATTGCTGGTGGGATTGCAAGCTTGTACAACCACTCTGGAAATCAGTCTGGTGGTTCCTCAGAAAATTGGACATAGTACTCCAGAGGAACCAGCAATACAACCCCTGGGCATATACCCAGAAGATATTCCAACACATAATAAGGACACATGCTCCACTCTGTTCATAGCAGCCTTATTTATAATAGCCAGAAGTCCCTCAACAGAGGAATGGATACAGAAAATGTGGTACATTTACACAATGGAGGACTACTCAGCTATTAAAAGCAATGACTCCATGAAATTCTTAGGCGCAAGGATGGAATTAGAAAATATCATAGTGAGTGAGGTAACCCAATCACCAAAGAACACACATGCTATGCACTCACTGATAAGTGAATAATAACCCAAAAGCTAGGAATCCCCAAAATACAATTCACAGATCACATGAAGCTCAAGAAAAGGGAAGACCATAGTGTGCATGCTTCAGTCCTTCTTGGAAGGGGGAACAGAATACTGGAGGTAGAGGGTGGGAGGAACTTGAAAGGAAGAAAGGAGGGGGAGAGGGAAAAAAGAAAAGGGCCATCATATCACTCTGGGAAAGCAAGAAAAGCCTGTAGAGATCACAAATCTTGGAGAGATAATAATGCAAATAACAGCTATTTATTTGTCTGCATCTTGTTACATGAGTGGAAACCTTCAATTCACCCAAACATGGCAGCAAAAGACGGTTGTTTGAAATAATAAAATGATCTGCATCAAAACTATTTCGTCTTGGGTATAGGCTGAGTTTTAAGTTTTATGTGCAGAGTCAAGAGTCAAGGGAGAACAAGAAATGGCAGCATCTTCAGGGAGAAGGTAGTGAAGACGCAAAAGTGAGTGAACGAGTGAGCAAACTAGTGAAAGAAGTGTTTTCTGAGCTGGACATGAGGCACTAAGGACAGTATTCCTCTGCAAAACCACTGTGCCTGGCCCAGTATTCTCTGAAGTCCTAAATCCTCTATACTCCCTCTGCTTCTTATTTGAGTTTTATTTTACACTATAATGTTTTATTGCAGTCGTTGTTTCAAAAACGTAGACAAAGAAATGGTTTTGCAAGAGAACAAAAATTTAATTTTCATGATTCTTAGTTAATTGTTTGCATGTAATTACACAATTTATTTTATTTTATTTTATTTTATTTTATTTTTGTTTTTTCGAGACAGGGTTTCTCTGTATATAGCCTTGGCTATCCTGGAACTTACTTTGTAGACCAGGCTGGCCTCGAACTCAGAAATCCGCCTGCCTCTGCCTCCCGAGTGCTGGGG
>NC_034611.1:22448017-22449834 GCF_900095145.1 Mus pahari | reverse complement strand
TTTTAAGATTTCTTTGCTTTATTTATTTATTTATTTGAGACAGGGTTTCTCTGTGTAGCCCTGGCTGTCCTGGAGCTCACTTTGTAGACCAGGCTGGCCTCGAACTCAGAAATCCACCTGCCTCTTCCTCCCAAGTGCTGGTATTAAAGGCGTGAAATCAGTGCTCTTAACCTCTGAGCCATCTCTCCAGCAACGTAATTACACAATTTATACTGCTTGATGCAACAATTAAATGTGCCTTAGTGTGGGATTATTAGAGCGAACCTTTTTGCCTTTACTGATATTTCTGTTCAAGGTACCTGACTATGAATCCGATTTACTTAAGCAGAGAAAGTGGTGGTTGCTTCTTTGGCCCTGCGTACTACAGCTTCAAATGAACTAGGACTTAATGCCAGCACAGGTGTTTGCCGCATTCGTGCTATGGAACGTCCCTTTCTAGTGCTGTGTCTGTGGGGGGATGGTCAGTTGTTAGACTATGGATGTTATTAATGGTCTAGAGATAGACAGATGGGCCAGGACTGCAAACTGCTGCAGGTGCTTGTGAATGGGACCCCCTTTTCATATACAGCTGTTTTCTTTGCTGTCGAGTCTTTGGTTAGGCAAAAGGTTGTTGTGTGGTCTTTTGTCAATGTCACCAGGACTCTAATAAGTTTTTAAGGATGACTTGCTTCTATGCTTCAGATCTCACTTCCTTGTGTTTTAACCCAACAGTGAGTATTCCGTTAATGACTTTTCTGCATACTGAATGGAGAAGGATTCTGTGAGAAGGACCTATTTCTCTTTCAAACCAGTAAGGATATCATGTGCCAGATGGCTAATTCCCATGGGTTAATGAATGTATCCACACACTTCATGATTTAAAATATCCTGCAGACATCTCCTTTGGTGAAATGACTGCTAGATTTTTTAAACTTACGTTTTTGCAGAGAACATACTTGCTGTTTTCTGCTGATATCTGAGAAAATAGATTTTTATCATAATATGTGAAATATATGGTATTTTCATTGTATAGCCTCTTGGTGTTTGGTACACACAAAAATACAAGCCTTTGACGCATCTGAAAAATTGCATTTGAATTATAAATACCTGTTAAATTAGAGAGTAAAGACATATATTTCATATGTGACTACTTGGAAGTTTTAAAATGAATCATTTGTGTCTCTGTCTCTAAAGATTTATATTTTAAAATAATGGCTGATCTTTATTTTTGTTACATCCAATTAATAAGCTCATAATTTATGGTCATTGAGAGAAAGAAAGTTCATATTAAACAACACTGCTGAATTTTCTAATAATTGGCATAGGTAGAAAATTAGATTTGACTGAACTTTAAAGGAAAAATAAAGACCATCACAATTTCAGATGTTTTCAAGGAGTCAGAAATGGTAGCCAATAATGATAGATATACAAAACAGTTGACATGATTGTGAGGGTTTATAGATTCATGAGTATATAGGCTAGAACACAAAGGCCAAAGATGCTCAAAACAGGGATTAGACCCACCGGCAGAGTAAGTAGCTATGCTTTGGCATTTTCTCACCATTTTGTTATATAGTCTAGGACAAAGTCAAAATGATAAAACAAACAACAAAACTCATCATAATCTGTGACTTGTGTATCAGAATGTAAAGGACCAAAGATAGAATTTAAGTACAAAATTTACGTGAGAAAAATAAAAAGTATTAGGGCATTAAAAAAGACAAGAGCTTCTTGGTTTTCCTGTGTTTTGCAAAATGTATCTTGGGTATTCTAAGTTTCTGGGTTAATATCCGCTTATCAGTGAGTGCATATCTAGTGACTTCTTTTGTGATTGGGTT
>NC_034611.1:22441588-22447152 GCF_900095145.1 Mus pahari | reverse complement strand
ATAGGAAACTTTCGGGATAGCATTTGAAATGTAAATAAAGAAAATAAAAAAAATAATAATAATTTAAAAAAAAATTAACAAGAGCTAACAGTGGTAAGCGATTGTCCCAAGTATTTTTTAAATAGATAGGCACATTAATGGATATACCAGAATACTTCTAGCATGGCTACCCTCTGAGAAGCCAACCAATCAGCTGAGTCAGATGCAGATACTAGCACCCAAACAATGGACTGAAGCCAATGACCCCTGTAGTCGAATTGGGGAAAAGCTAGAAGAAGCTGAGGAGGAGGGTAGCCCCATGGGAAGACCAACAGTTTCAACTGACCTGGACCCCTGGGATCTCTCAGACACTGAGCCACTGAGCAAGCAGCATACACCAGTTGATATGAGACTCTGGACACATACCCAGGAGAGGACTGCATGGTCTGGCTTCAGTGAGAGAAGATGCGCCTAACTCTTAAGAGACTTGAGGCCCCAGGGGGTGGGGAGGTTTGGTGGGGTAGGGTTAGGGGGTGGAGACAACCTCTTGGAGACTACGGGGATGAGGTATGGGATGGGGAGCTGTTGGGGGGCGGGGGCACAGACCGAGAAGGGGATAAAGTTTGGACTGTAAAAAAGGATTAAAGAATAAAAATAAATAAATTTAAATAAAAAAATACAAAGTCAAATAATGTTTAATAAAACACAAGACAAATGCTTCACGTTGGAAAACCTAGAAGCAGAAATATTGTTTCACAGTGAAATAAATTAGACTTCCATTTGGGGAATCCATTTCATGTCAGACTTTGGAGAAAGACTGGCGCTAACCATGGGGTTTATAGAATTAGAAACTACTGGAGGTCTTTGATGCCCCCCACATTTCTCCTATCATCTATGATCAAGGTTCAGACATTCAAGAAAGAACACATTCCCGTACCAATGCTGTTTCACGTTTTTACTTTGAATTTAAAACTCAAATCTGATTATGGCTGTATCACATTATCTAATCCATTTCCCAGTGGAGTCTGGCTATTTCTATCTAATATTCCCAACCTCTTTATTCCTTCTGTGTTACATTTTGCGTTTCCTTCATCCCTACCCCCAGCCCATCTGCACTTCTTTGCTTCATCCAATTCAATTTACTCTGCTAATGTTTGGAAAGAACATTATAACTCAACCTTCATGTAATGGCTTATAACCTCCTGATTTTGTGATCTTTTTAAAGGCTGTTACATGACAAGGAAATTATACTTACCTCAGCCAATTGTATGCACTAATGTCACTTTAAATTTAACTTTATCACTAGTTGTCAAATTCTCCCCTGTGGCCTTTTTAATGTTCCTATGTATTTGGCAATATTTTTTTTATTGACATTTCAATTTTGTTTTGCAGTGTGCTAAAGTTGCAAGAAAACAAATGACTAAACATTAAAGCCAAGCCAACCCAAGCTAAAGTTAAGCTTTAGGAATCTTAAGGAAGATATAATCCCTGAGCTGAATATTCATACTTCTGAATCTACTAGGATCCAGGATCATAGTTTTATACCCTGGGTGGGGATCTCTGGTAGAACGGGGTGGAGGTCATCTCTAACCAAGGGCACTGTTCACGACTGCCTGCTTGCTTTATATTTTCATTGTTAATTTTGTGGTCCATAAAAGATATCAAACTCATTTAAGTGTCTCAGCTTGTGAGTACTTTCTGTTCTCATTTGGTTCATTAATTAACATTTGTAGAATTGTTTTGTTTTGCTTCTCTGCGATCAAGCTGCCCCAGACAGATCTGTCAGTTGCTTCTCACCGCTTTTTCTGTCTTGCTCTCTCTTATTCTTTTGATGCCTATAAGAACTCAGTGGTTGTTTGATGACCTGCAATTGCTGTCTATCACACAGATGATGCATACATAAATACAGTTTTAAGAACATATATAAGCTCATGGCTCACACCTTTATTCCCAGCATTCAGGAGGCAGAGGCAGATGGATCTTTGTAAGTTCAAGGCCAGCCTGGTAACAGAACTACAGTGTGAATTCTTGCCAGAGCTACACAGAGAAACTTTGTCTCAAAGACAAAAACAAATAAACATAGATTGAAAACTACTGAGTATGATTTATGCAGTGTTCATTGAATGTTATTAGTGTTGGGAAACAAAAACAAAACCCATTATGATTTCTTCTTTGTATTAGATGATGCTACTCTATTTCAAAATTCATGGAACTGTACTGCTCAGTATAGTGGTCACTAGCCTTATGTATTTATTTCATTAAAATTTAATTAAAATCAAATGAAATTTAGAATTCAGTTCTTCTAAACCACACTTGGGGCAAATCAGATCTTCAGCAGGAACATGTGACTTTTGGCTGCTGTATGTATTCAACAGAGCTGGTTACAGAATGTTTCCAGTGTAGCAGAAACTTTTTCTGAGGGACATATTGGATTATTATCCAACCTTGAACTAGTATCTGAAGTAGATAATTAGGGAATCATAAACTTTCTTATGACTTCATATGGCTTTATGAAATGTCCAGTAATTCAGAACTCCAAATAATATGTAGACTATTATTAGTGCTAAGTGAATAAAATTTTTAATTGATGCACATCAAAGATCAGAGTGAAATAAAATAAATAAAATTTAAAAAAGTAAAATAAATGTAGCTATTTCCAAAAAGTGACTTTAAAATGGTCAAGGTGCTTGTTAAACTCCTAGAGTTGGGTGCGGTCTGTCTGAGACCTAGCTCTGTAGAGCAGCACATTTTGATATGTTTTCCTAGTTATTCTGCATTCTCACAGAGACAAAAATCATTAGGAACATTGACAGCAGGTACCTTAATCATTCCTACTCTGTCTCCCTTAGGTGCTGTGTCTGAACTTTAAAAAAAAAAAAAAAAAAAAAAAAAGTTATCCTGTGACATGCGTTTCTACCTAGAGAGAGATATTTTCCTGTTGAGGTCCTTATCAGGAAGTCATACTTTCTGCCAGAAGGAGATTTAAAGACTCCATCCTTTTTTGCATCATTGGAGCAAACAGATCACCCAGAAACTAGACATCAGATAACAAGCAGATCACTCTAATTAGAAAGAGTTGCGGCACAGGATAAACACAGCCAGCTACCTGGCCGTAAAAGGCAGCCTTTAAGGGGCCTCTCAACCATACCCTTAATATAAGCTTCTCACAGATTATAAAGAAAGACTATAACTCTCAGGACTTCCATAGGAAAAACCTGGCTTCCCAGTACAGATCAGCAAAACAAAGTGTGAGAACTTTAAAAAGGAAGTCTGTATGGAGTCTGAACATAAATTCTCTTTATGAAGGCATAAGTCTTCAACATAAATTGAAGGGTTTTTATGAGGTATGTCTAAGAAGAGAGTGGGAGTTGCTGTCAGATTCTCATCTGTTTACGTGTAGGCTTCCATTTCCAAAAGATATTCTGCTACACAATTACATTTCCACGGGGAGCAAAGGGGGAAAATATTGGGTAAAATGGTGTTAAATACGTATAACAGTCACTATAAAACTTATCTATATATTTACTATGCTGGGATTTGCTACAATTCTGTAAGAGTTATAGGAGAGATGCCATATACATTTGGCTATCATAATAAGTATTTAGAGAGTGCTAAGCTTTCAGGTGATATGCTAAGGAATAGAAAGGTGACTACTGGTGTTTTCATATTCTAAAGTGTCATTTCTAAACGCATTTCTCCAGGAATCAGGCAGTAAGCACACGATTCTAAGGAGACCATGAACATTACATTATGTCTTATAACAAGTATATTTTGCATAGTAGAATGAAGCTTATTGTTGGGGTTTTTTTGTTTTCACTGTGGGACACATAGACAGATGAAGATATTTAGAACCAACAAAAGCAAATGTGCTAGGTAAACCAAATGACAGAAGGTGAAAGGTCATAGTGTGCCCTGAGGGTTGGAGAACTGATGAAAATGTTTCTTCCTACAGATGAGATCGACTGATACTCATGAATCCTTGAAAGACTCCAGTGGCTGGTGGGAAAATGAGCCAGGGGATGTAATTGCAGGAGAATTAAAGGTCTGTGCAATGCTAAACCTTGAAATTAAAATAAAACTCATTTCTTGGCAGCAGGAACCAAGCTCTCTCACAATGAGGCATTAAAGCAAACTACACATGCCTTTATTTTTTATTCATTTACGAAATAATAAAATAGCAAAAATATAGTCTCTGTCACTCTATCATGTTTTAAAATGGATTTCTCAGTTACTTCTGCATTGCAGGATCTACTCATTATTAAACCTTTGGTGTTTGACTTACATTTATCTTGGTGGCTGAATTTCTCAGGCAATAAAATTGAGAATCATGTTTTAGATACAGTGAATATTATTTAGAGAAGAGTGTGACACTCATTGAGAAGCACAATTAGACTCTAGGAGGGAAAACAAGCAATGGGCACTCCAGGGGAATTCAGCTTTACCCGAAGAAGCATGTTCAAGTTCCAGGGACAGATAAGGAATGGATCAGGAATCTTCTTTGAATTTCTCTTATTTTATTTTTATTTTTTTTCTTCATTATTCTCCCAAACAAGTTGCCCTCCTCCAGAGGCTGTGAGACTGATGGTTGTCCAAATTGACTCCAGGGAAATACAAATGATTTATAGACATAAAATATTCTCAATCACGTAAGATCATCTATAGAGGTGTTAACATATGAACTGTGTTATTCGGAATCCTTTCAAAAGGCAGGGGTATTTCTAGGAATCAAAATCTGATTGGAGTTGCAATGCTGTCGGTGAAACTTACAGTGTAAAGTGTTCATTGATAGGGTAATATGACACTGATGAAAGTGACTCCCATACTTACTCAACTGGAACCCAGGAAAGGGAATCTTAAGGTTGTCACTCGTCCTGCCCCATGAATTATTCTGAAATAAAGGATGGGTACATCATTCTGTGTATTTTTGAGAATATTGAACTTTAAATTAATGATCTATTTCTATATAAATAAACCCAAAGTTTTGTGATAGAAAATACCAACAAATTAGCATGTTTTCTGACTAGACAGATTTTTCTGTAATTGCTTAGTTCCCAGACTGAGGCTACCAGGCCCTGGGGAATCAGGTTAAATGGTTAGATAGTTGCAATATATTGGTTTTGTGTCCCTTAAATTGGAACAGCATATAATGGTTCCAGCATAGATGGCTTCAGAACAAACAGAAGATAAAAGACCTTTGCACAGAAAGATTTAAAAATCTATAATGTTGTATCCTCTACATCCCATTAATGAAAAGGTAATAGTCTAGACTGATAGGAAAGAGAAAAAAAAAAACCTCACTATCCCTTGGTGACAGAGGTAGAAAGACCACATAACAAAGAGGAACCTGTACAAAAAAGAGAGGGATTTTATAGTTTTCTCTGCAGATTATCTACTATGTCCCTTAAACCATCACTGATGAGTAAAATCAATAGTTCAAGAGTGTCATATGGACAAGATTATTTCTTAAATGATATTTTTGTCTATATTATTAAAAATCTGGAGCTTCAAGATGAAAGGATGGACTATCCAGAGACTACCCCATCCAGGGATCCATCCCATCATCAGCCACCAAACCCAGATACTAA
>NC_034611.1:22369258-22441168 GCF_900095145.1 Mus pahari | reverse complement strand
ATAGGGAACTTTCAGGATAGCATTTGAAATGTAAATAACAAAAATAGTTATAATAATAATAATAAATAAAAAAAATCTGGAGCTTCAAGTAATGGACCTCCATATTAGGCCTTTGTCTGATGATGTTAATTGTTGTCATATTCATTTGCAGCAGAAAAGGCATCCTGTGTAGCTGTATCTAGGTAATAAATGATTGAGGTGTTTCTTAAAGTTGGTAAATTGACCCTCTCTTTCATGACTTACAAGCTTAAAAGAAATAGTTCTCGTCTATGTTTCCCTCTTTCCAAAAATCACAGTCTTTGTAGTCATCAAATAATCCTGCGTATTTTAATTCTATAATCATTATCTAACTACATCAAGACTGTCGACTTTGTGAGCATTTGGATTGTGAGTTATATAAAGCAAAACACAGTTGATGTTTATATTTTAATTCCTTTTATTTTGTGTGCTCCAAAGGGGCAAACAGACCATAAATACTGGTGCAGTTCCTGTTCCCATGCCTGCCTTACTTCAGAATCAGGACATCAAATAGAAAAACTTGTTTATAAACAGAAGGCTTTATTAGGTTAAATGACCCTTCAGGGTTCCTAAGGGCCAGAAGTAAACTCACAAATCCCACCATAGAATTTTCCAGTTGCTCATTCAAAAAGCCTTCCGTTAATGATGTCACACACTACCTTCAATTTGTTTTATCCCTCTGGGTTAAACAGGTAGACATCAAGCTGTTTTGTGTATATCTGTCTCCACTTTGGAGGGAGAGAAAAGGAAAGAGAGAGACACCAGAGGAAAGGAGAATGTCCTACTCCTAACACGCGCTGACCCCATCTCTGACTTGTTTACATTCTTCTTGCTTTCTGGAGATTATCAAGTCTAATTCAATTATTTAACTTTGAGTGTCCAAAATCCCCAACAAAATCATTCAATAACTTCAGCTTGCTTTTCTGAAACCACCTCTGGTTATTCTAAAAGGCACAATGCATTTCCCAGTGATGTATAAAAACATTTTAAAAGGTTATCCAGCAATGCCTAAAATATTTTTGTGGAAGGAAGCATAGCAGTGGTGCTGAAATTGTATGCCTCACATTACTATTTGACAAATATTTTTGAAGGCTAACTAGTTAGATCAGTTTGTGGAGTATTTGACGTTTGTGACTCCACATTTATTTCTTCTAAAGAATTCTGTAGATTAGGAGTCAGGGAACTCTTTCTGTCAAGTACCACTTTAGCCTTTGATAGTCCGGATTCTGTTAACAATCATTCGCTTTCATTTATACCACGAAAAAGTAGTCAAAGAAACCATATACGTGAATTGGTGTGATTATATATAAAACTATATTCACAATACAAGAAATAGATTTCATTTGGCTTCAATTTCTCTATCCTTGTTTTATATAAAGGAGTGATATCTATCTATCTATCTATCTGCCATCTGTCTCTGTCTGTCTGTCTGTCTGTCTGCCTGTCTGTCTACCTCTATATATTTCAAGGGCTTTAAAGTTTACCAGTCCATAATATATAGGATATTGAACTTATATGAAAGAAACATTTATTTTGACTCATGATTTCAGGGTCTTTGGTTTATAGTCATTTAGGTATGTTTCTTTGGACCAGTAGCAAAGCAGAAAATCATACCTAGGGCAGAGCTTCCCATCCTATGAACACTGGGTACCTACATAAAAGAGAAATTTGTCAAAAGTTCTATTATCACCTTTAGAGCTATTTACTTACCTATGTCAGAATAATGATACAAGCTGGTAATTCAAGCCTTAAAACAGTCTTCAGAGAATATTCAAAGTTTAAAATAAAACACCAAGCTGAACATACAGAGAAAAAGAAGGCAGCTCTGGGAGATGATCATTTTCTCTACTGCTTTCGGGTGTATGATAATTCAACTTGTCACGGTGGAGAATGTGCTATTCCAAGGTTAGACCAAGTGGGGGGTGTCAGTATTGTACCAGTGTTCTCTTGAGGTAAGTAAACTCTCACATGTGATAGGTGGTGTGCCTGATGCTCCATACCTCATGCTTCACCTCATCGCCAGCTTGTGAAAAGCAGACAGAAAGAGTTTCAGTTCTACAGCACCTTTGAAGTGTACGTTCCATTGACTTGAAGCCCTCCCATGAGGCTCCATCTAAAAGGTTACTGCACTTTCCGACAGCATCGTTCTGAGAACCATGGCTTCCATACACAGTCTTTGAAGGTCCCTGAAGATCCAAACACAAAACGAGCTTGAACTAACATGGCAAAAGTAAGCACAGGAGCATGAAATGGGAGGGACAGGGTAGAAGACAGCTGGGACAGCATGGTAGGAAAGCTGAGTGGCTATCCATCAAGTGACCAATGAAAGAAGAGACAGCCCATGTTTCCAGGGAAAAACAATTGGTTGGGATTAACCAGGCCACAGGGTGTAACTGTCACAATAACTAAGATCCATCAGGTAAAGGATCCTTAACATTCTAGGCCAATGACTCATCCCTTCGGTGATCCTCTTAAAACATTCCAGAAGCGATTTTTCAAAATGAAAAGTTTACAACAGAGGCACTCTTGAGTATCAAATAGTCACTGAGTAAAATACCTTTATATAAAAAAGTGAATTCACATGTGCTCATTTATTTCAAGAAAGCCTCAACATAATACTTTTACCTTTTTATCTTTTTTTTTTCCTTTTTATCATTCTGTACACTGCTCTATACGCTGGTTTCTTGTCAGCAATGCTGGTATACATGCCCAATTGCCCTAAAAGCTAGATTTCTAGAGCCCACATTTCTAGAGCTCTTTCTTTTTTATTATTATTGAAAACAAACAGGCAAGCAAACGTGCAAATACAAATATGCTAGCTTAGGCCTTGGAACAACTCATGTGAGTAAACACTTGAGGAGCTTAAGTCATCAGCAGTGTGGTGAATTTGCTTCTGTCTAAGAAGTGCCATTCATGTGTTTCACACTCATTGAACTCTGAAAAACAAAACAAAACAAAACAAAAACAAAAACACACAAAAAAAACCCCACAATTATTCACCTGTCCCTTGGAGCTTATGTATGGAATGTAGAATGTCTTAGACTTTAAAAATATTATTACTGCATTCTACATGTATGGCTGTTTTGTCTGCCTGTGCACATTTGCACCACCATATGTGTGCCTGGTACCCATGAATACCAGAAAAGGGAGTCAGATCACCAGGGACTGAGTTATGGATGGCAGTGAACCATGTGGGGTGCTCTGAAATCAGACATGGGTCTTAGTCATCATACTTAGACTTGTATGAGGTAGCAGCTTGTGCTCTTAATGGTCATGCTATCTTCCCAGTCAGATGTCTTAGACCTAAAAATTCAGGTCCCCTACACTTCTGTCTTTTGATTACAGCAAAATCTTGCCACAGCCAATTCCTACAGGCTTTATTTTGCAAATAACTGTAGTACTTCTCCCCACTCTCATTCTCTCTTGATAGTTTCCAACATTTGAGCCTCATTCCTGTCTTGTGATTTTTAATCCAGATTTCATATTTTAGCCCGAATACTTCTTTTAAAATGCAAATTGAACGAGTTTACTCTCTTCCCAAAGCCTCTTAGGAGTTCTCCATGGTTCCATGAAAATATTTATTAAGGGTGTCCTAAGGTATTCATGATTGCTCTTTGCCCAATAATCATTCCCTTCCCATCCTTTCTTTGCAGATTTGCAAGAATGATCATTTTAGTCCCCCCAAACAATGTCGTTTTGTGCTTAATATTGGTCCAGTATTTCTACATTCCCCTAGGAAAAGAAATCATTTAAATTTATTCGCATAATGTGCAGGAACTTCCAAGAGCCATCCCTGCTGATTTCTTCAGGCTCATCGCTCCCTAAGCCTCCCATCACTTCATAGACTCTCAGGCTTCCTTGGCTTGCAGAGCTGTTTATGCTTCCTGCACACCTCTCCCTCTTGTCCACCTGGTTCATTACACTGCATTCTAAATCTTCCTTTTTTTTTATTATTCCATAGTCCCTAAGGTATTTGAATAAACCAAGATGTGATTTTCTTCTATGTATTATTAGCTATGTCTTCAATACAACAACCAGGTGTTTAGATTTATTTACTGTAAATTCTTTCTCTTTTCATCATCTTAAGCAGACATAACTTTTCATTTTTAAACTGTTTTTTTTTTCCTGAAGGCCACATCATGTTAGTAACAAAAATCTATATTTCTTGAAAGAATGAGGAAGGACTGGATTTGAAAATAAAGAAAGCACACATAAATCAATGATTCATAGCACTACAAACAATAGGATACCTTCATTTTCCATGTTAGCGTAGTTAAAAGACTCAAATCCTCATGGTCACTAAAGGTTTGTACTGGTGAAGATACTGTATCAACCTAAGCAGCCACTGGGGGATAAATGGGCAAAGAGCATGTGCGGGTTGCTTAAACACACACACACACACACACACACACACACACACACACACACACAGCAGAATAGTACTCAGCATTAAAGAGTGATTCTTTCATTTGTGCCCATATGGTCAAATCTGGAAGACTATGCTAGGAAAAAAATGAGTCAGGCAGAGAAATACAAATAGGCATGATCTTACTTTTTCATAGAACCTGCAAAAGCTGTAAGAATATATAGGCAGAATGTACGATGGCTGCCAAATGCATGGGGGAGGAGATGGGGTGATATTGAGCAAATGACAAAAAAAAAAAATCGGTGACCAAAAATCAATACATCCTAGAGATTTCATGAATAGCATAGTGATGATGGTTGAGAATACTGTATTGAATGCTTAAAATAATCTCAGCACTTGGGAGGCAGAGGCAGGTGAATTTCTGAGTTTGAGGCCAGCCTGGTCTACAGAGTGAGCTCCAGGACAGCCAGGGCTACACAGAGAAACCCTGTCTCGAAAAACCAAAAAAAAAAAAAAAATAAATCCAATAAAAAGGGGGAAATGTGTGAAGTGGTGGTAGGTATGTCTGTAAATTGATGATGACAATTATTTCACTAATGTAGACACTTCAAAATATTACCTATCTCAAACAGCGAATTTCAAATTTGTTCCTTGTACTTCAAAAATATTGGAAAAAGAAATTTCTCTTCCTCTGCCTTTTGCTTTCAATGTTGAGAATTGCTAGGCCTGATACCGTCAGTCATCCTAGTCATTTGAGTAAGTATATCAAATATCACACAGCGTATATGTGCTTTATTCTTCTAAGTAATACACAATCTTCTACAATGCATTCCAGAAAGAGCCAGAAGCAAGTGTCACTTGAAGGTTGAATTCCTATTCAAGAACATACCTTCCTTAAATTAGTTATAGTTCAACAATTAACAACGGGAAAACATTTTGCCATTCATTCATTCATTCATTCATTCATAGATATTTATTTTCTTTTTATTTTGTCACTAGAAGAGTAGGGGGATGTCCCAAATAAGCTGCCCCCCCCCCCCTAGCTGAGGGTTGGTCAGACTTCCTTCTAGTTACCCTGGACTGTCACATAGAACTGTATTGTCTGAATTTTCTTTTTTAACCAGGTTGGTCATGGACTCTGGACAGCCTATGTCCTAATTCCATCTTGGCAGTTCTTCACAACATCTATTTTAACTTTAAGTTTCCATGCAGTGTGTGTGAGTGGGGAAAGGGTGTCTGTCTGTGGCCGGGGGAAGACAGTGGATCCCTTCCTCTGTCCTTGTCCACTGTATTACTTTAATACAGGCTGTCTCTGTGCATGCAAGTTAGGCTAGATGACCAGCAAGCTCTTGCGGTCCATCTGTCTCTGCCCTCTGAGGCAAGTGTTACAGACAAGTGCAAACGTGCCCTGTTTCTTATATGGGTGCTAGGGATTCAACTCAAAGTCTCCTGCTGCGATCATTGTCATCTACTGAGCATCTCCCTACTCCCCATAGTCTATTTTAGACTGGCTTCTACTTCCTCCCTCTGATTGTGTTTATCTATTTACCACAGCTCCTCATCTTAAAGAAATCCCTAGTTGAGCTCCTTTTCACCTCTGCTGATTCCTTAGCCCCTGTGTGTCTACTAGAAGCAGGCAGTGAGACTCTGGCTCCTACATATCAGCAGATAACTCATCCCAGGATAAGCCAGTGGAGGAGGGGAGACAAAAGCTGTATTCCCACGGTGGGGGCCCATCACAGTTATCCAGTCACTCGGAGGCTCGCTGACCATTCAGGTTCCTGGACCAACAGAATAAGAATATCAATTGACCCAACAGTCTATGAGATTCTTAAGCTGACAGAACCACGAGAACATATGTATAGTGATATATTTTTAAGTTTAACATTAAGAGGGTTTTAATTTGATACAACATATGGTTAAGCTGAATTCTCTCACACACACACAAAACAAAACAAAAAAAAATTTTCGACTGTGGTGGAGGTGCTTCTAAAACTGTAGATTAGCGCATTCCATAGCTTGAAGGAGAAACAGAATCTCAATATTACCTATCCTCAACAATATTTCATAATATACCCTGCTTATCAGAGCAGCTCAGGAAATAGACACTGCATTAAATGCCATTTTTGATCAAAAACTCCCAAAAAGCTGGAAAGTCAGGCAGAGCATTTGTGATTTGCACGTTTGATCTTTTTTTCCCAGTCCCAAAGGCAATCTCTATAATCAATTAGTGTTGTCTAAGAACACTGAAATTCCATCAGGCTCCAGCCTTAAGATTAATTGTGCGTGTGGCTTGGCCAATTTTACAGCATTATGGTGCCTCGAGGTTTTCATCTCTCGAATGGGAAGCACACTTTCAGAAATGTCTATATCAGTGGCTGATTGTAAACATAAACTATGACGCAGTGTGGAAAACTGTGAAGAACATTAGGCCCCTTCATATGCATCTTAGAATTTATACCAGGCATTTGTTGGCTTTCTCTCTCACTCTGTAACATTTAGTCAAACGGGTGTTTGTTTAAAAATCTATAAACCCTCATTATGGTCCTCAGTAATTTCCTCAATGACTGTAGAACGCAATATTGAACATATTTCCTGTAAAATGTATAGCCTTCTAAAGTTGATATTTTAAGAACTATTTCAATTTCTTGAACATTTATTTTATTGATATGTTATTAATTTTCTTTATCACTATAGTAGCAACATAATAGGATTAGCTATTTGGAAGAGGATTTCGTTAAGTCTACATTCCTATAGATGCTTTATTATTGTGTGAATATAGATTCACAGTCTGTATCTTTAGAAATATCTTTTTCTGACTGCATTTTAAAATGTGTGTGGTGTGTGTGTGTGTGTATATGTGTGTGTATGTGTGTATGAGTGTGTATGTGTGTGTATGTGTGTATGTGTGTGTATGTGTATGCGTGTGTATGTGTATGTGTGTGTATGTGTGTGTGGTGTGTGTGTGGTGTGTGTGTGTGGTGTGGTGTGTGTGCATGTGTGTGTATGTGTATGTGTGTGTATGTGTGTGTATCTGTGTATGTGGTGTGTGTGTATGTGTGTATGTGTGTGTATCTGTGTATGTGGTGTGTGTGTATGTGTGTATGATATGTGTGTGTATATGTATGTGTGTATATGTGTGTGTATGAGTGTGTTTGTGTGTGTGGTATGTGTGTATATGTGTGTATGTGTGTGTGTATATGTGTGTGTGTGTGTACTGTCTGTACTACCAACATGCTTACTTGGAGATTAAAGGATACTTTTAGAGGGTCAGTTCTCTCTGCTTTTCCTCCTCAGCCCATGTGGATCTTGAGGATTCAACTATTGGACTTTGTGGGAAGAGGTAACTCCATCCACTGAGCCATCTCATAGGCCCTTCCTTCATCCTTACATTTTACTGTTAGAGGGATTGGTTATTTGTGTGTCTTCTGTCTTTAGTTTTTCTTTTTTTCTTCTAGAACATAGATGAAGATGATCTGATGCTCTCTGCTATCCATGACATTTTATTTGTTTGGTCTAGACACAATGCCACCCCTTTCTATATTCTTACACTGCTTCAGTGGAAAAGAGAATGGACAAAGGGAATTGGTGGGAAACAGGAAGAAGAATGGCTCCAGCCTCCAGAAAGATGCTGTATGTTTCTCTTGTTGATTCAAGGATCCCATTTAAGGTCTTATCTCTTAGTGTGAGGAAGGAGGATAATTTTCAGGCACAGTTCCATTGAAAATTGGCTGAAAGTCAAGCACTGGATGAGATGCTGTGGGTGTCTTGAAGTCCATCTTCTATTAGATCAGCGTTCATTTGAAAGTACCCCAGTTTCTGCTCATCTAGTAAACTAACTCTATTAATGTTGCACTGTTGAGCAAATACAATGCTAGGGAGTTTACATATATTTGTCACAGTTCTGTAAAATGGCTATTGCTATTTCTTCGTCAGTAAACAGATCACTTAAGCTCCGAATTTAATCAACTTGCCTAAGCCAAATACCTACTAAAAAGAACTTCAATTAACCTAAAGTGAAGAACTAGACTGAAACTTAGTACTAAATGTTCCCAAATCTACTTATACACATAGTACCCAATGTCCCTGTTAGCCAATGTTTGAGATTTTGCATTCACTGGTAATAGGGCACTTTCTGAACTTCTCAGAGCCTGTCTAAAACAGAGGGTCCAGGGCACATGGTCCTTTTGGTGACTGGATTTGCTTTCCATTTCAGGAAAGGTTGTCACCCAAATCGTGACTTTCTCTCATTCTTGGGCACTCAAGAATTCACAACTCGATTCCCACCCACCGATTGTGTATTGCAGAGTGTATCGATCTAACAGTGTCTCCCAGTGCTTCCTGACAGTTATACTCCATTTGTTGTAGTGTTTCAAAGGAGTTCGGTTTCAAACTCGTGTCACTGAGATGTTTCTTTGGTTTGTAGTCCCTGGATTCCTGTGTGCATCAGTCTACAGGCAGAAATGTGTACTCAATAGTAATGTAAAGGATGGCTGACACTTATAGAATTGAAAAGAAATTCATTTTACCTGTGTTTAGGTCCTAGACCAAATAAATTATCTGGCATACAGTATGTAGTATTAGATTCTACAGGGGTGACACTTGGGAAGAAAATGTGGGCAATCACCCCCTTCTTTTGCACTTACTCACTCACTGAATTGTCTTGGGACATACTGTACCATATGCGTCCTAATGGTTATATTCATGCATCTTAAGTTATTAAACTCCACCAGTAAGAAACAGTGAAGGAAAGGGTTGGGGGCCAGTTGACTTCTGAGATCCCTGTACAGGGATAGGTGCCTCTGTTTTTTCTAAGGACGGGCATCTCTGGGTCTTCGTCTCACACAGTTTGAGACGTAAGGTCCCATGTTTAAATGACACAGCAACAAAACTTGAACGCTGAAAGCCAGTTGGAAAGTGAGTGTGCTCACGTCTCTCACGTCTCTCAGAGCTTGAGACAAAGGCCTCTATTACTTTAGGTTTCCTCCTCACAGTGCCCTGTCTTACTGAATCAGAGCATGTGCCCATCGTCTTACCAAAACGTAGGAAGAGAAGCTGGGACTTTTCTCTAATTTTTTTTTTTTTAAACTTCCTCACGAGATAAGAACCAAAATCTTATTAGTTCAAGGTCTTCTATTAATATTCTGGAATAAGCAGGCAGACTTGTGAAAGGTTCTATAAACCTTCAAATTGCCATTAGCTAATCAGAACCATTGTTCAGTGATCATTATCTTTTATTAAATGACCACTGAATCAGAAGGTTCATACTGCTTTTCAATTAAAATGTAGAATAGCCAGAAATGACTCAATAGCTCACAGAGCGGCAGCAACATGACCCAGCGAAGCAGCCATTACCCAGAGGTAATTGACCACTTAAGAACTTAAGTTAACTTCTCGATGCTGCCAGTTATTTCCCCTGATGTCATTTCTAAAGGTTTTTCCTACAGAAAGAACACTCTTACAAACAATATCCCCTGTAATAGGGTATTCAAGATAAAAATTGCATGGGATTTAAAAAATTCCATTAATGTTAACTGCTATTTTTCCTGTGTCGTTTATTAGGGATCCACACAATATCACATGGGATGAAGTGAGAAAGGGTGACAGCTATATAAAGACGACATGGAAGCTCAAGGCAGGGTTAGGGAAGGTTTGTATTTTCAATACAAATTTGCATACATTGGAGAAAATGAGTTTGCATGTGTGCTCAGACGCATGCAACTATGTGAAAAAAAAAACAAAAAACAAAAAAACAAAACAAAACAAACAAAAAAAAAAAAACCGAGGAATTTTGCTGGCATCAGCTAACTCATGGATAACCGGGATAGTGTTTGACTATTACTTTGGCTCCCCCAAATTGACTGCATCATCTTTTGAATTTTTCTGTTGTTTTTTCTGTTCCCTGGAAAGTGGGAAGAGCCTAAATATACCAACAGAGGACAGACTGGCTAACAAAGAGTTAAGTTTTCTATAAGAAAGAGAAACACAGTTAAATACTACATCACAAATTACCATTTTTATGTTACCACCCCACCATGACTTTAGCACTAAGCCTGCTCCATCTTCACACTCTCATTAGGGTATAATGCATATTCATGGTCCTGATTATATAGCCACTTTCTTGACTTGTTTTAATTGTGCATAAAGACACTGTGACAGGAGACCTGACCTTTTCAAGATCATTTTCTCTCCATTGCTTTTCACAAAGCTATTAACTTGTCTCCTTCCCAAAGATTGCAATAATTTATTTCCCATTAATAAAAAATTCCTGGTGCCATGCAAATTAAAATTTATTCAGCAAATAGAATTCTTTGGATTATGTTCTAATGGCTTTAAATACTTCCAGCTTAGGAAGAAAAATAATATTAATGGGTGCAGACTGAGTGCATAATTGCATACATTGGAGAAAAAAATGAATATACAACCAACTCACCTCACATCAATTACCCAGAAGACATACTTTAATTCTTTTTTTTTTTCAAAAAATATATTAAATAATTTATTTCAGGGGGTGCTATTAGGGCCCCGAAATTATCCCTATTATTTGAAAGGCTCAGCTTATGTGTATAAACAACACATGGTAGGTAAGAAAATCAGATTGAGTTAAGAAAATACATATAGTGTAAATGAGATTATTTAAGGGGGTCACTTAGGTAAAGCTGTGACTGAATGGTGCTACAATGTAAGGGCAGAAATGGCATATGGGAATTGTATTTCTCTCTTGCTAAGAGGTGTCTATCTTTCTTTTTTCAATCAAGAGTACTCCAGGAGTGGATGTAACTTGTAGAGAATATTCCTTTCTGACCAATTATCCTTGAGAGAGCTATATCTTCATTAGGCTATATGTACTTCCCCCTTTCCTTGTATTTTATGTTAACATTATAAAACTGAGGTATTAAGATATTTATATACAAATATTTCAGACCTAAACGGCTATGGCTAGCCTGCAATTACTGTCAAGGGGTTTAATATGGATGAAATATCCTTGCCGCCTGCGTGAAGGATGACATTTCAACTTTGAGCTATCATAACCATAACTCCGTCAGCCTGTCACATGGAATGCTTGGGGCAAGAGGGAATAGAAAACCTAAGAGAGCAGTGGCTACTTGAAGGGTTCCGACCCCAGCGAAGTTCTTTGGGTGTTTCCTTTATAGCCTAGGAATTTAGAGAAGGAAGGTAATTGAGATAATCCATTCAAAGTTAAGCCATAGTGGACATTTTCTTTTTTTTTTTAAGTGGGGACTTTATTATTGGATCCAGTGTAATTTTAAAGACTCACTTCTGTCCATCTTTCACAATGGACGGGGAAACCAGAGTAAGAGCTGCAGCATGCCATTTTTCAGATAAGGAAACGCAAGACCATAAAAGGCAATTTAATGGTCAGGGTTATAAAATATACCTAAATGTAGTGGCCCTTCCTACGCGCCTGACAATTTAATCCCAATCAAATAGATTATCAGCTGAGTTAGATTGTCAGTGAGTAGGCTGTGATACTGGCCCCGGGAGAACAGCCAGCAATTCCTGCAGGCAGTTGGGTTCTCATGACTCAGCAATGGGTGCTGTTGGTATCTAGCAGGTGGGTGGCAAGGCTTCCAAGGATGCACACGGCAGCCCTGTGCAACCAGAGCCATTGATCCAAAGCACCTTCCGTACACCGATGAGCCATCAGAAGAACTTTCTAAATAAAATGCTTTGTGGAAACTTCCAATTTTAGCCTGTCTGGAAAGTGATGATCATGATTTGGCAAAGAAATGGAAAAAAAAAAATATGTAAAGGAGTTCAAAGGCAGAAAACAAAAGCAAAACTTGTCCGGGAAAAGCGAGAAAGTGGGCCTATCAAATAAAGATTAAAGAATAAGAGGAAAAGGTTTCTTTGATAATGAAGAAAAGGAACTAACATACCCAGCAGATTAAAATTCTAAAATTATTCCTCAGAAATAAAAATGAAGGGCGATGCGACTCATTGAACACATAGACAAATCTGTTGGTTATGGCAGAAATGAAGACAAAGTATTCTGTACAATTAGAGGAAAGAAATGTAATAGGATGTGTGTGTGTGTGTGTGTGTGTGTGTGTATGTGTGTGTGCACTCACTCTATAAGTATAGTCAATCTTGAAAACAGGAAAAGAGAAGGGTGGAATAAGAAGGTGGCCAGGTCAGGGGAGAGGACAAAGTCAGCTCTCATGGTAGATGAAGTTGAAAACAGAATCTGTGAGACGGAATTTGACCTTCACTCTGACGCCTACCATGTTCTGCAATCCGCTTGGTTAGGATGATACTTTATAACCCATCCAATCAGTATCACAGAAGTGCTGCAAAACATTCTGGTTCTTATCAAACCAAGGTAGTCTTAGGGTTTTGCAACCTTAAGTAGGAAATTAAAATTAGTACGATTTAAGATTGTGTGTGTGTGTGTGTGTGTGTGTGTGTGTTAAGACAGACCTAGTCTTCTTCAAAGAAAACATTTTCAAAAATTTACAGACACTTCTGCTAGGCTCTGGCCAACAGCTTCCTAGAAAGAGCTTTATTTATCACTGACCACCCATACCTCTGAAAGAAGCCTGCTGCTCCACTCCCCTCCTTCCCCTTCCCTCTTTCCCTCCTCTCCCTCTCCTTTTCTCTCTCCATCCATCTGTCTCTGTCTCTTTTTATCTCTCTCTGTGTCTCTGTGTCTCTCCCTCCCTCTCTCTCCCCATGTAGTCCAGACCGTCTTTTTTCTTTCTTTCTGCCCTTCTCCCTGCTTTCTCTGCATCCCTTCCCCAGGTACCTACTCCCATCTCCCAATAAATCTTCTAAATAAATAAATCAATAAAGATTATAACATCTTGGCTAGGGAGATGGCTCAGTGAGTAAAATCCTTTCTTCAAAAGCAGGATATGAGTTCATATCCTGAGCTACCACATAAAAGCACTGGCATGGGACTAGAGTTGGAAACACTTTTTGCTGACCAATAAAATTAGGCAAATTGGCAAGATACAATTTCAGTCAAGAGATGGTCTCAAAAAATAAGGTAGGGTGTGATTGAGAAAGACATCCAATGACAAACTCTGGTCTTCACATGTGTGCATACATTGGCACACATGTGAGCATGTGTCGGCACACAAACACACACACACACACACACACACAATGTTATGTATATTGTACACACGAATGCATATCCCTAATTAACCAACATTGCTAACCCATCAAGTGCAGCTTAGGAAGAAAGACCAGTGAAATACCAGAGATTGAGAAGTCCAAGCAAGAAGAGGGCAGGAAGCCCGTCATTTCTAGCTCTTATACATCTAGATTGTGAGCTTCCCCAAACTTATCCAGACATCATTTACCTCCCTGATAGACCAGGAGCAATAATATCTATAAGCAGCAATGGCATTAAATACAATAAAAGCTAGTCCAGTCCAGGTTCAGATCAAAGGGAGTGGATATCCTGACCAATCAAAATGGACACACCTCTAAACCATCCCTATCCAAGTGGCTCAAGAGAAGTAAGCAGCCACTTACGTCCATGACTATCCGAGTAATACCAGAGGGGCTATAACACCAACCTTTGTTCAATCATCCACTACTTTGGGGTTCTACCTACACAGTCAAATCTCCAATCTTAGCCTGGAAGATGTAGGTTTTCAATTTTAGATTGTTGCTGGACAATCTGGCTAGTCACCTCTTCCGGAAATACAACCAAACCCTACCACTTTCTCGGTAAAATCCATTTCTTACACCATAGTTTTTAACAGGACACTCCTAAATCATTCAGTGACCATGAACTAAAGCTGTGAGTTGTCCCATCAACTCTGGTCCTGTTTCTTATGCCTCAACTGTTGCTCTACTCCCCTCCTTTCCCAGATGACAGCTGACTTGTAAATTATTCTTCCTATTTTCTTCCTCCTATGCTGAACTACCAAATTCCTCTTACAAGCACCATACAGTCACTTTTCCCCATTATTTGTTTTGAAGCACAGCTATTTGGCCAACGATTCCATATTACTCATTCTAATGACTGAGCCTATCTGATCCAGCCTGGAGCCCAGTTGTACCTATAACTTTATTTCCCATCTTCTTCACATGCCACACACCATTAAATGTGCTCAGTGTGTGCTAGGTCCCCCTGTGAGGCTTTCTGCTTTCTTATATAGCACTTACCTTCCTAAGTTCCAGTGTTGTTTAATGTTTTCTACCCTTTAAGATTCATATCACCTTGTTCTACTTATATGGATTATCATCTTCTGACCTTGACTTGTCTGTTTAGTTTTCTGCATACTTAAAAGTTTGTTACCACTCCCCTTCTGCCTCAGACACGCCAAGCTACGTAAACCTGTAAGTATGCGCCCAATGGACATTCACTAATTTTATGTACTAGGCATTAAACCTACACACATGCTAGTGCTTACCCATGTTAGTTGAAAACACAACTACTGAGCTATGTAGCCAGCTCACTGTGTTTTTTGAATGAACAGAAAATGGATGAGCAGATGACTTGTGATTTCTACATCATCTGGGGATGAAGCCCCACACTATTTTTTGTATTTACAGCCCTGATCTTGATTCCTGCAGCGCTTTGCCTTTTTGTAGCAGCAATTCTGCTCCCAAAGCAAGGAGAGACCACATTCAAAGGCCATCTACGGCACAAACAGTTCTCCCCGTTACTGAAAATCATAACAGGTAATTTTGCTTGACCGCACTTTTTTTTTTTTTATTGCTCAGCCTCAATTATCTCAGTATTGCTGCTTAAATAAAACTATGATTTTTCAAAAAGTGGCCATGACATCAAACAGAAATCTTAGCATTTGCCCATTAACACAAAACCTCATTTTCTTCTGCACCTAGATGGAAGTAAATTAAAGAATGAAGATTAAAACCGAAAGTATGTAGAGCCTGCTGTTTCTCATTTACTGTGTTAATCAGGCTATAGGATGAAGTTTCTGCCTCTATTACCCCCATGTTTCCATTTTCTGCTTCTCTCCAGCTCATTCTTTTATTCCTTGTAGTATCTGCCACACAACGGAGCCTTTGATACTTTTCCAGGATAAAAATGAACCTCACTCAAGCATGAAAGCTTTATTCTAATTGTAGCACACAAAGTCACTGCAAAGACATACACTTTCACCTGTATCTTTTATGAACTTTTCTCTGAAATAAAATTACATGTTGATTTTTAGTAAACTTGTAGCTGCAAACAAGGAAGTCATCATCTACTGACATTTAAAAGGGGGACTACTCCTCACCCCAGTTCTTACCCCTAACTTACCCTCAGCATTTTAGTACATTGTTAATGTGATACCAATGAGAGTGATACGAGAAACATAGCACTGGCTATCTGTGAGATTTCTTCTAGCAGAGGTTGCACAAGTCCATCAGCTGCTTCGGCTGACAGTGACTTTAGCAATCCTGACTCAAGAGGTGCCTACGGGATTTCTTTTTCCCTCGAAAAGACTTTTATTGGTGTCCTAATTTATGTGGCCACTTAAAAATATTGATTATTGCCTAGAGATATGGATACAGACTTCAGGGTTGAAGTATGGATTAGCTAGTTGAAATAGTGTGCTATGGATGCATATCTGCTTAATTAAATAGAAGTCCGGTGCTCTTCAGCTAAGCCTACTGAAATAATAACAAATGGAAAGGGGGCTCTTGATGACTAGGAAGGGAATACATTTATCTAGCTCACACCCATGGGCCAGCCCAAAGCTAGAAACAGCAGGTGAAATTGGAAGCATCCAGCCGAAAGGCAATTGGCGAACTGTATGTTTACCTCGGCTGCGAACTACCTTAGCTCTTCCTGACACACCTGAATAATGAGGCTGTTGCACCTGTGAAATAATCTTCGCACAGGCTCACAGCCACCCAGGGGAGGCTCTGGAGCATCTGTCCCAGATTCTTGTCCACTCGTCCTTTTTCTAAGACCGTCTTGGCCTTCTCATTGTCTTCCATGCAATGCCATTTGATCACAGGATGATTAACTCAGAAAACGGCATAAAAATCTCTCTGCACCCTTTTCAGACGAACATGGAATACAAATCTCCTCAGGTCCAAATTTCTGCTTGAAATATGGAATGAGTATCAGAGAATCAAGTTCATGGTCAGGAAAGCCACCCCATGAAGGAGAAAAAGGAATATTTAAAATAACAAACCTTTGTATCAATACCTTATTTTCCAAGGAAATTGACAGATAAAATAGTTTTCTCTACTTTTGAAAACTTACTTGAGAAAATTATAGTTTAACATATAGTAGTAAGAAAGCATGTCTTTTAGTGTCATGAAACCCTGAACATCTAATGCTTCTCAAATTTTGGCTATGGAGAATTTTGTATTCAACTTAATTTTCATATCTGCATCCAAAGAAATTAAGAATATGTTATTTATAGTGGTTATTTTTATTACTTTTACAATAAGTGCAGTATGTGCCATTGAGTTGAACATAGTAAATTCAACCCATTTTGAATATATAAAAACATATTCTTGACGGTAATGCATTATGTAGTCGTCTGGGTAGTAAGCTTGGTGACTAGACTTCTATATCCCTTATAGCTTTTATCTAGGCAAACTTTTTTAAAACTGTAATTCATATGCAATTCACCCCACTGCCATTGTTCTAGTTGCAAATCAGCAACAGTGGCAACTCAGTGTGTGCATGTTTTTGTTTTTGTTTTTGTTTTTGTTTTTGTTTTTGTTTTTGCTTTTTGTTTTTTGTTTTTGTTTTGTTGTTGTTGTTGTTGTTGTTTACAAGAGCAAAATTTTGACTCTTTTCTCCGGGCTTCTGAATCTGAAGTTGACTAGAAAATTGTTGGCCCAGCTCAAGCATCTGCATTTTCACAAGTACATATTTCGATTCTGATACATGCTGAGGTTGGATAGTCATTGCTAAGTATTTGAAGCTTGGAAGCAAGATGGACGACGTGATGTTCTCCTTGCCAGCCTTCGATTCTCCAACTTGCTGAGGGTGAGAAGCGATATTATCTTCTTGGTGTTATTTTCTAATTCAAAAGCTGGATGTCTAGTCCTAATGTTTCTGAATGTAGCTGGCAGTTTGTCCCTTTCCATGCCCTGGGATATCGTGCTCCTCAAAGGCAGAATCTGTACCAAGAATTCCTGGTTTTGTTCTGGAAGTCATTTGAGACTGGACTAGCATAGAACTTGCTTCTTCTATTCTGCAGCCTCATGAATAACTGTCTATATTAATGTTTTATTTTCATTCAGCCTTTAGAACGGAATCTTCTGATGCTGAACATTTTAAAACACAGCCCCAAATGCTTTGTATTTCTTCCTGCTGAAATGTGTGCTTTCCTTAAACCAGAGCTCCACGGTTGTTTGACCAATCGGATGTAGTAGAAATGGCATTGCTTCTGCAATAGGAAATCAGCAGCTTCGACCTCCTCTCTCTGGAGATAAGAGCTTTTTTTTTTAGCCCAAAGAACTAGTAAGGGAGCTAAACACTGACTTCCAAAGCATGTGTGAGCCATTAGAGAGATGATTCCCCAGGCAAATCAAGATACCCCAGCTAGTGACACGCTGAAGAAACCTCAGCAAATAATTGACTCATGAGCTTCAGAGATAAATCACTGGCTTAGGAAGTTTACTATTTATTGATTTGCTTTCTATGATCCTTAATTCCAGGGTTTTGTAACTTCAGTAAGGTGAATCTAATTGAACGTGGAGACCAGTCCCACTTCTTTGGGTAAAAACATCCCAAAGCCCTCTTGTTTTAAGCCACTAAGTGTGGCTTAAGGAGGTAAAGATAGTTGAAATATTTTCTAAACTGAAACTTTTGTACCGTAAGAACAAGTTGTCAGGTCTAGACCAAAGTGTTGTCTGAGTTTGGATTGGGCTAAAGCAAACCCAGATGTGAAGTGGTAAGGGCTGGGATTAGTTAGGTAGGAGGTAGGTGAGCTTGGAGAATACATCTCATAAGACCAGTTTCAAAGTTTTTTTTTTCATTTAAGACAGACTATATGGAAATATCAGCAAAACATACTCAAAACCAAGTGCCTGGGAAACTGAGAGAGCAGATTGCAAATCTGAGGCCAGCCTGGCTTACACTTGAGATTCTGTTTTAACAATAAACTAAAACAAATTTAATCAGGATTTCTGCCATAGAGTCCCATTCATAATGGAGGGCAGTATCTTCTGTAATGATGACTAGCCATTTAAAAACTCCAGGGTTAAGACCACAAAGCAAAATGGACTATCGGACTTCTTAGACTGGTAAAGATCACTTGCAACCTCGCAGCACAAGTCCTCCAAAGTGACAATGTCTTCTGTGGGGCCAGACATCCAACAAATTGTCCTTACTGGAATCTACCAAAAGGATTAGTTAGTGTAGGAAGGGCCAGAACCTTTCACATGTGGCATCTTTAGTGAATGAGTCACTTAAATACTCAGGATGCTGTTTCTAAACCCTAAGCAACATTTTATCCTACAGAATTCCAGAAAACAGAGATTTCGCTGTTTTTACTTTTACCAACACTATACATTTTATTCTCTAGTTAAAGTAAATTAGACAATTAACAAAATAACCTTTACCTTTCTTATTTTGACTTCAGAAAGACTTTAGTATAGAGTTAGGGAAAGTTATTCTATTTATAATATAGTCTAAAAAAGCTCAAAATACATAAATAGTTTTTTCCAACTTCATGTGTGACTGAACTATCTATTTCAAAATTGAACATGAACTCACTTTTAAATTTATACTATGAAAGCATAACAAATAGATGATTTTAACACCCTTTATTAACAATTCATTGCTCTCTGTTTTAACCATCATCGCTCTTAAAACATCTCATATAATTCTATATTTATTCACCAAATTCCAGAAGTTAGAATAATAATCTCCTAATTCCACATTTCTAAAATTTAAGAAAAAAAAAGTGTAGAACTTAAAGACTTGGAGAAAACCATTAGACATCTATTCCAATGTCAGTTTTTAGAAAAGAGAACAAGAACTCGGAGGAGTGAAGTGGCTTCCTATAGGTTGTGACTAATAACCAATATGACAAGATGATAGAATAGGGGTCCAGCACTCCTGCTTTCTAAATGCTTCTGTCCATTGCTGCCTTCCACTGCAAGTGTCTGCTACAGTGTGTGTGTCCAATGATGTAAATTCATTAGTTCTGTCAGCATGGTTCTCAATAAGCCACTTGAAGGTAGGGTTTCTGCTTTATTTATACTGTATTTCCTGCAATGCCTGTAACAGCCTTTAAGCTCAAATCAAATACCACAAAAGATTCATTGAATTTGGTTTTGAAACAGGAGTGGCAGCACCCACTGTGTGATGTGCAATAGTAGGCTGTTTTCTCTCTAGTTTCCCTCAAGACATTTGCATTTTATTGCATGTTTTCTCCAGAAGTACTCTTGGTCTTCACCAAACAGTGCTCAGACATACATGCTTCTATTCGATTCTGTCACAATCACATGACAGTTTACCAGATTTAGTGTGGTTAATGCATTTCTTCCATGCTATCCAGGGAATACATGTAAGGCTACGTGTTCCAGCAGCAGTCAATGTTCTTTTTAGGTCCTGTCTGAACCAGGGGTTCACATTATGTTCCCGGGGTCCTTTCTGAATGAGGGGGGGTCTCTTTGAAGATCAACTTAAAAAAAAGTAAGAAACCACACAGAATGAAAGTTTACCAAAGATTATTCTATATGACTTTAGGCAATCTCACATACTCCTAATGTGCTCATAGAAAAATTCCATTGCAACCATCATAGGAAAGGGGGAGAAAGTACGACTGATACCTATTTCCTTTCATGCACTACCTTCCTCCTGTCATCATAAATACTTTTGCGCCTATGAAGGACCCCAGGTCTCTCTAAGTGCCCTAACATTTCAAACTATAGCATCATTGAATATAGATATTCAACAGAATTTCAAACAGAAGATATTTTGTATATTATGTTCCAGTGAGATATTTTAACCTAATAAAAACATGAAGCTATTAGCTTGGAGTTTATGTTTTGCAAGGATGTTGCTTTTATTTCTTCCAAAGAATAAATAAGGAGCGGTAAATCCATGCATGCTCCATCTACTAGGTCATTGTCTCGTTATTGGCAGTGTATTTTAAAACCCAAGGAAACATCTCTTTTGTTCCCAGTGTGACTCTCGGCAAAGGAGAGAAGATATCTGCTGGCCAGTCTGATCCTCCAATAGAGAAGGGCTGTCATTAAAATCTCGCATACTATCAAGTGGGAAAAGCAGACTTATATTGCAATTACTTTCCTATTAGCTGCTGCCCATTGCTCCTGACAGGTATAAATTAGATCTCGCCAGGTTGCCTACAGATTAATGAGTTCCAAAATTGGCATTCAATTGTTTGGGAGTGAAAGGCAGAAAAGGGGAGGTAGATGCAAAATCTTTATACACCTGCAGTTAGAGGACATTTTCTTCCATTTCATTTTTTTTCCCTCTCGCCTTGCTATCACTTGGGTGATAAGCGACACTTCTGTCTGAGGATTCCTTTCTCGCAGCGGAACCTTGCAGCTGAGGCGAGGCCAGAATTAATAATTTGCGTGAGCAAACACACAGCTGCTGTTTGTGGAGAGAGATTCTATTAACGAACAGTGAATTCTCATAATTAGCCGAGTGGTTTCTGCAGCTGCCCGCCTGACCCCAGACTGCACAAATTGTGGGTGGTGTTCGGCCTGGAAATCCATCTTCCCTAATTACTATAAGCACGTTCTTCCAGTCCCAATGACTGCAAAAAGAAAAAAAAAAAAAATTAGACTTTTTTTTTTTTACTCATTCAAATGCTCTTCTTATTAGACTTCCCTTTGTACAGAAATTTATATTTGTCTATTAGCATTTCCAAGAGTGTACAGGTGTAGTTACAAATCAGAGGCAGAGGCGTATAATTCATGGGTCTCGAAGCACGCACTCACAAATGCCTGCTCGGCACACAGGAGCAAGGGCTATGCTCTCTGGAAGCAGTTTCTCAAACAGCAGTTGCTGAATGCATTGTGGGCAAAGGCTCAGCCACATCTCTGCTTCTCTTGTACCCTTAGGTCTGGTTTCACTCACCTGTCACCCTTCTCCTCCAACATCCAGCTCTCCCAAACGGTATTCAATTAAAAGAGAAGGAATTGTGTACGCCAGTGTAAGCTCTAACCTCATGGGAGCTAGGATTCAGTTTGTCATTCTGTCAATCTGAAACCAGACCAACTTGTTTGACATTGATTTGCCTGACCAGATCATGGCTAAGTATCTTACTCACAATATTGCCCACCCACATCTCACCTACCTATAACACATGCCTGGCGCTTAGTTTGTTTGGGTAACTGGTTAATTTTATTTGCAGAAGCAAACTTTGAACAGTCTCCATGTAGTCTGGTTAGCTTGGCACTGAGGTCTGCATTTTCTGTGGCAACAAGAGCATACACCTGAATCCTAGATTGATTTTAGTAAAAATATTTCTAGTGGAGCCTTTAGAAATGTCAGAGTGCTAATCTTAAAGTAAAATGGTTATATACAGAGAATCCATCTGAATTTGGGCCACATGTTCTAGCGTGTGCTTAGAGAATGGGGTTTGGGTATTTCCCTCCATGAATACTATCATTCAGGTCTGAGATGCAGCTAGTATGAGCATGGAAGAAATTCTTTTCTTTTCATGAATTAGAAAAGTCAGTATTGACCTAGTACCCATTCCTCTTTCTTCTATCTGCATGCCTTTATCATCTGTCAAAGAGTTGGTATTTCTGAGGTCCCTAGCTTGGTGTTTCAACTTGAGAAGAGGAGGCAAACATTAAACTAGTAAATCACACACACACACACACACACACAGAGAGAGAGAGAGAGAGAGAGAGAGAGAGAGAGAGAGAGAGAGAGTCAGAGAGAGACACACAGAGAGAGAGACACAGAGAGAGATCCAATTGCAAGAAACAGTACGGTTATTAAAATATGAGTTCTAGAAAGGGATTTAGTGAGTTCAAAGCCTGGCATTGACATTTATTAGCTGTTTGAGTAGTTCCTTCATTTTTAAAATGGATATATTAAGAGCGTGTTTAACCAACTAGTCATTATACTAAATAAACTTATACCATCAAACATGAGAGTGGTAACATGTATACAGGGAACACAATGCCAATTAGCTGCTAGTATTATAATAGCCATGAATGAGAAATAATAAAAGAAAACAAATGACAGAAATCAGACAAAATCCAAATTTCTATACAGAATCATTAAGATTCTGCTTGTCCATGGCAAGCCTGCCCTTTATAGTAAACAATAAACAGGGAGGTAAAGATTGCCTCTCCACAGTGGTTGAGCTGGCCACAGGAGACTGACATACTTTTTCTATATTGAGAGTAGCTTACAAAAAGTTCCTTTGGTAGGGGTTGCTTTTTGTGTTTCAGGAGCCAAATAAAGAAATTGTGCCAAAGATTCACAGTGTAGGTTAGAGCAGTGCAAATTGTTCAATATATAAGATGCAAAATTGCTTTAACTTTTTTTCTTTTCTCTTTCTTTTTTCTTTTCTTTTCTTTTCTTTTCTTTCTTCCTTCCTTTCTTTCTTTCTTTCTATAAAGCAGTGTTGCAATCATCTGGTTCTTAGAAACTATTCAAATCACTCAAGATAAAGGTGAGACAATAGGGTCCTTTAAAATGGTGGTCTGAGAAACCTATGGCAAAAAGCTGGCAGTAGGGGCTTTTTGTTCTGTCATAAAGCACTGTGTGTGTGTTTTTCTGAATGATGGCTTCAGCGAAACTTTTTTTGTAATGAATTTCAGTTAACTCAGAACCCAAGCAGAAGGAACATTGCTAAACCCAGAGGCAATCATGTCTAATATACCTATACCGTGGAGCCTCTGACACCAGTTTCTATTGCAATGGCTTTCACCAAGTGGTCCCACTAAATCATTAAATCAACGGTTCTTCAACATTTGAAATAGAAATTAGATATTCTGCTGCTTCATTTAAATTTACAACTTGAAATGAATGTGTAAAGTCCCATGTCTTAATTTATTCATTCAATACTGATACTCAAATTCTCTAATTGAAGATGATGATAGGCTGAACATGTGCTAAAAGCTAAGAATAGTTATTAAAAGGTGTTTATGTGAACACATATACATGCATCTTAACGCGTAGTTACCAACCGTTAAATATATTTGGTGGCTTATCTTTTATAATAAATATCAGCTTTGATTGGGTGTAGAAATGTTTTAAGTCTTCTTAATGTTTTCTTCAATATATTAATTGACAGGTATGAACCTTTCCTTCAGGTTCTCCATATCTAAAAACTGATGTCCACATTGAACAACTCCAATGAATTTTTTTTTATATAGTAAATTGTAAGTATTGAGTGGTATGATATTTAAGTTGTCACCTGGAGAAATCAAAGAGGGATTATCCAGATCAAGTTGGCCAGTGTGCATGTATATGGAGGAATGCCTTGATTATTAATCGATGTAAATACTCCCAGGCTATTGTGAGTAGCACCGTTTTTCTAGATCCGGATCCTGGACTGTAAATAGAATAGAGAAATCACTCAAGCACTAGGAGCCTGCAGACATCCATTCTCTCTGCTCTTGGCTGTGCACTGTGAATGACCAGATGCTTCACCCTCCAGCTGCTGTGACTTTCCTTCAATGATGTATTATAACCCAAAATTGTGAGCTGAAATAAACCAATTTTTTTTTCCTAGTTGCTTTGGCCGTGACAGTTTATCTCAGCAACAGAAATGAAACTAGGACAGAGGAGATGGAAATGAAGTCTGCTGAAAACCCTATCCATCCTTCAGAAAAATTATAGGGACATTATAAAGATCCTCCTCCAACTTCACCCAGGAAGCCTAAAAGTAAAGACACATTTAACTGTAGTCCTCAATCAGGAGTGCTTTTATTCATCAAGCCATCCATTCATTCAAACAACCAATACCCAAAGTATTAAGAATGTTAGCACCTTAAAAGACAATATGACGACATTATCCAGTGGGTTATGGTTTAGTGATAAAGATGGTAACACCTTAGTTACCATGCAAGAGGAAAACATCAAGTATGAGGTTCTGATGAATAGGGAAGGCTATTCTAAAATTTATGTTCTGATGGATAAATAGAAGTTGGCTAATATGGAGGATGAGGTTATGTATGGAATGCAAAGAGACAAAAGGAAGTTCTTGTGTCAAAAATACACTACAAATATGTCAAAGATATATTGACAAGACCGGTACTATAGAAGTGGAGCTGTACTAGAAAGGAGAAACCAGGTTGGACAAATCAATAGAGGACAATTATTAAGGGCCTATTTGCAAGACCAGGAGTCCTTCAGTCTATCTGGAAAGAATGAAATAAATATGCACCAAGGTACATTTAAAAGCAGAATATAACAAGTTAAAGGCTACATTTTTAATGTCATGTATCTACTTTGGGAAAACTGATTAGGATAAGCAAGATAAACCGTGATTTAGAGACAATACAAGTGGTCCAAGAGAGAGACAGTGGACAAGTGGGAGTGATGTTACAGTGAAGGGAGTCATTGCTAGAAGTAAGGTGATAAGTTTCCATCAGATGTTGTATATGACCAAATGTGTGATCAGAACACTGTAAGACTTTTAGAAGGCTGGGGTTTAAGCCTCAAAGTGGCAGTGATTGGGGAGCTGGGTTTTTGCTACTCATTGAAACTAGGAATACAAAAAGCAGACTTGTAGATTGAATTGGGTTTGATGGAATAGTGATAGTGGGATCTATAAGAAGCTACGAGAACAAGTGCATGAAGAGAAAAGAAGATTTATGAGAATAACTTCATTTAAGGCATATTCTGGGCAGGAAAATGACACTAAGAAGATATGGCCACCCAACAATTCATAATAGATAGAAGTTTGGCAAACAAAGCTTTGGTCAATAAATGCAAATAATTTAGAGACGCACCCCAGGAATTAGTCGACAAGGAGGAACCTAGTTCATTACAGCAGTGATCATAAATGAACAGAGAGATTCTATAGCTTCTCGGGAGACCATGAGGATTGTTCCATGATAAAAGCTAGTATCTAGTCAAATAACTTTACACAAGGTCAACCCCTCAGGAAATTGTTATTTGAATGTTCTTGATGTAATTTAGTTTAATTAGCATTTTAATCCATTCATTGTTGTATGCCAGTGTTTTATCATATCTATATGATTTTTATTGCTTAGATCTTAGACCCTAGTCTTTTAAATGAGCTTGTATATATTTTAGCTCACTTATGATCTTTCACTGACAACCAAGGTTAGACCTAATCCTGTAGCCCTTTCCTTGGTAGGGGTGTTAAAAAACAAAAACAAACAAACAAAACCCAACACAATAACAAAAAAAAATGTGAACTTTGGTGACAGCCACATTGTTGCCTTGGGTCAGAGGATTTTGATCCTGTCGGTAGACTAGCATCCTTCATTTGTTTTCAAGAAAAGCAGAGCAAAGGAAGGTTAAGCATTTCCCCTATGTTCATAACAATTCCTAAAACTTCTGATATCCTTTGTCTTCTAACTTACAAAATAAATCTTAGAAAGACCCATATAAGGCTATCCTATAGATGTTATGTGTCACTCCCAACTTGAAGGGTATTAGACGAACAATAGGACTGCTATTGAAGAGAAGCCATATTCCTGTTCTCTCCTCCTATCTTTTATTTGGGCAATGTCTCCCCATGTTGTAGATCTAATCTGATGATTAAATGAAATCAGATATAATTTAAAATACTTTATAAACTGTACCTTCAGTATGACTTGCTGGATTTACATGGAAAGCCATATAAATATGAAGCAACCTGAATTCTCTGGGTGATTAAGCATGTCAGAATTACCCTGGGGTGACAGAAATGTGTTTGAACGAGCCAGTACCCGCTCAAATCCTTGGTATATGGAGCATGACTCTTTAAGATCCGTGATTGTTTACACATGAAAAGACAAAATACTATTTCAGAGGGGAAAATCACAACAATCAGAAAGCTTTTGGTCATCAAATCAACAATTTGATGAGTTAACTCAAAATGAACCAGAAACATATGGATTGAGTTTCTCTTACCAAACACATGAATTTAAAAGGAAAAGAGAACTCTGAAAATGTGTTTTGAATTTCCTTAAACCCGAAATGTTTGAAAAATAATTTGATGCAATTGGAGGAATGAGAATGAGCTTGGTGTCTTCCAATTTGGGGAAGCTAACCAACTGACTCTGCAGTGCTAACATTGCATGTTCTTAAATCAACAAATACTAAGGACATTTTTTCCTCTGTATTTGCCCATAAATAGGAGCAGAAAGTTTGAAATGTACACAGTAAGTTTCTTTATCTCTTTATAATAAATAGAAATCACATTGTCCACAGATGCCTTTGAAGACATTTTATTTCTTTTTCGATGGTAACATAAAAGGAGGGATTAAATTTTACAGATGATTTTTATACTTCTTTCTTTTCTATTATTGTATTAATTGCTGATATGCCAACAATTAACTTAAATATAAGGGGTCCTATGTTCAGATCATTTGCATGAGTGTTTAAGGGATAAAGATACTTTTACATCCTAAGAAGTACTCCGTTGGTACCATGGAAACATGAAATTTATAGTTTATGACAAATTTTTCATGTCATTTTGAGAATAATTTATTTTTGGAATTAGTAATAAAATAACAGAACAATATTAATCAAATTACATTTGGTTCTTGTTTGTAGATGATATTTAAGCATTTGTACTGAAATGAGATATTGATCTTTTATTTTTATTTATTTTTATTAAAAATTAGCTTTTTTATAAAATATATTCTTACAGTTTCGTCTGCCCTAACTCCTCTTTGCTCCTCCCCATCTTCTCGCCACCCAAATCTACACTTCTTCCCTTCTCACTAGGAAAAAAAAAGATAAAAATAAGCAATGCAGAATCGGACAAAACAAACAAACAGCAAAACAAGCTAAAGAAATAGCACAAGAAACACATACAAAGAGACACACACATTTGTTCACAGAAAAATCCTATAAGAACACAAAACATGTAAGTGAAAGATCTGTAAGATATTAATAAAAGTCCAGACAAAGCATTGTGAGACAGAATGACAGCAACAACTTCAACCAAAATCTTCCAAAAGTACCGCTGAGTTCATTTCCTATTGGCCAATTTCAGCTGGGCATGCAGCCTGACCTTCAGCATGGTTTGCATATCTAGTGAGACTCCTTTGGAAAGTGAAGTTTCCCTTTGTGATTTGTTTGTTTGTTTGTTTGTTCTTTTGCTTTACACTGTTGAACTCATTGGCCCACTAAATTGTTCTCCTTTATAATGTCTGCATAGATAATTCTATCCCTAGTTTTGTAAGAGCCAAAGAGTTATTGGGAGAATACGTCTTTGTTAGAAAGTAGTAGGACTGACTTCACAGGAAACAAAAACTGCCATTCCCCTTTTTAAATCTCTCTTCAGCCCTGGCAAAATTTATGCACAAAGAGGCCTGGTCCAGACAGCTACAATGAAAGCCAAAGGAGACTACAGCATGTGTCAAGTTTCCTGAATTCCAGGGCTAGTCCCATCATTGACTGGTTGAATGGTATACCACAGCACCCCTAACCTTTTTCAGCTCTACTTATCTTCCATTTATAAAGTGGGGCCAATAGTAATCTTTATTTTGGTTGTTGTATTAAAAGAGATAGTGCATGGGATGTGCACAGAGCAGCATTTAAGAGACACTTATGAAAGTAAGAGGTTAACGCTTAGTGTTGACAATAGTGACAAGAAAGGAGAATGCTGGAATTATATGACCTCATACACAAGAAGACAGATTTAATTCCCAAATTATAATAAAAATTTTCCTACAATTAACTCAAAGCATGGTCTTGTTCTTTGGTTATAGATGAATGAAAAAAAAAAAAAAAAAAAAAGCAAATAAGAGATTTCTAGTGTTATCAAACCAGTTCATGCATCTCTTCTAGACCACTTAGTACAAGACACTTATCTGTAGAAAGGGTAATAGAATTCTGGTGTAAATTTTAATAATTACAGCAGTGATTACCTTCGGATCCGGTGAGTTCATTATTGGCTGAAGAATTCCAGAGACTCTCGTTAAATGGCCCATGGAATGAATCAGGCATGGAATTAACCTATCTTTAGTTCCCTAAAGCTTATGTTCCATGAAGGAGTACTCAAATTGCTTTGTGCCTACACCTTGAACCATTTGGGAAAAAATTAGTTCTTTAAAGAAACTTAAGCCCAAAATTCTAAGCGAACTGACCCTTAAGTAACTAAAAAAAAAAAGGGGGGGGGGGAAACCAGCAACACCAGCGATTGTTTTAAACAACTACCAAGTGTCTCCTGCAGTTCTGCTCACTGCAGGTGACTATGGCTGTGCCCTGTGCCTTGGAGGCTAGTTGAAAAGCGGCTGCCCTGTGGCAGGTTGGAAGTCCTCTGCAGGAGATCCCACAGAAAGAGAGGTATTTTTGTGCAAATAAGGGACAGGTACTGGGTTAATAACTACTATTTTCTCAGAGCTCTACTGAAATTCAAACAGTCTTTTAATTGCTTAGAGTTTTGTCCTGTAAATGTGGACACTGAACTGGATTTGATGAATTTGTTGCAGTATCTTTTGGTCGCGCACACGCACTCACGTGCTCACGCGCCCACACACATATACACATTATACTTGCCATATACATATGATGCAAATGGATATATGGATATCATAGAAAAAGTGGGCATTACTTCTTTAGAAGAACTGTCCTGGAAACCTCCTAGTATTACTTCTTTTTTAGGGAATTGCCATTTGCTCATTCTGAAATATCCCTTAAAAGAGTCTAGAGTCATCAACATTGCAGGTATATGAATTTCTGCCAAATCATTTTATAATCTGTCTGTCTAGTGTTAGAGAACTCAGATGTCTACCACTCTTCAGAGGGCTATGCTTGTTAGTAAGTGTTTCTACATGCTCAGGTGTAACTTTGTAACTTATTCATTATAACATTCACCAAATATCCTAATTATATTATTAACACCACACAGTTCAGATCTAATCCCTTCTTCACAATAGCAGCGCCTATTTCCAATCTAATGAGATTCATGTACTGAGCATTTCCTGTATGTTGTCATTGATCACTCAACAGCACTGTGGGTCTCTTTTTCCCTTCTTCGTGACATGCTCCATCCTTTATAAAGGGCAATAGATTACAGACAATGAAATTCTGGGTTTAGTGTGATTAATGCATTAGGAAGGCAGGATTGTCATCCACATTGGACTGGTTTCTATGGGGGTCAATAAAAATAAGATTATATTAGCCCTTTTGGCAGACTTTTCAGAGTTGACTCGTAATAAACTTGAAGCCAATTAAAACCTGTTTATTTTACTCATAGCAGAGTTCTGTCACATTCCCTCTCTTGTGTATTATTAGAGTTGTTTGTTCGATATCCTATTGACTCTCAACTCTTTGGTATAACTGGGGTCTCATAAGATACAATTACTCTGTATCTAGAAGTAAAGAGTGATTTGTGTCAGTTATGCCTGTCCAGGCTAGCCCATCATAACTGTAGAAGACATTTGCACTTGCAACCAAGGGAATTCTGATTGACCACTCCATTGCTTGCTGCGTTATAGACCATCTCTCTAATTTTCATTTTATTCCAATATATAGAGCACAGAAGCAAAAGGCAGACCTTTTGTTCCAGCCTGGAACAGACACTGGAATTTTAGTGTTGGCGAATCTCAAGGATATGTAAAGGTCATGGTGAAGCCATGACTCCCAAAGTGTCACTGGGAAATGTTTTGTATTATTTACTATCTTTATTTTTTTTCTTTGCCACATTTTCTCATATAATTTTCTTTAAATGATGAAATCCAGGATCGTGTCCTGATTCTCATTGCCATCACATTATATTTAGGTCATTGTTATCATAGCTGGGCTATTGGGGGTCTTTGTTCTGTCATTTAACATAGGTGTTGTATCACCTAGACCTTCATCTTTTGACAGTCAATCTGTTATCATTTAGAAACCATGGTAATATATGTGATTCTTGGAAAGATACTAAAAGTTAGTTTGTGTTTCAGGCTGTGAGGTCCCCACTCTTTTGATGACTTCAGAAAGAATAACACATTTCCTACTATGACTAGTCCAGCCCTTCCCATTCATAGTCAGGAAGCTTAACATGTTTAGGAAATGGAAACATCTAGTTTTACGTCTTAAGAGCCACTCAAGGAATTTCATATCAATTTAGGTTGGTATAAACAATTTTCGGGGCTATGGATGATGTATCATCAGTGAACTAAAACATGTCTTAGTCCTATGTAGGAGGTTGAAGAAGATACCCTTTGTCTCACTTGCCAAAGTTGTTTTCTTATAAGCTTCAAATGTCTAGAAGGGGGACCACAAATTACCTTAAAGATGGAAGGCCTTCATGCATAACATTTTATTATGTTGATTTTATGAACGTAAGTAAGAAGTACAGTATCAGCATAAATCTTCATCTTGAGAAACAGAATAAAAAAATAATGGTATTTTAAAAGGACACAAAAGATTCAAAGGATTGATTCAGATTCTTCCAGCTAAGGTGGAGGAGCTACTGAACCCAAAAAGACTTATATATCCCCTGATTGCTAATCTTCCAAGCATTGATTTATAGGATTCTTTCTACCAGCTGTTTAGAGGTTACAGAAAACACATCAGGCTTTGCTGGTGACCCCAAGTGCTTTAATTCCTATGCGTGCATATTTTAACATTATTACAGAAAGGTTTCATTTGCAATTTCCAGGCTGAGTAGCAACCCGTCCGTTTCTAAGAGGTCAGTGCTTTCACCATGCCTCCTAGTGATGGAATTATAGTTTAAACAGCTGGAGCTCAGTCCCAGGAGGGACACTGGGGTCTGGTTCCTTAACGGCAGAATAAATCCATCAGACATATTTCATGTGTCTGATAACATTAATAGATACCAGGGCTGTTTAAATATTTAATGAACTCACTCAGAGGCTGTTTACCAAAGCGGGGAGGCTATCAGAAGGGATGATCACATCCTTTTGATCTACAGTGATAACAAGAAAACTGAGATCTCAGCCAATAGTTTGTCTTCCTGGCTGCAAACCCCACCACAGAAACCTGTTTGCTACATGACAATAGTGTGCAAGGGAGTTTCATTTCCATAGTGTGCAAGGGAGTGTTTTCAGTTTTTGCAGTTGCAACGCTAATCACTTCCATGTGGCTCACTCCTTAATAGAGATGCCAGGAGTCATAGCACAGTTTTCAGTTGGGATGAAGAAAACAGAAGAGGGAAGGCAGTCAGAGACACTCGGAGCAAAGAAATGGTGTGCAGGGCACAAAGCCCGAAAGCACTTGGGTGTGTTAATGAGTGGGCACTGATTAGGAAAAACAAGAGGCAGAAGAAAGCAAGTCATGTTGGCTACTTTTGTGAATAGCCTTCCAGTGGACAGCTTGATAGTGTCTGTTCTTGTTGGAAATCAATAATGCACAATAACAAAAAAATCACCATCTAGTGTTTGGCATACATTTATTTTCATGTGAGGGCAGTTCTGTTTAGATTTGCTACAAAAATCAAATTTGACTAAAAGCAGATTGGTCAGGCTGAATAACAGGTTATTCTTGGTTTCAGATACAAGCTTGGCCATGTAAAAATGCAAAATTATAGGGACATAGTCTGTTGCTATCAACAAACGTCCCTGTTGGAAATAATCATTGAAACAAGTTTTCTTAATTTTTTACTTTACTTACTTATTTATTTATTTACGTACTTACTTTTTATGTATTTATTGCTCAAGTGCATGCCTACATGTTTGTGGGTGCATACACCTGAGACAACTCGCAGGACTTCATTCTCTTCTTTTACCATGGGAGTTCTGGGGTCTGAATTCAGGTAACTATTGATCTCCTATCAGGTTTGGTGGAAATGACCATCTGAAGGCTACAGTGCACTCTTTTTAGTGCATTTTTCTCAATTATATTGATTATTATGTTAATCCTGTTCTCTTTATGGGATTAAGGTGTGCTCAGGTCTGGTGAGGAGTCCTTTGGTCTGGGCTAAGACCTGGTATACTCAATCTAGATTGATTAGAATGAGTTAAGGGAGCTGTCTAGACCAGGTGGAAAATGTCCAGCCATTTGACGATTTAACTCTAAATCTGAGTGCAGATAACAAACAATGAAGCAGTCCAATGTTCTTTGGGGACTAAGAGAGTATCTTGGCTTAATTAAAAATGGATACATTTTTGAACATCTCAAATGAATGCCATTAGCATTATTTAGACTCGGTTTTCCCTCAATTCTGTTCCGCTATAGGTTTGTAATATGTTCTAAGAGCATAAGGAAGCAGATGGTGAATTTCCTGAGTGCACAGTGCCGTTCTACTTTTTGAAGGCCTGTCATTCTCAGAAACGAGAGGCTTACACTAGCCTATACCTTTCCAAACAAATCATTTTCAAGTATATAAATAGCATAATTAATCACAATGGAAATATAAAATGTTTAATCAGGAGCGGATGGACTGAAACAAAGAACTCTTATGCATGAGGCTGTTGAAAATGTTCAACATTACATCATTTTGATGTGTTTGTAGAAACAGATTTGGGGGGGCGACTGTTTTATTTAGATGTAGCTGTTAATATTTTAATGTATATGCAAAAGAGATCCATCCACTGGCTGTTCTAGGAGAGTGCTTGAGTCACCACTGCGGGGCATTAGAGAAACAATGAGTAAAATACACACTTACCACAGAACAGAGTAACTTCTGCAAATTCTTCCTTTTGGAGTCCTCAAGGGTAGAATTGGTTCCCGTGCATGGAAAGAAGCAATATGGAAAAGAGACTATCTAGGAAGAAGTAGCTGGTCCACAGCAGTCAAAGGTTTTGGATGTTGCTTACCATCTAAATCTTTAAAATGAGTGCACCTTAAAAAAGAGAAAATCCCGACAGTAGAGGAGTAGGGGCCTCCTTTTGGAAATTTGGTCTAGTTTGGACTCAATTCTGCGGCAATAAAAGCTGAAACTAGTTTCCAGATGGAATAAATTGGTTCCAGCGTTTCTAAAATTTTGGCCAGCATATTGCACAGCTGAAGTTGATCCTTTCTCAGAACTGTTGCTGAAAGAGGCAGGGACTGGGGCTAGAAAGGCTTGGTGAGTAAGCTTCCCTGAGAGGTCTCCGAGCTAGGCATAGACTAGGGGATGCTCGCTTCAGCTTGGCGTTTCTCTGACACGGAGAGAGCAGCTGCTATGACCATGCTTCTGAGTCTTTTCGAGCTTCACCTCTGTCCACTTGGGAAGGTGATTCTCCTTCACAATGGGAAGTCCGAAGTTATAGATATGTCCCCCCATCCTGCATTTGAACACGTTCAGAGTCAAGTGAAGGGAGAAGAGGACATTGGTGTGCCTGAAAAATGGAAAGAGATTTTCTTAGGAAAAGCAGAAAAGCAAAGGAAAGAGGAAGGTCATCTTACCAGACATTTTTGAGAATAATTTTCAGAGAGCCTCAAACATACCCCTCACTGACCTCCTTAGAACCTCATCTTATCATGAAGATCTAGAGCCGTGGTTTGAAACCTTCCTAATGGTGGAGCACTTTAATACAGTGCTTCATGTTATGGTGACCCTAAGCATAAAATTATTTTTGTTTTTACTTTATAACTGTAGTGAATATATATATATATATATATATATATATATATATATATATATATATATACTGTAATGAATAGTAATGGAAATATATGATATGCAGGATATCTAATATGTGCCCCCATGAGAGAGGCCTTGGACCCTTGGGGTCATGACTTGGGGTCAAGGTTGGGAATCATGGATCTAGCAGCTTCTCTAAGGATCCCTGTCCTAACCAAGTCATTTGAGAGAGTGCTATAAAGTCATGTACAGAAGACTGAATCAATTGCATTGCTTTATAAACTGTTTCACAAGTGTATTTTTGTATAGTGTGCATGTTCTTGTGTGTGCACACACATGCGAGCATATGCTTGTGGGCGTCAGTAGGTCTGCTGATGCTGTGTGCTTCCTTCAGTGACTTTCCATTGTTTAAACCTCATGAAGGCTGGACCTCTTGCTGAGCTGCCATATCGGGCAGTCCGGCAGTCGAGTGGAGCCAGCTGGCTCCAGAGATCCCCATCTCTGCTATTGAAGTGTTAGACCAGATCTCCGTAACTTTTATGTAGGTTCTGGGGATCTAAACTGTGATCTTTACACTTGAGGAGCAAGTGATATCTATATTCACTGAGCCATTTTTTCCAGCTCATAATTTCAGTGCTTAAACTTTGTATGAATGTAGTACTCATCTTTGGCAATCTGTAAGATTCTTCAAAATGAGGTTCCTATCTCTACAATGAACATTAATTTCCTAGGACAACATTAGGCATGTAGGAAATAAATATTTTTATGTGAATGAATTAATTTCACTTATAAGTCGATCAGAAATCTACCACAATACATGGAAGATTATGCAAATACCTCATATGATATACAACAACATCAAAAAACTCTAAGCAGTCAATAGTTAAAAAAAAACCAAAAAACAAAAATAACAACAACAACAAAAACAAACGAAAAAACAAAAACAAAACTGTATTTAAACTAATGGCCATGCTGTGGTTAAGGCCAAATGATCTCTGAGTCGTCATCCTCCAGTGTAAAAATTTGTCCTTCTAACAGAGGACACTGAACCTTTTGAAATCCAAGGCACTGTGCCCAAGAATTCGCTGCTTCAAGGTATAAAACATTGACTTGTACATAACCAATCTTAAATAATTTATATTCTTCAGTGTAGTTTATTTAAATAGAACAAGTAAATTATTTACCTGAAGGATATAGACTGCTCGGTTCTCCTCCTGTTTTCTCCCTGTGGTGCTAAGGACATGTATAAATGATGACAGAAAAAGAAATGTCCATCTATAGAGAAGCTCAGAGGCCTCTGGCTCACAGAGTTTCATTTTGATACCACGAATAAACATAGAGTAATTTTCAGTATTAATTAATGAATAATTTGACATTATTAATGTTTTCCCATCTTGCCATGAGCTCTTTAATTTTGAGGAGCTGTAATATTCTAGAAGATCCAATAGACCAAGGATGGCTTCAATTGTCCATCCTAACTCTTCCAGCTGGCTCTACATAATATGGTGATTTATTTTGTTCTTGTTTTTAGCTCTAATTGTGAATTCTAAACAGAATTCCACACAAATATACATTATTTTTTAATGACCTATTGTGCGAGTCTTATCTTCATGATTTAACCCTGTGTCTCTCTGCTCAAAGATCAGTTCTTAGTGTGTACTGTGATGTCATCTCTTTAGTCAAACTAGCTAGTATACTAACCTCTACTCACTGATGAATTGTATTATTGGACAAAAGCCACAAGCCATGTTGAAACCCACCATATCAATGCTCTAAATATTTATGATAAAATTGCCATGTCATTTGGTATAATGAAGTAATGCTATTTAATGTTGAAGCAGCAGAATCATATCTGTTACTTTTATTTGTGTGAGTATTTTTTCTTCTGATAATGAAGGTAAAAATAACATGATGGAATTATGCTCATTGTGCTGCTACTTTTAGAAACAATTTATACTTTATTCTCTTTACCCACTTATAGATATATCAGATCTAATATAATATCTGGTGTAAATATAGAAAAAAACATGACACTAAACTATTTTGATAATAAATATTTACTGAATTCTCTAGGAAGGCAAAATTCATGACTTTCTTTTCTCCACAATCATTATTTTCAACTCATTTTTTTTTTATCAGTTTCATGATTCTATCTATTGGGTACATTTGTGAAATGAATAGACAGATAATAGATTATATCATGCCATTAAATTATTTCTGATATTGAACTATTGAGAATTTGAGATTAATGACAAGTAACATTAAGGAGACAGTGTAAGAATGCCCTATTAGAGACCCAGAAGTCAGACTACAACCAACTTTCAGCTCAACTGGGAGCAGAGCAAGAAAGATCCAGGCACGTTTTAATAATGTCAGTAGCATGTGTGCAGACTATAACACAGACAGGAAAATCAAAATAAGAGGCACTCTACTTTAAGAGGTAATAAAACATTAAATTATATACACAGTCCTAGAAACAGTTTGCATAGTTGTGAACCCTACTTCTGACATTCAATAATTTCTAACCTTGAGCAAGCTATTTAATTGCATTTATATCTCAACTTCATTTATAGAACGGGCATCATAATAGTTAACATGCAGAGTTGTTGTGGTTTGGGTAAATTAATATTGTGTCCTATAGAATATGACTCATTTTATGAACCAAATAAACTTATACCACACTAAAGATGACTTCTCACAGGTTTTCAAGTATGACTATATTTCAGAGATAGAATAAATAGTCTCTGGCAAATTCCAGACATTTATTTTAAATGTTAGAAATGGTTGCTTCTAGTGTATAGGTGAGAAATTATTAATTATCATGAAGATGCATCCATATGACCTCTCACTTTCTGTAGGAGGACAATTGTGGTCATTCACAACACAGGAGCTTGTGGAAGTGGGTGGCTGGTATGCCGCTGACTGTGTAGGTAATTCTAGGAAGAGCTGCTAAGGAAGGACCACCTTCTCTCAGTGCTCCTCACTCACCCCTCTCACAGCCACAGGCAACTGGAGCTGCTGGTCAGAATTTTCCCTGTTGGGAACTGTTGTTGACACTACCATTGAAAATGCCTATGGAGTCATCAAGGCCTTTGGATAGGTAGCACGATTGACAACAGAAAAATAAGTGCAAGCTTTAAAAGTTCTGATTGAACAGCTTACCCCTCCATTGATAAAGAAATCAGGATGTGTGTGCACATGCACACACATGCAAACATACATGCGTTTGCATGTGTCTGGTCTGTTTGTATGTGTCTTTACTCATTTATTCTTAGAGTAAAACAAAGGCAGCTTTAATGAGCAATAAATAAGAACCTACATATAGTAGTTCCTAAATCCTTTTCCAAAGAGCAAACAGTAAGCACCATTTACTGAAAGAGTGAATGGATGGAGAAAAATGATTCTCCAAATTAAGTGTTCAGTTCAAACAAATAAATAGGGCAATCAGTTCCAATGAGGAGAGAGAAGGAAGAATGTCACATTTTAGGTGACTTGCTGGCGTAGTCATCCCACCCAGAAGCAGGGTCATAACACTTTGGGGCAGGAAAGCACGTTGTCAAACAGATTAACCCAGAAAGGATGGGGTCAGTGAAGTCTGAAACAGAGTCAAGAGCCTCTAGCAAAACGGAGAGGGCTGTTCTCCTGACTCCCTGCAGCAAGGCCAGGCATTTCCTTTGCTAATAGCAGTGAACAAGCAGAGGGCAGACCATTAATGGATGTCTTAAGTTATGGGAAACAGTTGGGCTTCCCAAATGAATGTTCTTTCAATGGACTAAAAGGCAATGTTTGATGGGCAACCTAAAGCTAGAAGAGCTCACACATTAAGGAGCATCCTTTACTTCTCCACCGTGCACCTCTCATTTAGTTAAAAGCAATCGCAAGATGACGAAAGTCCTAACGGACGGGAGAGTGTCATGTTCTTGGTGGACAACCCTGGAAACAAATAGAATTCCAAAGACCAAAAGTCTGAAAGGCATTATTCCTTAAGACAGGGAGACGTGGATGAGAAATAAGTTCAGTTCTGTAAGTTTTTATCTGTGGCTAAATTTGCTGAGATTTACCAAATGTGCTTTCTTAGGCTTGAACATGTGTAGTGTTACCAAAACAGCTGGAGAAGAGAGGCAAAGCTGCAGAACTCCCCAGGGTTAGAAGGGATTTTGACCTACATGTAGGATTTCTTGCTTCACTGGATACATGCTATTACTGTGGGATCATCTCTTAATTCTGAAGTATCTATCTCTATTATGGCCACAAGAAAACTTGAAAGAGCTGGAAGAGCCTTAATTGGGTACCCCAAACCCAGTTTGTCATGCCATTTACATATAATCACAATAGGGCGCTCCCTGCAGGGCATCACATTCCAATCCCTCTGCCAGTTCCCTTAGCTGACAGGAAGTAAACGCGTTTGTGAGGAAACTGCTCATTGAATTACAAGCTAATGATACTTGCTCTCCTATGATCAAGCAACAACCTGTTCTCTGCTATCATTGTTTTGACTTTCTCCATGACCTGAACCACTGTCTCAAGTGTGGAGAAAGTCACGAACTTCAAAGGGAGCAGAGCCATGCATGGCAGAAGGCAGGAAACGCCACAGCATGGTTTTAGCCAGTACTTTACAAGGTCATGTTTCCTTTTGTGATTTTCCTGTGTTCATCTCCACCTGTTTTAATCTTTCTTTTTGTCAGAATCCAGGAGATGTTTGGCTCCCTTCTTCTCAGGCCTCTTGAGGCTCACTAGACTGTTTCATCTGAATTCTAGATAGTATAATTATTGCATGAACTTTGCTACCCTGCTTATGCAATTCATACTGCCTGGTTTGCAAGCATCAATACCCTCTGGGTAAAATAAGAAACTTCATATCAACTTTTATTATCTCGCTCAGATATAAATATGTTTGTGAATAAGGTGGAAGCAATATATTAAAGGATTGCTTTTATTAACACAGAAACAAATCTAGTGGCTTCCGTGTTACTTCTCGAAGCCACCTCTGCTCCTCCAAATTCACTGATGTGATCGTGTCGATGACAGTGATGGCTTGAAAGGTTTAAGCCTCCCTTTCCCTTTGAGTCTCGATATTAAGCCCCTCTGAAGTTGTATTCCATTTATGAAAAATGAGTATGCATGCATGCACAGTTTCCACCTATGCCAAAGCAGTTCTTTATTATAATGAGATGCAACTTTCTGGATTTTCTGCACAATCAGACTGTAATTAAGCATAGCAAGATGCAGGTAAGTGCACGAGATGCATGTTTAATTAAAAGAGAAAATGCTGGTTAAGTATCAATTTGTATGACATTCAATTTCCAAGGAGCACTCAGAAAGCCACCCACTTCCTCATTTATCTTCTTTTATGTGTGTGTATGTATTTGCACACATGTATATTTTCATACTGAAGTCATATTCTCATTTCCTATGCTCGAGTGGCTGTCACACGTCCTGCCCCCAATCCAAGGAAATGTTGATATATGTTGAAAATCTCCATGAGAAGTAAAATGGTCACATAAATTCATGTAGGAGGGAAAAAAACAAAGCAGCCAGGACCCAGCAGGCTGAATCAATGTATAGCTTGCATATGGAAACAATGACATGATTGTTTACTCACGGGCTTAATGAGATTCACTCTCTCCTAATGGCAATGTAGGAAATGTGAGCACCAGATGCTACGCCCAGAGCGGAGAGAACAGGGAAAGGTCTACAGTAAGGAATTTATCCTGACACCAGAATGGAGTGTAACTCTTCTGTTTATTAACGTGGTAGGGTTTTTATCTCTCTTTTTTTTTTTTTTTTTTTTTTTGGAGAAAAAAATACTTTGATGTCTGCAGCTTAAATTTCCATATTTTTATAACAGTTCAGCAACAAATTTACATATTTCCTGGAATCTGCAGATATAAAAGCGGTAAAACACTCCAGGCATTATTAGACAGTAGATTATAACCCATTACTATTGTTTCAATTAGCAATGTAAAAGTGACCTGCAGTGTTCAGATGACCCACTAATGGATTTAAACGCTTTCAAATATTAATGTAGGTTTTCTAAAGATGAATCCCGAACCCATTATTCCTGGAACAACTATGAGCTGAAAGCTGGCAATGACTGTGCATTATGTGGAAAGGCTCATGGTTAATTAAATGAATAGCTAGCATTACCCTCTTCACTTCAGTGCTACAAAATTATTTCTCATTGATTTTTACATTCTGAGTCCATGATTCAATTTACTTCTGCAATTTGTGTTGCCATGTCAATAAAGGAGAAGCGCTTCAAGATGGCAGCATTAGAGACTGATAAATACATTAAGATCCAATGAAAATTGCCGTTTTCCTATTGTTTTCCTCTGGTGAGACACCGTTTGGAGCAGCACTTTGTTATGTATTATTAATACAATTTTGTTTGCTTCCATCTGCTCTCTCCTCTTCCCCCTTCTATTCAGGAACTGGAATGTTAGTGATTGCTTGAGGCTGAGTGGCCAATTTTTCAGTTACAAGTTGTCTCACTATCAAGAACAAAAGCATCGTCAACACAAATCTGCTATTCCATGTTAAGTGAACTAGAAGGCCAGATTCGTCATCAAAGGCAGGGTGAGGGTGACTATGTGTGTTGATTTCAGGGACTTAATGACAGTGCTGTTTGTTAAATCAGGGAAGGGGGAAAAAAAACAAACAAGCAAATCTAACTCCATTATCAAATGGATGAGATGGAGATACAATTTGTTATACTTGTGAAGTGCACATTTTATTCAGAAGTCATAGTTCAAATCCTACAATTGAATTTACACATGCCCTTCTCTTTGCAAACTCCCTTAAGTAGGTTCTGTTGAAATCTGAAGCTATAAATTGAGTTGGGCTCCAACCACTGTCTTTATCCCAAAATGTTATAACTTCAACTTCATAGTTATTAGGATCGAAAGCAGTGCTAGATAATATGATTTTCATAGGATTTATACTCATAATCTAGGAAGCATTTTTTATATACTGCAAATTTTACCTTTCCTTGGGAAAGCAGGCTTGCTCCTCAAATGTGACCATCAGCATGCTTTATGTAGGATTCGTTTTTTATTGGCATTGATGCTGCCTCCATGACAATTATTCTTAAATCACATCTTATCCCATGCTTGAATTTGCATTTGTATTTTAGACATGATGTACAATATTAGAATCTCAATAAAGACATGAGCCTGTTCTTTAAGCACTGGCAATTTGCAGTCTACAGCCATTTTACAAAATCCTTTGTTAAGCTAGTACCTTTCTGATTGAGCAGAACTGCTGACTAAATTTTGAGTTTGACTATAACATGACATAAAATGCACAGCATAAGACATTTGATATTGAATATGATTATAAAGTAAGAGGACACTATGATAGTTTAAAGGATATATTAATAACTAATATGGATATACTCATATATGATGTCCCTATTAATGGATAGCTTCCTTATTAATTGATGAGTGCTGATTTAAACAATTAACTTTTCACCCTCCATTAATTTCTGTTGACAAGAAAGCATCATACTTGGTACTAGTGAAGGAAAATAAAGTCGATGTGTATATGTGTACCGCTCATGATGTCTAAATTGATGCACCATTTGAAAATGTAGTTTAAACATTTTTAAATTTTAAAAGTTTTGTATATACTGTTGTAGTAAAATGAAACTTGACTTTCAGAATTTAAGTTTAAAAAATAATTATGAATATATTTTAAAAATTGGCAAGGTTTAGCTATGTAAATGGTTTATCTGACAGTAATGGTATCATTTCTGAGAATAAAAATGTATTCCAGGAACTAATATTTATGATACACTGATATAATTAAGTATTAATTAATAATTTAAAAGAATGTACAACTACATTTAATAATCCAGGGAGGTATTTACTGTCTATCATAATTGGATAAAACACACCACACATGTAACTTTCACAAATGACCAAGCAGAATATATATTGTGACTTGTATATATGCCAGGATAATTCTGAAGACATTTCAAAGGATTAGAATTATAGAACTGAACCTTTTTTCATCTAAAAGCAACTCATTTTAGAAGTTGGATTTGGGAAAAATCTGATTAAAATACTTTGTAAAAAAAGTGTAACGTATATTCACCATATAATGATTTTAAGTATTTTAAAACTTAATGAGAACTATTAACCTATTATTTTAGTTAAACTACTGTACTGGCTAGTTTGTGTCAACTTGACCTTGACACAGCTGGAGTTATCACAGAGAAAGGAGCTTCAGTTGGGGAAATGCCTCCAAGAGATCCAACTGTAAGTCATTTTCTCAATTAGTGATCAAGGGGGGAGGTTCCCTTGTGGGTGGTGCCATCTCTGGGCTGGTAGTCTTGGGTTCTATAAGAGAGCAGACTGAGCAAGCCAGGGGAAGCAAGCCAGTAAAGAACATCCCTCCATGGCCTCTGCATCAGCTCCTGCTCCCTGACCTGCTTGAGTTCCAGTCCTGACTTCCTTGGTGATGAACAGCAGTATGGAAATGTAAGCCGAATAAACCCTTTCCTCCCCAACTTGCTTCTTGGTCATGATGTTTGTGCAGGAATAGAAACCCTGACTAAGACAACTACTAAACAAAGTTAAACTATTTGTGAACACATATTTATGCAGTATTTAATACGAGTTAAGGAAAACAAAGTAAACATTTATGAATGTACTTGTACTGCTAGTGACACCTAATTTGATGCACCATTTGTAAAGGTCCTTCAAATATTTTTAAATTTACAATTTTTTGTATATACTCTTTCCCCAAAATGTGACTCTACCCTATCTTTCTATGTCTCTAGATGCAGATTTATGGTGTTTGAATCCATATCTAGATACATAGGAAGAAGGGGTAGTCTAGAGGAACACATACCAAAATATTAATAGATTTTTAGGGGGCCGTTATGAGTAACTCTTTTTTGTACTTTCAACTTGCATTTCAAAATGCTTCTACAGATTATGTGGTCAATATATTTTTGGCACTTAAAACATGATGGAGGGTTGCTGTTTAGTCATCTTTCATACATATATCCTGTGGAATATGCCCTTATAACTCTTAACAGTGCAAAGATGGAACTATTAGAAATAACCATGACAGTAGAGACTACTGTTTACCCTTCAGAACAACCGGATTAGCAGCCTAGCACTTTGGGTTACCAGCTGGGGAAACACCCCCCCCCCCCCCGAACCACTCATTTAACTTCTCTGGGTGTTAGCTTTTTCATTAGAGATGGTCAAAGGAGAAACAAAAATGCCCTGTAGAGCTGTGTCTGAATATTCAGAGGTAGCAGCTTAGCAGAGAAGACCAAGTCCTCTTAAACACAACGAATCCCTCAGGCCTCTTCCAGGCCGTTGCTGAATTCAGCATGTGGAGCTGTACACTCTTAAAATCCAACCTAACTTTAATACCCTTATGACATGACATGCTATTAAAATGAGATGTGCCTCAGTAAGTAGAGAAGCATCACCTCTGAAGTTGGAGCCTTTGCCTGGAAAGAGCCCATGCTAACACTTGTACATCAGGCTCTTATAAATCTGCACCCAGTAAGTCCATGAGGTTAAGCACATCGACAAGACACACCCAGAGGAGCATGTCAAAAATTACCTAATACATTTTTAGAAATTTTATTTACGCTACTACAAGAAAATACAAACAACTAATCCAGATGGAAGGAATTGACTACCTGGGATTATACAATACTGAGCTAATTATCTACTGAATGAAAGTCACAGTATGAGAGGACTGAGGTCCTTATATATTGGGGCCATTGCATTTGGTGGCCAGTTAGGAGTTCCTGCTTCCCTTTGTGAAATACCATGTCCCCAACACACAGGCCCTCAAAAGGCATAGCTCAGAGGTGTTGCGTGACAGGCCCCAGGCATTGGCTGCCTCCTCAAATGTTGCTGGTTGCTAAAGAGCTTTGTGAGTAATCACTCTGAAAAAGACATCTTTTTTCTTTATATCAGAATTCATCACTATGCTGACTGCTTCAGAGATTGTGGCAGATGAAGGCATCCTGTAAGGTCAAAGAAAGTTTTGAAAGTGACTTGGGCTCCTGTTGGTCACAGGAGACCAAGCCTCATTATGTTCATCTTTAGCATGGACATGCTCCTACATAGAAATTGTCTGAAGTTGGCAAGACAAAATGAGTTATTATAGAGAACACTTGGCAACATTCATTTCTATTATTATAACTTTACTACCTCCTAACTGAAAGTTCCTTAAGGCGAGGCAATAAATTGGAATCCAGAATCTAAAATGGCACTGTGAAGAAAAGGTTCAGTGTTAAAGCCACAGAGATACTGGACAAGAACTCCTGTTTAAGCACCTGAATTTGTTGTTGCTGTGGGTTTTTTTGTTTGTTTGCTTCGGTTTTTAGTAGTTAGAAACTTTATAATTAGACATAGTTTCATCCCTCATGGTACATTCACTTTGGCTTATTTTTTCATAAGAGTGGGAGAATTAATTAGTGTTACCCATTAAGACAGGTGTCAGGGTTAAATGCAGGTCTGCTAACGCATGCTCTATGACTCTCTCTATTGTACTTTTTCTTAGTAGCCTAGATGATATTATTTTTAAATTAAAAATTCTGATGTTATTAAGTCATGATGTATTAAAAGACCCAGCCTTTGTATGTATGTATATATATATATAATTTTATATATTAAGCACAGGGCAGTAGGTTAACCAGTAGACATTGGACCCAGAGTTTACACATACATTTGAATATGAAAAAACAGGCTCTCATGTTTGACTGCTTTTTCAATTGTGCTTTATAGAATGACCAACATGATACACTTACCTGTTGGCTGGTATCAGGACATGGCAGCTATGCTGCTCCTTGGTTCTCAGTAGCACTGATGGAGTATATAGTTATCTTCTGTAGTAATAGTAGTAGTAGTAGTAGTAGTAGTAGTAGTAGTAATACAGCAGTAGTAATAAGTATGTGATCAAAGCACACCATTCATTCATTTCAAATCGAATCTGTAGATAGACATAGATCTGAAGCGTGGAGCTTCCAATACAGTATGATGAAATATTGTCCATAGATGCACTTCATTTGAAAAAGACAGTTTAGGATAATATCATAAATTAAGGTTTTCTTATGTTAGCCGGGCTTTCCTTATATATGGCACAGATTCATAAAAACAAACTTTGGAACATAAACAAGGAGGGAGAAGGAGGTTGGAGAAGGAACATGAAACAAACCAGCAAGTTTCATGATGCGATAGCCACAGGAACATGATTTAAACATGTATGTTTCATGATGAGATAGCCACAGTAACATGATTTAGACATGTATTTTTCATGATGAGATAGCCACAGGAACATGATTTAAACATGTATTTTTACTAAATATTTTTACAAATTAGATTATAATCCATTTATTTAAAGTTCTCTGAGACTAACTTATATCAAAAGGGAACATATATCCTCAGTTGTATGCTATAAAAGCTATAAAATCTAATTAGATAGTGAAAATTCAATGAGAATTATTATAGCTGTAAAAAAATTAGAATACAGTAACTACTATAGATTTTTTGGCATTTACTGTCTAAGTGAGGTGATGCATGCATTATGAAGTTACCTAGAGAAATACCTATTCAAAAGGGCACTCCCCAAGATGACCAAAATCACTGAGGTCCCCATGAAGACAATGCACCAAGAGAGTGAGGAGAAAGATGCTGAAAACAGAACTAACAGAATATTCGCTTTTAGAAATTTACAAAAGGCAGAAATATGTATTTGCCAAGACTATTTGCATAAACGCATTTGGACAGTTATGCAATTTCAGTTTTCACAAGAGGCAGTGCATTCTACATTCTGTAAGCAAGAAAGAAAAACTGCATCGGGTGCAAAGCTTGATGTGGGTTTATTTTCCTTTGTTATAGTTTATAGAAGCCCCAGCTTCGCACCTCTAATCTCATAACATGACTCTTTCTGATTAATTATGTCTCAAGTTCTAAAGACAAGCTAACCACTTACACAGGGAACTGACTTGCATTTATCTGGGAAAGAAGAAAAAAGGGGTGAGTTTTTGTGTCTATGTGTTAATTAACCATTTAATTGCCCATCAAAGCGACTTGAAGATGATCCCTAGAACAAAAAAAGAAACTACACAGAGTGTTCCAAATTGGCTCTTTGTCTATTGCAAACAGGAAGACCGAGGACTCATTCTGCTGAGAACATCACCACCCTTAGAGACAATGATGAGCAAAGTTGCTAGAAAGAGCAGGCAGTCTTCCAGAGAACATAACAGGGCAACGTAACCTGTCATCCACCTTAGGAAACTCAATTCTGTAGCTTACACTTGCAATTTTAATTGCAAGGCTGGTTATATCACAGAAGAGAAAAAAGTGTAATTTACTTTGGTAATTGGATATATATATATATATATATATATATATATATATATATATATATATATTTAAACATGATATATATATATACATATATATATATGTATATATATATATCATGTTTTCAGAAAAACACAGGCCTACAGAAAAATAAAAATAAAAATAAAAAGCAATAAAAAATGAACAAGCAAATAAAAAACCATAAAAAACATATACAATAAGTCAAGGCAAAAGCCCTCATGTGGAAGCTGTACAAGGCAATCCAATAAAAGGAAAAGAGTCCTAAGATCAGGCAAAAGAGTTAAAGATACACCTGCTTCCGCAGTCCTCCAAAAATACCAAGCTAACAGCCATAACATGTACACAGAGGACCTGGTACAGACCGACCCTTCGGGTGTTATGCTTGTTGCTTCAGTGTCTCTGAGCCCAGAGGAGGTCTGCTTCCTTCATTTGACCGACCATGTTCTCCTGGTGTTCTCCATCCACTCTGACTCCTACAGTCTTTCCTCCCCTTCTTTCTCTGGGTTATTCTGTCTCAGATGGGGCAAGACTGATTCCACTTTAAACTCTTTTCATAGTTTCTGCCTGTGTATTTCTGAACACACTCCCACCTGCTGCCAGAGGAAGCCTTTCTGATGACAACTGGGCAAGTCACAGACCTATGAGTTTAACAAAATACCATTAAGAATCTTTTTTTTTTCCCCCCAATCATGTTTGACTCTACCCTAGGTCTCTGGGCTATCCTCTTAATATGACCAAAGTAACTGACCTGATTTTAAAAGACAAAGTCGGGTAGAACGCTTAAAAACAGGGAAGGACAATCTAATGGCAGTAGCATGTGCCTTAAAGGAATCACTTAATGGCCAAAGCTGAAATCAAGATGAAGCCCATTGTTAAGAAAAAACTGAATGTGTTAGACTGAATGGGACTTGGCCTTCATAGCAGCTCAAAGTATTTGATGTAATAAATTCTCACTTTTCTGTGTTAAATTCTTTCATGCAATAGAAGCTTATAAAAAAAAAGAATATAGACTGAGGAGTAAGTTGTATAATGAGATTTAATCTATGTAAAATATGTCCCAGAAGAAATGTCCTTTACTTTGATCATATCCCTTGAAACAAGATGCCCTGCTGGAAATCACAATAAAACGAGAGCTTGGGAAAAAAACTCATGTGGCAAAGAAGGTTGCTCTTTAATATAAAAGTTCACCATGTCTATGATCCTGGGGTGGGCTTAATTAATGTCAATGAAATCTCCCAGGCTCACCGAGGCTTAAAAGGAAAATAAACCAGAGAATTTTTCTTGGCCTTCCCTCTGAAGTATTCAAGACTAGAGACACCTCCCCAGCATGTGCATACAAGCACACACACACACACACACACACACACACACACACACACACAGAGGGGAGGGTGACCCAGCCACACAGAGTAGGTGTCTGTTACACAATGCAATGCTCTTGATAAAAATTATAAGCCTTCAAAAGGTTCACATGGCATTTCTCTTTGTTATCAACATGCCTGAGTGTCAGCAACTATCTTGTCTCCTGTCACCAGAAAGATCTCACCTCTTCATAAATGGACATGGCTGAATTTCTGTTTTGCATTTGGCTTCTGTTGTTTATTAATTTTTATGCAGAATAAACAAGGTGGCTCTGTCAGGCTCAACTGAAAAAAAAAAGATACCTGAACAGAATCTTCGGAGTCTTTTATTATTATTTTTCTATTTTTCATTCAAACTGAAGTCCGTTTTAAACAGTTCCTCATTGGATGGAGAGACTTTGCTTTTCCCTAAATGTTCACTCCATTTCCTGTCGTTCAGATCTACTGAGATACTGATCCAACCTTTATAAACAAGTTAATATACATGCCAACACAATGTTGACGGTGCTTTTTTTTTTTAATTTGCTTACATATAAAGATATTTACCAAGAACTGATTCTCAAGCACAGTGAGAAACAGCATCATTTGTGCCTAAATGTGTGCTCAATGTTGATTCACAGGCTTGGAAATGATACCCTCTGTCCTATAAATAGGATATATGATTCTGAACAGAAACACACACACACACACACACACACACACAGAGAGACACACACACACACACAAAAGTATATAATTAATGTTGTACCACACCCAAAGAACCAATGGCACCCACTTCCTGTCTTTGTCATAAAAACGATATTTTTCATGAGAATTCTTCTTCCATTTTTCCTCCCACCTTTCCACTGATAGCGGTGACAGAATTTTGAGCCTATCTACCATTTCCAAAGTTTCGGTTTGCAGGCTTCAGTTTTTCTAAAAAGAAAAGACTCAGTGGTCTTAAATACGGTGTGATTGCAGTGTGGGTTCATGTTGCTTTTGTAGTTTCTAAGACATTCTAACACTATTTAATTAGCTAAAATTTCTCCTCTCTTGAGAGCTGGAAACTCGAGGAAATGTCAACAATGCTGGGAGTCTGCTTCAGGCTACACTCATTACACAAAAAAACCAAAGGTAAAAATAGTCCAAGGCAGGAGTTGTTGTCATAATGTTGAGGCCCATACTGATGCCGATGCGACCCAGAAAGGATCCCATGAAAATGCCAAATTAGGAAGGGGATCTAATGAATTATCCTGGCACTGTCAGTAACTGATCACCCCTTGCACAGAAATTTATCTAATTAGTCAAATAGCATCAAGCTTTGCCTAGGACTACCTGAATGCAATGTTCATTGCTTAATGAATCGAGTTCTGATTTGGAATTCTGTATTCTAAGATGTATATTGTTTTTTTTTTTCAACCAAGAAATAAATAGAAAATACCATATCCTTTAAAGCAAAGTATGGTTAAGGACTGACTGGACATAAATGCTTTTATCTGAATTATGGAAGGTTTGGCATCCATGGGCTCATTACCAAGGGTAATAAAATTTGGCATTTTCTATTGTCTGAGGGTTTGTAAAGGATAAATTTCTTGATTTATTTGAATAGACCACTGGAAAGAGCAAACTACAAAAACAAGTGCTATATACTGAAGGTATGTGAATCCCCCCTTCCCAAAGATAATGCAAATTAGAAGTACGTAAAGCTTTGTCTGCACCTGGGATCTTTAATGAGGATAAAGAAAAATCAGACAGAGACTCTCCTGGGGAAAGAGAGGATCGTTATTTGAATAACCTGCAGTGAATTCTAATCAATGCGACGTGACTTTGAAAATGAATGTGGTCTTTCAAGCCGCTGTACTTGAGCTGTGATATTAATCATAACTTCATGGTACAGTAAAGCTTATGACAAACGCTTATCAAGAGGACTCAAAAAAAAAAAAAAAAAAAAAAAAAAAAAGCTGGTTTGGGCGTGACAAGAAAATGTAGAAATAGAAAGATTCTTTTCTGTTCCTCATCGCCAGCCCATTTATTGGCTACTCTGTTCTGTTGTCTTTCTTCAATTATCTCAAAAGAGGTTGACGTGAATTGCATGCCATCCATAGGCATAATTGTTTTCCCCTCCCCCCCCCCCTGAATGTGACATTTTGCACATAGCTTATTTCCTCACACAGTCTTGGGAGTGTTATTTAACATTAAATGGTACCAGGGAACTGGTGTGCCAGTCTGCTAAGGATGCATTAAGTGGTGCAGCAAACCTCCTCAACACAGGAGGGAATTTTAGCTTTGCCCATTAGAGCTCTGAATTCTCTGTAAATGCACCCTGGACCTGAAGAAGGTTGAGTATAAACATAGAGGTCTCCTGGTAGGCAAGAAAGAAAGGGATGCTGACTTAAATAATCATTAAAAAAAAAAAAAAATCAGTTATCAAGTATTTTCTTGCTTAAAAGGAAATGTAATTAGTTTTTGACAAGTTGACATTAAAAGGCTTATTACAGAACACAATGCGTTAAAGCTCAAATTTCAAGAACGCATGAGGAACTAAGATGATAAAATAAACATCTTAAGGTAATTTAAATAATCTTTGGTCTGGAAGTAATTCCATGAGAGAAGTAGAGTACACATTTCCCTTGGCTTGATGGAAGTGCTATTCAATATTGAGAGCTGTCATTCTGGCCATCGCTGTGCCTCTAATATTCTTAAATGACCTCCCTATGATGGTACTCAGCACACTGTTTAGAGTATATCATTGTCGTTCAGCTGGCCTATCCAACGACAAACAGAATACCTGTAGTGAATATTGTCACAGGATAAGGGATTCTCAATTCCAGGTATAAAGGGGGGGTGGGGTGGATTCAAGATTGAACACTACAGCCTAGGGCAGCAAGGGAGATGGATTAGTTCTAAATATACTCCATATATTTCTTAAATAAAATTTAGGACACAGAAGGCTTCATGAGACATCATTTATTTCATCTCTTGCTTTAGGGCTCTAGGGAAACTATAGACATACAAGTGGAATATATATAGTATGTAAGAGAAATATGCATGTATACATCTACACACATGTAAAAGTGAGAAGAATTATGACATTTATACAGAAAATATGAGACATACAGATACACATGTATATATATAGATGTGATGTTCATAAATGGGTAGATAATAGTTTTAATTTCATAATCCATCACATCAGCTATGGTCCTTAATACATATTTTAAGTGTCATTTACATGTTTGCATAATTTTGTTTCGCTGATAATTCCTAGTCAAAATTAATTATTTATGCAATGGTAAAATTTGTATTTATAAGTGATTTTTAACATTCTCTCTAATAGTGGTATTTTCAAACAAGTTTTTGGTTCTTTTAATATGCAAAAAAAAGTAGACAACATATGAAATGCACATTTTTATTCCTTTCCAGAGATGAGAACTCAAGGTGTGTGTTCATATGTCTCAGCTCTATCAAGTCATTGGATGCCCAGTTATTTAGTTTAATGTTATTATTGTATCACCAATATGCTTCTAGATGTGTTTGACCCTGAAATCAATGGTCTGGATGAAGCTATTTGATCTGCCTGATATAGATTTGTGTCTTGGTCTATTGCTATATCTAAATACCACAGGCTGATCAACTTGTAAAAATCTGAGAAATCCAAGGTCAAGAGACTTCACCTGGCAAAAACTCTCTTGCTATTGGGGGGTGGGGGTGGGGGACTCTCTATATCACAGATCATTATCTGGTGAGATGGCCAAACTCGTTTTTAAACTTGATCCCTTTAGCTTACCCGTGAAGAAGACATTAGGCCATTGATTCATGAATGTACAGATCTATTTATGAAGAGTAAAGCTCTCATAACCCAATCACCTCCTAAAGGGCTCACCTGATACTACCTGTTAATATTTTACAAAGGGAATGAAACTTCAACTTGAGCTTTGACAGCAATATTCAAGCCATAGCCATGGCCTTGTTTAGATTAGGGATTGAGTAAAAAATAATTATACAGAGACAAAGAAAAGTTCCCTCTTGTCTCTGTCTCTTCCTCTCCCTCTCCTCTTTTTTCCTTCTCCCTTCCTATCTCGTCATCATGTTGAGCAAGAACATTGGTACTCTCTTGTTCTCGGTCTGAGTCTTGCATTTTTAACTCTCTTGGTTCTCTGGACTTTAGACTCAGACTGGAACTATACCACTAGCTCTCCGGACAAATGCGTGTGCATCCTATCAGTTTTATTTCTCTTGAGAACTATAGTTCCTAGTGTCTTAGGAACATGTGTTGCTTTCTCAATTTGTTCCAAGCTGTGAGTGATGGATCCTTAAATGATGTTGATACCTTTAACTTTATTTAATACTTCATGTTTTCAAAACCCAAACTTACTGAGTTGTAATTTACAAGCTACAAAATTCATGTGTTAGGTGAACAATTTGATGCTATTAGTGAATTTCATTGTGCAGATAACACCGTAATCCAATTTTAGGACAGTTCTATTTCCCAGTAACATGTATCATACCCATTTACACTTTATTTCTGTCTCTATACTTAGTCCTAGACAACCACTAGTCTATTTCTTTCTCAACAGGTTTGATTTTCCTGGATGTTTTATATAAATGAGTACAGTATGAGGCCTGTTGTATCTGTTTTATTCCCTTAGTACAATGTTTTGAAGGCTATCGTACCCTGTGCTTTTGTAATGTCTTCCCCTCCTCTCCATTCCACCCATTCCTTTGGCTCTATTTTGAGCTCTTTCTAGGTCTGTTTTGACATAGAATGAGAAACAAAAAGCTTTAGGGGAAAACATACAGCATAGGGGAAAGGTGGCAGGGATTTGCAGAAAAAGTTGACCCCACAAGCAGAGCAATTCTCTTTCAATAGCTTCCTGTGTAAAATGATGGTTTCTGAGAAAACCCAAAGGAAACAATACTTTCAAATAGCACTTATCAATCCCCAAAATGGTAGCTTGTTGTCACTTGTGTTATAACAAGATAAAATTAATGACATCAGTTTTTAAAATGCAATAGGCCTTGCATTTGGGGAATCATGAATTTAGGTGAGAGAGGTTGATCAGTTGTCTCAAAGATAAATAAATTGAGATGTGCCTGTTCAGGCCACCATACATCAAGCAGAATGCAAGCTAAAGCTTCTTTGTTTTAATTTTCAATGGAAAGCAAAACTTCCCAACCATGTCTCAAAACCATTTAGGCAAGCCTGGAATAGTGGCCCTCTAATCTAAATTTTAACAACTACATAAGAAACATGCACCCTTTCCATCAAATATGCAGAGACCCTGGGTTACAGATTGGTACTGAATCTACTAATATTACTGCCTCTAAAGTTAATCCATGCATCTTGAAATTAAGAGTCAGCTATTAGGGAAATCGTTCTTTGTTGGCAAGTACATGGTATACATGTGAGAGCCATACATCCTCGAGTGTTATAGGGAATCACAGATACTTTCCAAGAGCCATCCTCTCTTCTCTTTTAGAGGAGTAGCTCAGAGCCTTAGCTGAGTTATGCTTGTTCAAGATTCTTTGTTGCTGGGTGATCATGTGATGAGTTATTGTGCTATTCTTAGGAGAAAAGGGTTTACTTCTTTCCCTCCCCTTCTTTCCAATAATTACCCATATGTGGAAGAGAGGTAGGAGCCACACGGGACATTTTGGATAAGAACAATGCTAATGAATTGCAAAGAATTCAAGCAGGACATTGAGCATTGGATAATCTCATGGACTGCCTACCGTTTTTTGTTTTGTTTTGTTTTTTTGTTTTTTTGTTTTTTGTTTTTCATTTTTTTGAGACAAAGCTTCGCTAGCAAGGCTGGTCCAGGATCTACTATTCCAGCCTGGCCTAAATTTAAATTTGCAGTATTTTTGTCTTTGAATCCCTAGTGCTGGGACTAGCAGCATGTGTCAGCTGGCTTGTCCTCAGGTTCTTTTGTGAAGGAAATCAATTTTTATTTTAAAAAACCATTAGTATTTATGTCTCTGTTAAGCAATGAAACCTATAACTATTATATTAACAAAAAAAATCGTTCACTGTTTAGAAACCTAAGGTATATTATTTTTAAATGTTGTAATTCCTAAGAATTGTACTCTCTGGACATGTCATTTTCTCATGGTTAAGATGGTCTATCTTTTACCATCTTTTCTCTGGTGACCTCCAGCAGCACTCACATGAAGGTCTAGCTGTGCAGTTCATTGGGTACAAGATCTACCCCTGAAATGGATAGAACGATGTCAGGACTTAAAGAAAGTTTTTTCGGTACTGCAGAGATGTTTTGATTGCATTTCCCTGATGACTAAGGATTTTGAACTTTTCTGTAAGGGTTTCTTAGCCATTCGAGATTCCTCTGTTGAGAACTCTCTGTTTAGTTCTGTACCTCATTTTTTAAATGGGTTATTTGGGTTGTTAGTATCTAACTTCTTGAGTTCTTTGTAAATTTTGGATACTAGCCCTTTGTCAGATGTAGGATTAGTGAAGATCTTTTCCCACTCTCATTTGTCTTATTGACAGCATCCTTTGCCTTACAGAAGCTTTGCAGTTCCATGAGGTTTCGTTTATCAATTGTTGATCTTAGAGCCTGAGCCATTGAAGTTCTGTTCAGGAAATTGTCTACTGTACCAATGCGTTCAAGGGTATTTCCTACTTTCTCTTTTATGAGACTTAGTTTATCTGGTTTTATGTTGAGGTCCTTGATCCACATGCAGACATCTAGTTAGACCAGCACCATTTATTGAAGTCACTTTCATTTTTCTATTATATGGTTTCAGCTTCTTTTGAAAAACCAGGTGCCCATAGGTGTGTGGCTTATTTTGGGGTCTTTGATTCGATCCCATTGATTAACATGTCTATTTCTTTACCAGTACCATTCGGTTTTTATCACTACTGCTCTGTAGTACAGTTTGAGCTTAGGGATGGAATCATACCTCTGAGGTTCTGTCTTACACCAATTAGAATGGCTAAGATAAGAAACTCAAGAGATAACACATGCTGGTAAGGATGTGGAGCAAGGGGAATACTTCTTCATTGCTAGTGAAAATTTGTACAGCCACTTTGGAAATCAATTTGGAAGTTTCTCAAAAAAATGGGGAATAGTTCTACCTCAAGACCCAGCTATACCACTCTTGGGCATATATCCAAAAGATGCTTCAACATCCCACAAAGACATTTGCTTAACCCTATACATAGCAGCTTTATTTGCAATAGACAGAAACTAGAAACAATCTCCATGCCCTTCAACTGAAGAATGCATAAAGAAAATATAATACATCTACACAATGGAGTACGATTCAGTTGTTAAAAACAAAGACATCATGAATTTCGAAGGCAAATAGGTGGAACTTGAGAATAACCATTCTGAGCAATGTCACCCAGTATCCAAAAATTGCATGTACTCACTTATAAGTGGTTATTTGCCATAAAATAGAGGTACCATATTACAGTCCACAGACTCAAAGAAGCAAAACAAGTAGGAAGGCACAAGTGAGGAAGCTTGAATCTCATTCTGTAGGGAGAATAAAATAGTCATAAGAGGCAGATAGAGGAGGCAGATAGAGGGAGGGAATTAAAATGGGGGGTATGGGAGGTGTATGGGGAGTTCAAGGTCAGATGTGGGGAAGATGGCTATTTGGCTATGTAAATGAATGAAAATCTACAACTTACAGGGGTGAGGAGGTGAGGGCATCTTCAGAACAAGATAGAGACCTGGGATAAGGGAGGCAACCAGGAATAAATGGGGGGTGACCTTAGCTGTAACTCACTACATTGGGGATATGGAACCTGACGAGGCCACTTCCTGTAGCCAGGCAGGAACCCCAGGGGGTGATAGAGGCACCCAGTCACCTACAAAACAGTCAACCCAACATCTATTCTGTCTACAAGAAATGCAGGCAGAGGGGGGTGGAGCAGAAAATGAGGGAATGGCCAACCAATAACTCATCTAACTTGAGACCCATCCCATGCGCAGGCACCGATTCCTAGCACTATTAATGATACTCTGCCATGCTTGCAGACAGGAGCAAGTTGTCTTTTGAGGGTCTCCACCCAGCTGACTCAGACAGATACAGACACCCACAGCCAAATGCTGGGTGGAGCTTAGGGACTCATGGAAGAATAGGAGGAAGGGTTGAGGACCCCCAAGGGGAACAGGAACTCCACAGGAAAACCAAAAGAGTCTAACCTGGACCCCTGGGACCCTCAGAGTCTGAACCATCTACCAAAGAACATTCACAGGCTGGTCCTAGGCTTCTCTGCACATATGTAACAGATGTACAGCTTATTCTTCATGTGGGTCCTGACCAACTGTTGCCTGTGTGTGGGATATGTTCTTCTAGCTGGGCTGGGTTGTCTGGGCTCAATAGGAAAAGAAGCACCTAGCCTTGCAGCGACTTGAAGTGCCTTGGGGGAATACCTGGGGCACCTGCACAGAGAAGAAAGGGAGGAGTGCTAAGGGAAAGATTATGGGAGGGAATGACCAGGAGGAGGGCAGTGAGTGAGATGCAAAATGAATAATTAAAAAAATTAATTAAAAAAATGTGAGTCTTCATTCCTTGACAAAAGGAATTCTCAGCAGATAAGCTGGACCACCCTCTTCAGAAGAAAACACCCAAAAAAGGACAATTGGGAAGAGAATCAAAAGAAAAGAACCCATTATGCAGTCAAGTTCCAGTAAGCTGTTACTGGTGTATTTCTTCCAAGTATAATGGCATAGAGGAATCAGAAACCACAGTTTAAGAAAGCTCAGAGAGAGAAGAGGCTATAAGGGGTACCAAGGAAACAAAAAAGAGGGGAACGCAGGCATCACAGATGTCAAATCCAGATGGCACATGATGGTCTTCGAGGCTAAGATAGTGGTACCGGCAGAGAAGCAGCAAATCTCTGGGTGCACTGAAGAGGAAGGGAAGGATGTGCAATATATTTTTATGACCAAACTCACACCAACTCTAATAGGAAAGGAGATATAAAGAAGGGCTGTGTTCTAGAGACAGCTCTGATCTTAGTCCATTTGAATCCTTTTCACCAGATATCTTTAGCCAAGAAGAAGATGGAGACCCTTCCCTCCTCAGCAGGCATCTTCATGGCTCGTTTTTGCCTTTTGTCCTAGAGTTGTGCCTCATGAAGTCTCTTAGTGAGAGATCATCATTCAAAATTCATTAGAATGACGTCCAGCAGCTATCAGGGCTGTTTATTTCCCCGGGCAGCAGGGGATCTGTGTGTTCATAACACTGAGGGCATTCACTCATGCAGAGTGGATGGGAATTTGATAGGCAGATGTGTCGCCAAGAAGAGGAAACAGCTGGAGCAGAATGTAAGGTCGGGAAAGAAAGGACAGGGAAGTCATAGTACAGTGAGAGAAACTGGAGAAACAATAGGCTGGATGGCTTTTATGGAGGGCACTGAATCTTCGAGTACTTTAAGAAAATAGAAAAGCAGAAATGAATTTTAGAACGAAGAGAGTTCATGATCTCTCTTTTTTAGAGGTGGAAGGAACCCAGCAGTTATCTATCTCACCTGCTGGACACTAGGCACTCCCTTCTCTCTTAGACAAAAAAAAAAAAAAAAAAAAAAAAAGATCCAGCAGCAACATGAATTGTATGTGCCTAAACCTGTAAGTCTCATCCTGTGTGCACTCATGCAATGCAAGAGGCTTTTGCTTGGAGCAGACCAATAGATATTTCGGAGTGCTTAATGTGTGCTGGTTCTCTGGAGAAACCAAAGATGACTAACGTTACTCACTTGCACTCAATTCATTCATGCCAATGATCTCAAACTTACAAAACCTGGGGAGCAAGCCCTCTTCAATGGAAACCTCTGCCTACACATCCTAGAGCCTCTGTACTACCTGCCCATGAGCTTTTTTTTTTATCATGAGGCTAAATGTAGAGGTATCTCCACCAAACATCTTACCAACAAAATAGTCAAGACACTGGGTCTCTGTTTTTAGAGTTAGAGATGGATATTTAGTTAAACCCTGATGGGCCAAGTTAGCATTTTCCACCAACTTGGGGAGCAGTGATCTTCATAAGCTTAGAAATCTTGTGTTTAGGTGTTATGTTCCTGGAGCCTTGGCAACAGCTATAACCACCTTGCTAGTCACTCCTCGCCCGCTGAAATCTCTTCACATCACGGATTCTGTGTGAGAATCAGTAAGATTTAAATTCCCCCCAAAGACTTGTCCTTACACTAACCAGGGTTCCTCGTAACAGCTTGCATGACCTAACATGTACCAGCGCCTGTGATGTCCACACAAGCTCCACTGCCTCTCACCACTCTTCTTTCGGCTACCCCGTCAATTCTCTGAACAAGCTGAGTTGCTTCTTCCTCAGACTCTGCAACCGAAATATCTTCTACCAAATATATCGTGTCCTTTCTGCTTTGTGTGACTTGTTTCTCCTTAAACAGACACGTCTCAATTCAAAGGCAATCTCCTCACACTCTGTAGATTGATGACTCTCTTTTGTGTCCTACAAGAATCTTCTCCCAGAGAAACAGATAGTATTAGACATTAATCTATTTTATTTGAACACATCATCAGATGCCAATAAACTGCAGTAAAAGATATGAGTTCTACTGGATAAAACTGAAGCCCTTCAGCCAGGTTTTCCAATCAAGCTGATGTTGTGATTTATGAGGTTTTTCTTTTTTACTACTTTCTCTTTTGTTTCTCTTCCTCCTCCTCCTCCTCTTCCTTTCTTCCTCCTCCTCCTTCCTCCTCCTTCCTCCTCCTCCTCCTCTTTTCTCCTCCTCTTCCTCCTTCCTCCTCTTCTTTCCTCCTCCTCTTCCTCCTCTTCTTCTTCTTCCTCTTCCTCTTCTTTCCTCCTCCTCTTCCTCCTCCTCTTCTTCTTTCTCCTCCTCTTCCCCTTCCTTCCTCCTCCCTTCTCCCTCCTTTTCCTCCCCTCCTTTCTTCTTTTGAGACAGTCTCTCTCTATAGCCCAAGCTGGCCTTAAACTGGCAAGTCCACCCATTTCGTGCTCAACGGTGTGGTTATTCCAAGCTTGTATCGCCATGCTTGGCTTGGCTCTGATATTTAACATTTATGTGTCCATATTTAGGTTATATTTCCTTCTGACTCAGTTTTCTTATCTGTAAAATACAGACACGAGCACTACCATTCCCATAAGGTAGCTTTCTAGAAAGAGCAAACAGAACAGACAATCAAATGGAAAAAAACGGGAAACACTGTGTGATGCTAAAATGTAAATGAAGAAAATACCTGATAAAAAAATGGCAAAAGTTAAAAAAAAAAAAAAGTCAACTCACAATTTAAAGAACTACATTTAAAATGCTAACCACAGCTAAAGTAGAAAAATGTGGGTAACAACATAGGTTCACAAAAGCTTCCTGTGTTAGGTAGTGCCATATTACAGGGTGATCACTACAGACAAAACTTTTAGGACCTTGAATTGCCAGGCAAGATGTCTTTCAGAGCTCTGATTTCACCTGTGTTCCTCAGTATTCACTTTCAAGGAAGCAATCCTGGTATGCGGTGACTTTACTACATCCTAAGTGGGTAGATTGGACAGAACTAAGGCAAATACCAGTGAATATTCAAAGTCTGATGGAAGTGAAGAGCCATGAGGCAGGGACAGGGAAGGCCTCCTATAGCTCTCCTTCTAGACAGGCACGCTCTTGGTTCTTACAAGGTAAATTGAAGGACAGAAATAACTTTTAGGGAATCTACAGCCTTTGTGAGTACATAACCAGGAAAGACTGCAGAATTGCTCGATCTACCCAGCAGCATGTGAATAAATATGCTGCACATATGTATTTACACAAATGCGGAATTGTAGACTTGCTCCAGAGGGGGAAGGAGGAGAGTGTTGAAACCTGATGGCACATCCAGCATTTCCTCAGGGAACTTGTCTGTCAGTCTGTTTGTGCTGGCTGATTGAAACTCACATGTGGCTTTCAGATGTAGAAAAGAAAAAGTATTTGCATATAAGAATGGGAAATTTTGAGGATAATTCTTCATGTTGAGTATAATTCTTCATGTTCAGTATAAACTCCACATTTAGCCAACCATACCATATTTCTGGGAAAACATATAAATATCAAATTGTGGGAAAAGTTATGAAGTCCATCTTCTTAGTGATAGGAGCCTTCTCTTCTTCCTCCTCTTCCTCCTTCTTCTCCTCCTCTTGCTTCTCCTTTCCCTCCTTCTCCTCCTCTTCATTTTCTCCACCCCTTTCTTTTTCTTTTTCCTCCACTCCTATTCTTTTTATTTTCTCTTCTTTTAATCTAGTATTTATAAAAAAAGATAAAATTTCTTTTACCCTAGGCCTTTATTCTATCTCCACACCCCTTCCTCTTCTTTCTTTATTTGATGAACATAAAAGTATGAAATTTATTTTTGACCCTGTTTTTATTCCATCAATGCCAAATTTTCATATAAGATATTGAATGGCAGCACCATTCTGTAGCAAAGAAATGCAAAGGGGGTAACAAAAGATGGATGCTGTGCTGTTGGTCTTGGACAAAATCATATGCACAAACAGCACAGAAAAAGTAAAAGTTTCCCAAGAACCACAGTCCTAGCTATGTCATTATGAGAATGTAGTGACAAAGTACATTAAGTCCCTAATTCACTAGAAGACATAAAGCTGGACCCCAAAGGGTCAGTTCATGAACAGAGTAAATGAAAACAAGAGGAGCCCTCTCACAGTGTTGAAGGTTGATATAGATCATTACTCAATTACTCAAATGGTATGCCACAGGAATTACAGACAAGTATGTTGCTCAGGATTTCTCAGAAGTGCTTTCAGATATTAGGATCTCTTGCCTATCTAAGAAAGACCAAAGTATCCACATTTTGGTCTTCCTTCTTCTTGAGTTTCATGTGGTTTGTTAATTGTATCTTGGATATTCCAAGCTTCTGAACTAATATCCACTTATTAGTGAGTGCATACCATGTGTGTTCTTTTGTGATTGGGTTACCTCACTCAGGATGATATTTTCTAGTCCATCCATTTGCCATGAATTTCATGAATTCATTGTTTTTAATAGCTGAGTAGTACTCCATTGTGTAAATGTACCACATTTTCTGTATCCATTTATGTGTTGAGGGACATCTAGGTCCTTTCTAGCATCAGGCTATTATAAATAAGGGTGCTATGAACATAGTGGAGCATGTGTCCTTATTATACGTTGGAGCATCATCTGGGTATGCCCAGGAATGGTATTGCTGGGTCCTCAGATAGTACTATGACCAATATTCTGAGGAATGATCAAACTTATTTCCAGAGTGGTTGTACAAGCTTGCAATCCCACTAGCAATGGAGGAGTATTCCTCTTTCTCCACATCCTTGCCAGCATCTGCTTTCACCTCAAAATACCCATTGAAGGAGTTACAAAATGTGGAGCAGAGACTGAAGGAAAGGCCATCCAGAGACTGTCCCACCTGGGGAATCCATCCCATATACTGTCACCAAACCCAGACACCATTGTGGATGCCAATAAGTGCTTCCTGATAGAAGCCTGTTATAGCTGTCTGCTGAGAGGATCTACAGTGCCTGACAATTACAAAGGCTCACAGCCAACCATTGGACTGAGCACAGGGTCCCGAATGGAGGAGCTAGAGAAAAGACCCAAGGAGCTGAAGGTGTTTGCAGCCAGATAGGAGGAACAACAATATGAACTAACCAGTACCCCCCCCCCCCGGAGATCCCAGGGACTAAACCACCAACCAAAGAGTACACATGGTGGGACTCATGGTTTCAGCATATGTATCAGAGGATGGCCTTGTCAGTCATCAATGGGAGAAGAGGCCCTTGGTCCTGTGAAGGCTCTATGCCCCAGTGTAGGCCAATGCCAGGGCAGGGAAGTGGGAGTGGAGTGGGTGGGTTGATGAACAAGAGGAGGGGGAATGGGATAGGGGATTTTTGGAGGAAAACCAGGAAAGGGGATAACATTTGAAATGTAAATAAAGAAAATATCTAATAAAAAAAAAGAATCTCTCACCCAGTTTCATACTTATGATGGGGGCACACATAAAACTCCCTGGAAAGGGGAAATAGAAAAGATGTCAAGGGAGGACTAGGGAAGGGTAGGTACAGAAACGGGAGGGATAACGATGATAGATGGAGAGTGTATAGGAAGAGACAACTGGAATTGAGGGGCAATTTTGTGGACAAGCTAGAAACCCAGTATAATGGAAACTTCCAGGAATCTATAAGGGTGATCCTCGGATTCCTAGCAGTGAGAGAGAGTAAAGGAGCCATCTCCTGTAACCTGTAAGACTTCCACTGGAGGGACTGAGACACCAAACCAGCCAAAAAAAACCTTTGACCTACAATTTGTATTGCTTACCTGGGGATGAAGGTGGCACAGAAATTATGAAAGTGGCTAACCAATGACTGGTCCAACTTGAGACTCATGCCACAAAATGAAGCCAACTCCTGACATGGCCTGGAGGTACAGGAATCAGAAGCTGGATAGTCCAGAGACCTATGAAAGAACCGAACGCAACCAACATTTTTTTTTTTTAAAAAAAAAGTCAATGAAATGATACCTAATGATATTCTAGATACACATAGACAGGAGCCTAGCATAATCAGAATCGAAAAGACTTCATCCAGCAACTGATGAAAATAAATGCAGAACCCCACAGCCAAGCATTAGGTGAAGCTCAGAGAACCATGCAGAAGACAGGCAGGATGGATTGTAGGAGACAGAGGGGCTGAGAACAACACAAGGAAACCCACAGAATCAAAGGGACTCATAGGGACTCTCAGAGACTGAGTTCTACAATCAGGGAGCCTGCATGGGACTGACCTAGGCCCTCTGCATGGATGTTATGGTGTGCAACTTAGCCTTCTTGTGGGACTCCTAACAGTGGGATCAGGGGTTGTCTCTGACCCTCTTGCCTACTTTTGGGACCCTTTTCCCTCCTATTGTATTGCCCTGGCCAGCCTTAATGCAAAAGGAAGTGTTGAGTATTATTGTAACTTGATATGCCATAGTCATATCATCTTGATATCCTGGGTAGGCCTATGTTTTCTGAAGGGAAGCAGTGGTAGAATAGTTGGTGGAGAGAGGGGAGGTGAGGGAGGAGGAATTGGGAGGAGAGGACTGTGTAATATATGAAAGAATAATAATATAAAGCAATCTCTCATATGCTCATCTACTTGGTTTCTTTTCTACCAGTCATTGCGTACTTCACCTGTTCCTCCTTCTTACTGCTGTCACCCTGCTGGTGAACAAACAGGAATTTGTCACCTGACATTCTGGACATATTCCACACAGCTAATGCCTCAAGTACCAAGTCCCATGCCTGCTTCATGTAGGAAAGGGTGTAGTACTGTGAAGTATGGTTTTAATATTCCTATAACAGCTTGTTTTATACAGCATTCTTAGGGAATATTTTCCATGAATAACATTCTCCAGATTAATATGTAGTGTGGTCTAATGACCAAATTAGTTGCCCTGATAAAGGATAGCATCAGATTGGAAACTGAAAAATCCATTCTAGCAATAAGCAGTCACAAGTCAGTCTCCACAGTCAAAGAATAGTTAAGAACTAATCCCAGGGTAAAAGAGTTGGTCTTGCATTCCTGTCCATAAAATGATAACCAGAGCTTTTCCGGGACAACAGGTTGGTGGGGGAACTGATCAGGTGGGAGGACTGATCAGGTGGGAGGACTGATCAGCTAGGAGGAATAATGCAATCTAGTTCTGTTTTGACACAGTTCATACAGGAGGAAGTATTTTCCGGTAACATCTCTTGCTTATGACTTGCCCTGATGTCTGAAACAGTCACAGTTATGACTAAAGTAGAGACACTATGATATTGAATGTTTCTTTTATGCATGAGCAATAAATATAGTCATTGATAATAATTTCTGCCTTGCCTTTAAGCATAGTTAGCCAGTCACTGAAGAGTTCAAACTCTAGTTGATTATTATTAGATGAAAGATTGGATAAACCAACAAGCTGTGGTCCTAATGGAGGAGGCAGCCAGCGTCTTCCCAACCCCTGTGTCCTTCAGTTTCTCATGCTACTGTACTCAAGGCTATTAACATTCCAAAGGCCTGAGATTGCACAAGGCTTGCAAGCTGGCACAGGACATGTGACTCCCCAGCAAGAGCCAAACTTTTGCTACTACATGTGTCATTGTTTCTTCTGTCATGTAAGCACATGGAGTGGGTTTAAATCATCGATGTGGAACTCTACGCTGAGGATGAAAGGTTTTGCTCCAGAGAGAGAAAGTATCTTTATTGTTCTGGAGGTCAAATAATTCTGGCCTGTGCCCTGGAAGGAGGCCCTGGTTTGCCCTTCAATGCTGTTTGCTCTGTAGGTGTTTTTTGAAAACATGGTTGGAGCAAAATGGCAGTGTTCTTGTTCATTCAATGTACAAAAGTATGAGAAATTCGTAGAGAAATTTTTCCTAACGACAACAGTATAGATAAGGTAAACAGAGTCAGGCCAATCCACCAACTTCACCATTATCATTTTTCAACTTTCAAGGGTAGTTGTATTTCTATTTGTGTCTGTAAAGTAGAAAGAATAATAACTATCATATATAGTTATTGTAAGAATTAAATAAAATGATATGTCAGTGGTAAAATGTATGTGTAAATGTAATAATTTACAACTTAATATATGTATAAATGTTGTAATATAGCACTGCAAAGTATTTTTGTGTAGCTTATTAATTGCAATTGTATTTATCTTTGGAATGCTCTTTAATATATTTATACTAAATGTAGTAGAGAGTCCTAAGTAATAAGTTGCCTTGGTCCCAGCACCACTACAGACCATCTGGGAAGCTTTGGCAAGTCATAGAACATAACTGGTCAAGAACTACTATAGATAAGGAATCATGAGCACCAGCACCAGTCTTGAGCAGTGGGTAGTTGTTGTATAGGAAGCTATGCTTAAAAAAAAAAAAAATTTAGGACTCAGTATACTGACTCCTTAGGAAAGTATAGACATGATGAAATAGTCAGATTTCTCAGCGACAGATCTGAGAGGACCTGGGGATTGAGAGGGGCACTAAAGGGGGTGACATATGCTAGCAGGCATGCAATTACTTTGCATGAAGCAGTTAGTGGTTCATTTAAGACATTTAAATCTGTTAATTAATGTGTTGACTAACATCACTTCTGGAATCAAGTCAAGGACGTAAAATGAGAACACAAGGTGATGAGTGGAAGGAAGGGGTGGTAACGAAGCCAGTTTACAGTTTCATTCTGGGATGAAGGGAAGCCTATTAGTTAGGCCATGACCTATAAACCAGGTTAAGTACTTCTGGAAATCTCAGCTGTTGTCAGGTTGTGTGGAGCCTAGCCAGGCTTTTTTTCAAATGACCCAGTATGCTGCTGTTGCTGCCTCTGGTTTCTCCTGGGCTCCAAATTGCTGCTTGAAGCAGCTGCTCAAACACTTTAATGGCCACAATTAAACCGTCCCAGAGGCTGACCTTTAGACATGGTGGTGGTGAATCAGGCCAACTGGCCTGGGGTCTGCCATCTTTGGCAAAGCCTTGCAAGTTGTGTGTGACTTAGTCTTTCATTTGGCATCCCTGAGCATAGACTGAGGTCTCAGACTTCCAACAACACTGGTAGAAATGGGGCAAGACAGGGTTGTACAAAAAATTAAAATGCCCTGCTAAGAAATGTTCTTTGGAACAGTACATTTAAAGAACCCTCAGAACTTTCTACCGTTCTGAAATTCTTTGAGCAGATAGAGCCATATTTTTACTAGAAAAAAAGGAACAGAATTCATGACCAGAACTTACTGTTTTAATCATTGGTTATGATCAATGAGGCACAGGGAATCCTTCAAATATAAGGTGAAGCTGTGGCCTATGTCTAGCCTGTGGTCCATAGGAAAAAGGGCTATCTATTTACATCCACAAAAGCCACCTGCTGACTGGTGGTTAGCAGAATCTCAGTGTATGGATGTCAGGTAGTGTTTCCTCAAAAACTCTCAAAAGTTGGCAATCCTGGGACTCAAAAGACAACATAAAACTCAGATTTCCCTTAGCTGACTAGGAGTTCCTGTCAGACTTTATACATCCCAACATGTGCATTAGATCTGCTCTGTCCCCCACGTTATTAGCAGTTCCCTTAATTTTCCCCATCTATTCCTTTTTAAATAGTCTTTAATAAGATTTATTTGTAGCTGCCAATTTAATAAATATATGAATGAGACATTCATTATTTTGGAGGAATTCTGTGAAAGAAAGAACTGCATGATATAAAGTCATAGGGGTAATTTATCAGCATGCGGGGACAAACATTTTGGTTATCAAGGTTCTAGAAAGTATATTTGACTTGAGAGGTTTGTAAAAAAAAAAAAAGGATTTTCATCTATCACAGTAATGCAGAAAGCATCAAATAGGCAAAGGCCCTTAGCAAGGAAATAACATGATTTTTTAAAAAGCAAAACAAAACAAAAAAAACAAAAAAACAAACAAACAAACAAAAAATAAACAAACAAAAGCCCCCAGAAGGTATCAGCCTGGAGGGATAGCTCGGTGGTTAAAAGTGCTTGTTTGTATATGTGTTTTCAAGTTGTATTTATATAGTCAGAATATATATGTGTTTACATATATGTATGTAAAAACAATTAGTCTGAAAAGAGGCCAGGAATTTGAAAAATAGTAAGGAGAGGCATGTGGGACGGTTTGAAGGGAGGAAACAAAAGGTAGGAATAATGTTATTATACTATAATTTAAATAAAGCATTTGATGTTCCTACAGAGGACCCAGGTTCAATTTTCAGCATCTACACAGCAGCTCACAAGTATTTATAATGTAACTCCAATTTCAGGGGAATCTAACATTTTTCTGCCTCCTTTTCACTGGGCACACATGAAGTGCATGCACACACGTATAGGTGAATACTCACAGACAGCGTAGAAACAAATCTTATTAGAAACTTTTTAAAAAGGGATAATGTGGGGGACAGAGCAGATCAAATGTATATGTTGGGACTGTACAAAGTCTGACAGGAACTCCTAGTCAGCTAAGGGAAATCTGGGCTTTATGCTGTCTTTTGAGTCCCCACACGTCTGGGTCCAAGGTGCTAACAGGTTGCTTTTTTGAGGCTCTGAGTGAGAACGTTATCTCTGAGCATTCTCTGACTCTTCAAGCTCCTTAGCACCCTTGGCTAGACACCCATCACTCTAGCTCCTCCCTTTGCCTGCTCTGTCCCCTCTCTTTTCTGGCCATCACCTTCTGTGCTTTTTCTTCTTATACAACACTTGTGTTCATCAGACTTGAAGTACAGTCAGGGAAATCTTGGCGAGGTCCTCTCAGAATTGCTAATTTTGTTACATTTACGACGACGATGGTTATTCTAGGGTCACATCTCATGCACCTGGGCTTCCATCTTTGGGAGGAGTTCAGAGAGTTCAACCCATTGAATTCTACTTGAAATGGAAAACCATTGGAAAGGACCATGTGGATAAGTGAAAACTATCCTCTTACTTCCAGACAAGAAAGAGAAGGAAAGGAGGGAGATATTGGCGGGGAGGTAAGGGACCTGAAGATGGCTACATGTGGTGGAGGGGGAGTAGAGAAGCCTGAGTTGGGATTAGGGCCATCAGCTTTAGATAAGGCAAAGACAGAAGGGTCTGAGTGGAAATGAGGACAGTAGTATACAAGTGGCAACTGGGTTCAGGCATGGCTGTCATCTTGCAGACCTTGGTTGAATATCAGCCAGACATCTTCCTTTTCTGTCTCCAATTCCTAACTTTTGGCCCTCCTATGGGCCTCCTGTTCTCCTGGATATGGTTTCTGATGGACCCTCAGAGTCATTGCCTTTTAAAGCCTGCCCCATGCCATCCTCTGTAGAAGTCCCATAGATCTTAGTGCTCGACCACAAAAAGTTCCGAAATTCACTTTATAGCACATTGCACTTCTCATAGGCGTTGAGGTTTCCAGTATGTACTGGATATCTATGAGAAGCTAAAGGTGCCATGGGGAAGAAAGTAAACCTTTCCCCTGATTACCAACTAGAAATTAGATGTTGGCAAGTTCTCGCTTTCCCTGTCTGGAAGAACTTCCAATATTATTCATGGCACATTTCCTTTAGAAGAAGAAAAATGCCCACATCTAATCTGTAGATACCGTGGACAAAGCCAGATGCATGGAAGCAAAACTGGAATTTGTAACCAGCCATTAAATGTGGAAATGAAGCATTTCTTCTTAGAAATATAAAGTGAATACATCTAGATATAGGACGACTAAGACTTCTCACCCTTCTACCTGGCCAGGGGTAGAGCAGATGCTAAGTGTGTCACAGAGGTACAGTTTTGAAACTGAATGTGCTCTTATTTACAAACTCTCTGGAAGAGTGAGTGCATCTTGTTTTTTAAGTGCATTTTATGTATTTGTTTGTGTGTATGTGTCTGTTCCTCTGTGTGTGTGTGTGTGTGTGTGTGTGTGTGTGTGTGCGCGCGCGTGTATCTGTGTGTGTATGTCTGTATCTCTGATGTGTGTGTGTCTCTCTGTGAGTCTGCGTTTGTTTGTATATCTGTATATATGTCTAGGTCTATGTGCATGTCTCTGTCTGTGCCTGTGTGTATGTATGTGTCTATGTATTTGTGTGTGTCTGTACCTTTGTGTGTATGTCTCTGTGTGTCTGTGTGTGTGTCTGTGTCATGTCTGTGTGAGTGTACACACAAGAAGACCAGAAGAAGGTATCAGATGCTCTGGAACTGGAGTTATAGGCAGCTGTAAGCCTCCATGTGGGTGCTGGGAATTGACCTTGGGTATTCTGCAAAAGAAGTAAAAGTTTTAACCAATGAGACATCATTTTAGCCCAAGTGAAACTATTTTTCCCTTACTAGTGACATTTGTCTTTCAGTTACAAGAAACACTTAATTCAAACTGCCATAGCCAAGTAGAGACTTTAATGGGAACCTTAAGAATTAAACGAAGATAATACAAGGTCCTAAGCCAAATGTGTCCCTGTGGCTCTATGCTTTCTTAGTGTTTCCCCCTACACAGAACTACTCACACACTTCTTGCTTCCTGGATAGAACAAGAATATGAGATTGTTTCTCAGTTGATCTGTCTTTGAATATCATCCATGGTGTGTAGGAGGCACTGGTTGCTGGCTAGACCAGAGTTACACACCTGTGAGTAAAGTCAGCCTTATTGGATCAGCAGAGCCTAGGGTGGGGAAAGCAGATGTGTCTTCCAGGGAACAGTACTCTCTTCACAGTGCTCTCATGTTTTAAAAAGCAAGGGGTGAGAATTAAGAAAAATACCAGCAGCAAATGTCCATTCACTTTGGGCAAATTACCTATTTCTTGTTCCTTTTCTTCATTTTTAAAGTGGGAATAATGATATTTGTACACTCCCCACTGAGTAATTGAGAAGATAAAGTGAGTTAATATGTGTAAAGTATATTAGAATGGTGCCTAGTCATATCTATATTAGCTTTAATATATATTTATTTACTTACAGTGGGAGTTTTGTCTCTGCTGAGTTTTATACAGACAGGTATCAAGCTGTTTTATTGAGCAGAAAGATATTGCAAATTCATAACAATGCACACAGACCTGGAGAGAAAGCAGAAGTTTCAAAAAAGGAATGAAATATTCAGGTTCTGCCGCTCACCATCACCTGTTTTTCTGCCCCTCCTCCTAACCACTCAGTCAGTCACTGGAATTCCTAAGCATTTTCTGTGATCTCCTGGCTCATAACAGTGTTCTCAGAGTCCAACTCCCACATGACAGCCCAAATCTTCTGATTAAAGAATGAATCTCTGGCTACTATATCATCTGAGGTACTGTATTGTAAAATATATAATCACCACCTCTTCTGCTTTCTACTGACATTTCATCCCATTGTGCCTCACTGTGTAGCCTCCAGTCTTCCCTTTGTGTTTCACCCATTTGAAACTCATTGTCATCTTCTCATCTTCCTTAGATCTCAAGGGGCCTCCTCATTCTCAATTGAGACCTTCTGCCCTCAATTTACATGTCATGTCGCCCAGGAAACCTTCCCAGATCAACTAGATGAAGTGGTTTTCTTTTCTCACACCCTTATCTCTCCAAATTATTTTTAACTCTTCTAGAGTATTTACTAAAGTAGAAAGTAAGTGTTCTTTGGAAAGTCGGTTGGATGGTGTTTTGCTGGAGCAAGCATGTGAAAGAATGTTTATTTGATGTGGACAAATGTGAGAGCCGGGCATGGTGGCACACTCAGGAGGCAGAGGCAGGCAGATTTCTGAGTTCGAGGCCAGCCTGGTCTACAAAGTGAGTTCCAGGACAGCCAGAGCTATACAAAGAAACCCTGTCTCAAAAAAGAAAAAGAAAAAAAAAAAAGACAAATGTGAAAGGTTAAGGCAGAGGAAGCATTTTGCTGAAACAGACACAAGTGAAAGGATGTTCTGCTAAAGCAAGCACATGGAAACGCATGTGATAAAGGATTCTTTGCTACCAACGTGTGTGTGTTGGTCTGTCTTACACTGCATAGTGGACCTGCATTTGTTGGGACTCTGCAGACTCTGGCTGATTACATACACAGGCTGAGGCAAGGCAGGTGGAGGACACATTATGTTTGGAGGTTATAAATAGGACTCAATGTTGTGATGGAGACAGAGCTTGGCTCGCTGGAACAGCTAGCTGTGCAATGGTTGTGGATCTCAAGTCTTCCATGAGAGAGGCAGAGCAGAGAACGTCTCCTGGTATCCCTCTGGGATCCTTTCTGCTTTCTCAAACTAAGGCTGGGGCTGAGCCTAGCTGTCTCTGCTATGCCAAGCCACTGCTGCTGCTAACCCGATTCTATTGACCTGGACTGCTGCTGTATCTGTGAAGTCCATGAGGCGCTAACCTGTGAACTGAACTAACGATTTCCAGACAACACACATGGGAGTTGCTCCCCCCACCCTCGCACCCATGTATCCTTTCTTTTTTACTACCTCTGGTGGGTTGTGGGCTACAAGGGAAGTTAAAGTGTTTAAGAACCATCATTAAAAATAAGATTAAAAGCCGGGCGTGGTGGCACACGCCTTTAATCCCAGCACTTGGGAGGCAGAGGCACGCAGATTTCTGAGTTTGAGGCCAGCCTGGTCTACAAAGTGAGTTCCAGGACAGCCAGGGACACACAGAGAAACCCTGTCCCGACCCTCCCCCACCCAAAAAAATAAGATTAAAAAATTGATTAGAGTTACAATTTACTATTTGTATCATCTTTGCTTTTTAAGTATTTCCTCTAAAACCAAATGTCTGTGGTGGTAACTAGTTGAAGGATGGGTTACCTGTGACTGGGAGGTAAGGATTTAGCCTAACATTTGGAAGCTGCCTTTTCACTAGGGCCTTTTGTTATTACCTGAGTGGTTAGTTGAGTCTTTGAAAGAATGAGAAAATGAACAGGAACTCTTTTCATATGTAAGTTCAGGGAATAGAGATTGAGATTCAGAATATTCTGAGTGTTGGGGCTCTAATTAACAAAAATAAAAACAAATAAGAACAACAACATAAAACAGTACTAGTGAGGGTAGAGGAGAAGAGAGTCCATTGGTTTTGTTTTCTTCATCACCAAAACTACATTTCAAGTCATTGGTAGCACCCTACGTGGTCTGTAGATATAAATGCAAACTGGGGGAAAATGATATAATCCTTAAGTAAGTTAGCTTTATAATTCTATGAATGTAGTTTTCACAATGAAAAGTAAAAAGGAATGTAAAGAGACATGATCTGAACAGCAAAGACCAATAAAGGAAAAGGACTTTCAGACAATAAGAAACTATTAACAAGAGATTCCAGCACATGATATCAGAAACCACGTTAAAAAAATCCCAAATCTATAAGTTTGTTCAAATATAAGAAAATAGATAAGAAATTTAGCAGAGACTAAGTGCCCATTACATAGGAAAGCATGGGCATTCTAGAAATCAAAATGAAGTAAAAGTAGTTAAAATTAAGGATTTAGAAGACTCAACAAATGGTTAGATTCAGCTGGGGGAAGAATTAGCCTAGAACAATACACTTCAAAGAAGTCTGTATAGTGGGAGGTGAGTGAGTGCCAGCCACAGAGGACTCTGGAGTAGTTGCCTTATTCATTGCTGCTGTTGAAGACCAGGAGGACAGTGAACAAACGACCTGGGAAAGAACCCTTAGAAAGGGATACTATTGCTAAAGCAGTCAGAATGGCTAAGATTAAAAATTCAGGTGACAGCAGATGCTGGCGAGGTTGTGGAGAAAGACGAACACTCCTCCATTGCTGGTGGGATTGCAAGCTTGTACAACCCACTCTGGAAATCAGTCTGGCGGTTCCTCAGAAAATTGGACATAGTACTACTAGAGGATCTAGCAATACCTCTTCTGGGCATAT
>NC_034611.1:22348741-22368403 GCF_900095145.1 Mus pahari | reverse complement strand
GTGGGTGGGTAGGGGAGCAGGGGTGGGAGGAGGGTATAGGGAACTTTCAGGATAGCATTTGAAATGTATATAAAGGAAATATCTAATAAAAGAACTCAGAAACAGAAAAAAAAAGAAAGGTCAAAGATCTTTAGAAATTTAATAATGATAAAGAAAAAGAAACTTTCATTCAAGGAACAACAAAAATATATCATAATAGCATCCATGATACTAGAAAGCAGAGGATGACAAGGGTTAAAATAAATGGAAAATGATATCTATAAATGTAATAAGACATACTTTAATTTTCTTTTCAGATAGAAGGAAAGAAATATACTAGGTGGATAGTTGGAGAGCCAAGAGGAAATGTAGAGCAAAAACAAGAAGGTACACGGGCAGATCTAAGAAAATAGTGCTATAAAGTCAAAAGCATGAATGTGACATCCTTGTGAGCTGTGGACCACATATAATTTAAATATATGACAATAGTGATATTAATTGAACTAGAGGAATTTAAATGTACAAGATTATTGTATTATCCAGAAAAAAACCCCACAATTAACACTATACCTTGATATATCAGTGCAAATTGCAATGTCTAGAATAGTGAAAATGTGATTTAAAACTAAGAAAAAGTTGAAATAGAATGAAATTAATACATAAAAGTCAAGGGAGGAAAAAAAGCATTAATATTTATAAATCATCTTAATGTTTCAAATAGTTGAGAGAAATTGTCATATTAAGTAACTCAGAATCCAACTGTATTTTATTTATAGTTCTTCGGTAACACTAAGATTAAAAATATTAAGTCAAAAAAGTAGAGAAAGTATAATAACCAAACATTGACTTAAATAAAATTTGCGTGACTATACCAATGTCAAGCAATTAGCTTTCAAAGTAAAGTTTTTTTTTAAAGAAAATGTTCAATTGCATATGTAGATATAAGTAAGCTACATTGTATGTATCTAGCATAGTTTCATAATACATAATACATACATTGGCAGGGTGTTAAAAAGAAACAGTCTTGAGATTTAGCCACAGATTTCTCAGTGATTTATAGGAAAAGAAGAAAATAAATCTTTTCTTTTATTTCACTTTATATCTTGATCAAACCCCCTCTTTCTTCTCCTCCAAGTCCCATGCTTACAATTCCCACCCTGCTATTACCTCCTCTTTTTCTCCTGAGAAGGGGAACCCCACCTTGGGTATCACATCAGCATGGGACAACCAGTCCCAGTAGTTGGAAAATAAATGTTAAGGAAATAAATATTCCAATGCTTACATGGTAATTCACTTTGTGCTAAAACATTGAAGCCTATTTTAAAATCTTCTGTATTGCATGTCTCAATAAAATTAAAAGCAAACAAATTATTATGAGACCTTTGAACTATTTGTATAAAGAGTTAATTTTTAACTTGTTTCCAATACTTAAGAGAGTACACCATATCTATACATGGCTGATTCGTATTTAAAAACTGAGAGGACTGAGCTAGACTGACTCCGTGATAGACTTCAAACTGGTAGTTCAGGAGACTAGGGCTAAGTTTCAGTTTCCTAGAACTGGGAAAGTCAGTTACTGGAAAAAACTCCAGCCAGCAGGAGCCAATCAGAAGCTGCCCCATCACTTGGCCTGAGGCAAGAGCAGTGACTCAGCAAGTTTCCAGGCTTCCCCCAGCAATGGCTCTAGAATGTCCCAAGAGCCCTAGCCAATCCCAAAGACACTTCCACTCCAATCAAGGTGCAGGTCACCAATCCCCTTCCTGGGGTTCCCCTAATCTACTTTAAGTCGAGCCTACAAGCTCGCGTGGGTACCTTCATCTGGGTAAATGGTAGACCCCTGCATGTAGGTCTTCTGCAGGATAAAATGCTCTTTGCTTTTGCAAACTATTTGAGTATGGGGTATCACTCTCATTGAATCATGGATTCTTACAAAACTGTACTTTTCTTCCTTATATCCTGTCCCTCCCAATACAGTTCCACACTCTGTACAACCATCTACAGTGAAATCACAGGAACCAATGGATCCTTCCTTTTCCCTTACTCTGAAGATCCAGCAATTCTTAAACTAGTGTTAACTCTATTTTTTCTTTTTTACCATTAACTAATTGTATGAATCCGATAACTTCAAATTCTTTGAGCTTTAATTTCCTCCTCAATAAATAGCTTAAAGAACATCGAGCTACCATGATTATTATAGTAATAAAGATAAGTGTGTATCTGCATTTGTGTGCTTCTGTAATTATCAACAAATCTGTAAGACAGATACATTTAGATCTGTAGGACTTTTGCTTGGTCTAGCTGTTCCGTATGTAGCAATACTTCCCAGCTTGCTGGTATTTATGCAAAATATCCTGCATTCATTAGAGTAGAGATGTTTTCTACTCAAGGCCTTCAAATGTATTTGCTTATAGTGGAAAGGTTTCAATGGTTCATCTCCATCCTCAAATTTTATCTGTTCCAAGTTCTTTCCTCTACATTTCCCTCAACTTCAGTGATTCTCGATCTTTGCTGTAACAACACTCATCTATGGGATTTTATGTAGTGAGAGATGCCAGTGTTATATATGAAGTTTCTGAACTGTAAAAGTATGAAGCTTTTCTATGCCTTCCCTGGCTTTGAATAATGACATGGAAGATAGCCTTGTTGGTCATCAATGGGAGGAGAGGCCCTTGGTCCTGTGAAGGTTCTATGTGCCAGAATAGGGGACTGCCAGGGCCAGGAAGCAGGAGTGGGTGGGTTAGTGAGCGGGGGAGGGGGGATGGGATAAGGGGTTTTTGGAGGGGAAACCAGGAAAGAGGATAACATTTGAAATGTAAATACAGAAAATATCTAATTTTTTTAAAAAAGATCTTAGATATGAAAAATATGTACATTACAGTAGCCTAAGTGTTTTAATATGCCTGTCCATTAATAACATCAATGCAATGAACAACATATGAAAAACTAAGTTATAAGTTTTACTAATTGAATTGGCAATGATAAAAGCTGGTACCTCTTTATCAGCAAACACTTACTGTCAAATGACAATGAACAGGCTGTTGGCTACATCTCCTGAGGGCATTTGGTAGTATGTATCAAAATTCAAAACATCATTTTTGACCATATAATTCTATTTCTACTAGTTTTCCTGCTGGCAACTAACCAGATAAATACCAATGAGTGCAAAAAATATCAGTATAGCCTTTAATACAGAGAAAGAAAACCTATACATTAAAAAAGGATTGGTAAAAGTATGCTTGGACAACATGGAAAAAGTAACATTTTTGCATCAATGAAAATTCAGTAAGTGGAAATTTGGAGTGATTTGTCTCCTTTTCATTATACAGTAATTCCCTCAGTGGTTTTTAGTGTGTGGTGGTGTCAAACCAAGATTTTTTGTTGTACTGTATTTCCAATCTACATTTCCTTTCTTTTATCAAATGAATATGTTTATTATTTAGAAAATACAGCAAGTCTCCTTATAAGGAAAGAAAGAAGTGTAGAAAATTGGAACATGGGTTTCCTGAGTTTACTGATATGCTGGTAATAGCTAAAATTTGGGATCTTACTCTGACAGAATAGTACATTTAGCACCTTCACCTGGTGATAGCTGAGTTAAATTTCAAAGACCGACATATTCCCTGCGCTCACTCTGTAGACTGAGAAAGTAGGCCAAACGGAAACTATTCTGATACACTCCGATCGTCCCCTACACAGTGAGTATTGCCGTGGGCATCTGATAGGCATATGAAGGCTTTTAGTATTCACATTGTGGACACCTTTACAAAACAGGCTCGAGTGAAGTGGAGAAAAGGGATGGGGGAGGGAATCTTTGGGTGTGTGTTGTCTTGAAATGAGAATTGATTTTTTGGTAACTAACTAGGTTCCAAATAGTTTAACTGCAACGGACTCCTTTTTCCAAAGGGCTCATTATTATACCTTTTGTAAAGTGTCACATTTTAACTGGCGGTTAAAACTATCCGATGCACAATGGGGTGTGTGAGTTTATTCGTGAGTTTATTCCTGAAGAAGTGCAGGTGAATGCTCGAGCTAACTACTTTTATCCAGACCCCAGGTGCTGAATAAGGTGTGTGTCCACTGGTCTTGAACCACTGGTCTTGTTTAGTGGTGTTGTAGACTAACCTGTTCAACTGATATCTTTTTCTAATTGGTATCATTTAGCAAATGGCTAAAAACATGACTGATTACCTCATTCGTATTCAAGGGCTTTCTGTAAGGGAGATGAGGCACAACAGGTGCTTTCTTCCACCAAACATCATGAAAATTAGAAATATTTCTTTGTAAATAATTGGTAGTTGTATAGAAGGAAAGACTATAATACAAGATTTATAATAATGTGGTTTTGCTCGAGTTGTCTTGACCGTAACAGACTATGCAGAGTTAGATAAACATTGCCCAAAATTATTTCTGGGCTGAAATTTGCCTCTTCTTCTGATATACCCCATAAAGAGGCCTGTGGCTACCTTAGCTCTGTGGTCTAGCAGCCTCCTGATCCAGGGGATTTGAACTGAACCAAAATAAAAGGTTTAATCATTCGCCCAGATTGGGATTCTAGCGTCCCTCCCACAATCACACTGAGGAGGAAACAGCATAAATGACCAGGAAGATGTGAATCAAACAGGAATGAATTTCACTTTATCCCATAATATTAGCAAAAATTAAAAAGACTAAGACAGGGCTTTTGAGCCTATATGGAAATAGTAACTTTCAAACACCATTGCTGGGGCTATAAATTGGTACGAAACTTCTCAGAGCATCTTGGCAGTGTCTTTCCAATCTGCATCTCTTTCAATCCAACATGTCATTTCTTGGAATCTGTACTCTGAAATCCTCATATAACTAGGTAAGGACAGATGAACAGTGTGCTTATTGAAACATTTTTAAGTAGAAAAGTAAATTAAGACCATTGAAACATTCATTACTAAAAATGGTTAAATATACTAAGTACTAAGAAAATAGTTGAATATCTTAAAGTAAAATCAAACTATGGCATTCTATGCTACCCTTGGAAACACACACACACACACACACACACACACACACACACACACACATATCACCCCTACATCAATCACTATACAGCCCACACCACACACACACACACAAATCACTGACACACACACACAGCCATCACATACAAACATCACACACCACATGCACGAATTACACACCACACACATACATCACACACACACCACATACACCACACACACCAAATACACATCACACATATCACATACATAACACACACACATTTCTCTCTCTCTCTCTCTCTCTCTCTCTCTCTCTCTCTCTCTCTCTCACACACACACACACACACACATACACACACAAACATACACACACACCACATAGCACACACACATCATATACCACACATAGCCCACACACAGCACACATCGCACACACATCTCTCTCTCACTTACACACACACACACACACACACACACACACACACACACCAATGTATGGATTTGGAGTATGGTTCAGAATGTAATATTAAAAGAAAATGGCTAATTATAAAATAACACACACAAGAAGATATCATGTCTGGTGAAACAGAGACAGACGAAGGGAAGGAGGGAGGGAAGGAGACTAAAAAGGATGGAGAGGAGAGAATGGGAACCCACAGCCTATTACCACCAATAATTAATCTATGTCATGGTATTACAATAGGATCTCAGCACTTACTACTTTATTAAATTCTGTAAGGTTACTATCCTAAATTAATATGTTGTTTAAGCATTGTAAGCATAAGAAGAGTGGGTAAGGAAAAGAAAACTGTTTAAAGTCACTAATCACTGGATAACCATTTCTACTCTGAACCTTCTCTTCACCACACTGTTGTATGCATGGCCCTGTCCTATTCTTAATATCTTACCATTGCTGTAATTTGATAAAGTCCGTGCAACCGATGATGTAGCCCCACTGAATGTTAAAACCACCCCTATGTCAGACAATCTTTCTATGCCATAAACACCATGTGGAAATGCCAAATGACAGTCTGTTTTACTATTAGAGAATACATAACACCTTATTATAAAAGATTGTAGAGCTGCCTCATTAATATCTAAGTATTGCATAATGATTACTTGAGTGAAAAATGATGGTGGATTTTGTTTGATTTGTGTATTCAATGACTACAATGACTATCTGGAACATGGTTGTATTATGCCCCTACTTTGTCCCAGACTATGCCCTGGGATCTCTGTGGAGAGAGTGAGATTCTAGCTCTGCTGTTTTAATATCCCAGTTTTCTTTTCTCTCCTTTTGGCTCCTGGTCATCCTGGTTCCAGTTCAGGGGCGATTTAAGAATAATTTTAGATGTCTCAAAATTTACCTTTTTATAACAAGGATCATGGTCACAGTAAGAACCATAATGTTGCTTTTGCAGGATTGTGTTGGTATGCACAAGCCATGACAGGTAGCGTTTGAGGGATATAACGTTATTCTTAAATCATTCCTCACGTTGAATCTAAAGCACTGAGCAGCATTTAAACTTGCTCAGGTAATAGTGATAGACAGTGAAAGTCATGGCTAAACCCAGGATATTTAATGGAGAGAGAGAGGAAGGATCCTTTTGCTTCTTTACTTTCACTGGATTGGAACTTGGGAGGATTTGAAGATTTAGTTTATGTTTAGCTATGTTTATCATTGTCTGCCTGTGTGTGGCTTGGTGCATCAGAGTTCAGGCGCTCCTGGTGTCAGAAGAAGCTGTCAGGCTTCCTGGAGCTGGAGTGATAGGCAGGTGTGAGTGGACAGATGTAGGTGCTGGAGCTGAACTTGAGTCCTTGGTAAGGTCCTTAACTACCAATCCTTCTATCTAGCTGGCTAAGTTGGAAGATGTGAAATCAGGAGCTGCGCATGGGCTGCTCAGTGAACTTGAAGGTAAGCCTGCATGGGGTATATACCATAGCACTGAGTTAGAGGTAGCCAGCATCTGGTTGCTCTGAGTCGGTGAACTAGACCACATAAAGCCAGTAAAGTCCCAGGAGTTTTAGTTCATGGTTCAGTTAATTTCCTTGTTTGTTGTTGTTGTTGTCATTGTTGTCATCGTTGTCATCAGCACCATCGTTGTAGCAGAATTGACATTTCTATGTGTGATCTGACTCACTAAATTTGTAATGCAATATATTGTATTGTTTAAAAAATCCAGACACTACCCTACCCGGGGATCCATCCTATAATCAGCCACCAAATGCAGACACTATTGCATATGCCAGCAAGATATCACTGAAAGGGCTCTGATATAGCTGTCTTGTGTGAGGCTTTGCCAGTGCCTGGCAAATACAGAAGTGGATGCTCAGAGTCATTCAATGGATGGCACACAGGGCGCCCAATGGAGGAGCTAGAGAAAGTACCCAAGGAGCTGAAGGGGTCTGCAACCCTATAGGTGGAACAACAATATGAACTAACCAGTACCCTCAGAGCTCGTGTCTCTAGCTGCATAGGTAGCAGAAGATGGACTAGTCAGCCATCATTGGGAAGAGAGGCCCCTTGGTCTTGTAAACTTTATATGCCCCAGTACAGGGGAACGCCAGGGCCTAGAAGTGGGAGTGGGTGGGAAGGGGAGCATGGCAGTGGGAGGGTATAGGGGACTTTCGGGATAGCATTTGAAATGTAAATGAAGAAAATATCTAATAAAAATTTTTTAAAAATAGGAAAAGAAATAATGTGCCAGTGTCATTACTATAAGCATTGGACAAGGAATTAAAATGATAGATTCTTTTATTCTTTTTTTTTCCCAGTTCTTTAGTTACAAAAAATAGTGAAATCGAAAGAAAGTATAAAGGCTCAGTGCTTCCTGCATCTGGGAGGTCTGTCAAATGCCTTCCAGTGGAGTCAGGCTGATGTGTGCCATCTCAATGCAGCAAAAACAACATCAGGATTCTTACCGTGAACATGATCCTTGTTCTAAACAGGTGACAACTGCACCTAGCCTTGCAAATTCTTACTTCAGTGCCATTAGTAACATGAATTCATAAGCAGCATTAGTAGTTAAGGATGTTGTCATACTGCAGAGTTGGACTGTCGGTTTCTTCTGACCCATGTGGAATCTGCTACTCACCCATCTGTGTCATTTGTTGCTGTTTTCTACTGCTCCAAGCAGAGTAACCACCACCATTATAATCAATATGAGATCATATTTATTCAAGGTGTTGAATATTATCATTTCCTTTAAACAACTACTATTTTGTCTTTAAAAGGGGACCATATGTGCTCAGGAAACTATTCGGGCATCGTCACCAATGTGATGAGCTGATATTTGTAGAACAGTACATGAAAAGCTATATCATCAGTGAGGAAACATCTAACTATGTTCAACATTTTGTGATTCCTGAGGTGATTTCCAGGAGTCTGATTACAGCATCACAGCTCACTAAGCGCCGATGGTTATGGAAGATACTCAGGGAGGGACCTGGAAGCTGATAACAACACACTTTCAAAGATCCAAGTGTTAAGTGACTGGGGAACCAATGGAAGGCACCCACTAAACACTTTGTGGTCCCCCAAAACCATGATTTGCCTACATGATTTGAGAAAAGTGAAAAAGCTATTCACTAAACAGCATGTGGTTCTGATATATTTCATACTTAAAAAAAATTCCTCCCTTTTTTTTTTTCTAATTTCAGATTTGGAAAACTTAAACTGACAACATCAAGATGCGTTGGAATTTTTGTAAGGTATAGAATCCATAGTATTGGTTGAACAGGAGGCCTGAGACTTGAAGCTTGAGTCAATCATTAGTTTATGGAATAAACATTTCTTTAAAAAGCTGGAATTTCTTTACTAAAAGCATTTTACTGGTTAGTTTAGAGAATATGCCTATGTAAACATCTGAAATTAAACCTGAAAATGAAGATGGGTCCAAGATATGCAGTATTGACACAGTGACTATTAGCCATTTTTAGCATTCATATCTAAGATTAAATAGTTCAGAATGCCTCATTTTACAGTTAGGAAACTGAGGCTGAAGATGTACTTCTCCAAAGGCCCAGTGGTAGCAATGATAGTCTTGGCTCTGAGCTGGCTGAAAGCCAAGAATGCCCCAAGGGAGCTCATGCTTTTTAAAGGGAGCTTTAGTTTTTAGCTTGTTTTCTTTAGTTTCTTTAAACTAAGTGAACACCCCGACAGGAACACTATACTTGAGAGTGTGAACAAAATTGAGAGTCCCCTGGATAACTCAAGGGCCAGCTGCTCTTGCAAGTACATCTCTCCATGTTTTATATCACTTTTTGTCCTAAAATGAGCTTCTGGACCAGCCTCTAGACCAGCTGCTGAGAGTAACCATTTCTAGAAGCAGCTTTTTTCATTCCAGAGCTCTGTCTCCGTCCTGTCTTACAGGTTCCCACCTACAATCTTATACTAAAACTCCAATTAAACTCACTCTACAGTTGCTAAGAATCACATTTTTCCAGTTCAAGAGGCAAAGGACCCAGAAGCCATTGGCTTATGGTGGCTGTGGTGGCCCTTGATTCTGTCCAGCGCCATAGCTTTCTAAGCCATGAGGGCCTCATGTCTGAATGTCTCCATAGCACTGAGGAATCACAACCCTGTCACCCCAAAAGCTATCAAGCAAAAATGGCTTTTCCTGCCCATTGGCAGTTGTGATAGAAAAAGGGGTGGCAAATATTTCAGTAATAAATTAATAATAATAGCAGTAGTTAAGATAGTAATCTATGAAACCCTTGCTATGCATCTGTTATTAGAACAAGTGCCTTGCCTACTTATCATTCCTCATCTGTTTGGCAATCATCAGATAGGTACTACTTTGGCCCAGTTTCGGGAGATTGAGTGACAACTTCTGCCTAGTCCAACATGCAATAGAGACGTAAATAGCTCCCCTGTGGCTCTCTTATATAAGGCTCTTCTCCCCTGCTCTTTGAACAACCACCTCATGGGCTGATGTGGACATCTAAGATTTGCATACTTCTGCATTTTTCCTGGTTCAAAAGAGATTCAATTTACCCCAATATTGGGCAACTGTTTAGCTCTTAGCCATAGCGAATGCCTGAGTCGTGATAATTAAATTCATTTTATTTCTATGAATTGGCAGTAACCTCACCTTGATTTTTTTTTTTTTTTTTAAAAATTGGCAATTTCAAATGGAAGTGACCTTCCAAAGGTGATATGGTCTTAAACTGCCTCACGGGAAAAGAAGAAACTTGGGAATTAGAAAGGGAAAATTGGCATGTGGGATTTTTTTTTTTTTTCCTGGTAAAAATAGGTGTTGAATTCTGGAAGAATCCATTACTAAGCACTGCACAGTGAGACTGACCCAGCATTCCACCACCCAGTGCCTCTGCAGCTCACAGCAGCTAATTTCCACGTGGAAAGCTACTGTAATAATAACCAAGGGAGGCTACTTTCCCTCCTGTTCTCACCCTAAGGGTTGAATTCTCCGAACTCCCACAGAAACACACGTGTGCATGCATATTCACGCACACCACACACAATGAAGAGAGGCTGGGAGAAACAATTCCTGTGCAGGCTCAAGTACTCCTCTCTGCCTGAAATAATGAAGATCGACGCGACAAATGATGCTGTGCTCTGATATTCATTTTGAGATATAGACAATTAGAAGTGTGAGAACTTGACCTACGTGATGAAATTTTATTTTAAACCCCCTCCCCAGAGTGGAGAACATTGGAAGATTCCCTGAGATTTTCTTTCAAGAACCACCATATTAATATTGCAGCATCTTTGAGATTTCATATTCCTTCCTGCACACCTTTTATTGTTCCTATTTACAGTGCACCTGAAACACATTGTGTAATTGGCAGAGAGCCCAGATTTTCCATTTAGAAACAGTTTGATGATTTCACTTTTTCGTCTTCCTTTTTTTTCCCCCTAACAGCAGGTGCTCCACATTGTAAACAATGCCAGTCGCCATAATATTATTAGCTTTTGAATTTTTATTACATTCTTGCCTCCCTACATATTTTAAACTTCAGTACAAGGAATTTTTGGCACCAGCTCAGCAAGCTTCTTATTTCATAAGGAAGATAGATTCCAGTGAATAGAGTGCTTCATTGTCATTTATAATTAGAAAGTGTAAGATTTACCTAATCATAAAATCACCCAATATTTTCAGGTTTGTTTCCAATTTTCGAGGCAATACATTCACATCTGTCCTGAGCAGAACACTAATTCCCTCTCCAGTTACATTACTTTCACAAATGTTTAACCCTTCATTCGCCCAGTATCTATCTATAATTCTCCTCTTGCTTATTTTTGCAAAGCCTATAGTTAAAGCTAGCTTTTTTTTTTTTAATTTATAAAATGGCCAGACTACATCATATTGATGCACTCAATTGAGTTGTTTTAGCAATCAATGTGTATCACTGCATGATCAATTTGGTTTCAGCTGTCTTTGTGGAATAAGGAGATGGACAAGGTGATATAATTGGCCATCCTCACTGCCAAATGCACCATTAAAGCCTCAGCTATGGTGATCAAACTCTCAGCAAACAAACAGTATTCTGCATACAGCTAGTACTTAAAGGGTATTTGCTTAAAAACACAAACAAACAAACAAACAAACAAGAACACTCCACAGTAACCCATGTTACTGGACCAATTCCCCATTGTTCTCAGGTGTTAACATTTTATGTCATATAATTAATGTATGCATTTTTGTAAATTTGTGAAGCAACTAGTGAGTTAAAAAAAAAAACAAAAACCACAGCATATAGTGCTCTCAAAGAGACTGAACCGAGCTGTTGTAAGTGAATTAGCCATATAGCTGATGCTGTCTGCAGACCAGACTTGATTTCCAGCCTTGACACTGAATATTCACATCATATTTTGAGCTAAATTTCAAGATAACACTTAAGATAAACAATGTTTACTATTTTTCCTCCCAGATTGTGAGGACCTTTCCATTAGCTAACAGGGGGGAGGGGATGGATCATGCTATTCTGTCTATTTCTGCAGCTAAGCTCATTCCCCCCTAACCTGCATTTAGAGCTACATTTTTTCCAGATCACTTCAATAAGTGAGAGCCCAGCAGAGAGCAGATGCAATGCAAGAGCAATAAAGGAAGGAAAAAATTAAAAATCCTTTGTTCTCCCTGCAGCACATCCATAAATCTATTAGCATTATTTCCCTTTCTTCTCTCTTCCTTTTCCCTTTCTTATTTATTTATTTATTTACTTTTTTTTCTCTTCCCTCCCAAGCCAGATCTCCAGTTCTCTGAAGCAACCCTTAATCAAGCTCCCCAAAGGCCTACGACTGCATGCAGCAATTTCTCCCCTGCTCTCAGCACAGATGTTTCGCGCACATTCCATTACACCTACAAGCCATTACAGCTAATGGCTTATTCTGATGAAGAAAGCTGCTTTCTGCTCAGTGCAGCAAAGGGGAAAATCTCCTCCTGTACAGTTCGATCCCTGCAACAATGAGATGTGGGGGCAGGTGGCACAACAGAACTCTCTAATGTTAATTACATACTGTATTACCCCCAAATTTGGCTGGTCATTAATTATGCTAATTTACCTTGCTCAAAATTAGCACCATCAATGTGAACATTTGAGCAGATTATAGTAAAATGTAGTCTATCATGGTTCCTTATAAGCCTGAACCTTTTAAGTCATCCACAGAAAGATCATTGTTACTAGACAGAAAACCTTAAGGAGAAATGGCTGGTGGTAAGGCTTGGTCCCATTTGTGAAAAACATCCTAAATTTTCAGGAAGATAATATGAAGAGGAAATAATTTGACTAAGTCCTGGCTAGTGTGTCCTTTATTAATTGCTAGGTGTAGAAAGATTAGTTTAAAATAGAAAACATAAAGAAAAATAAGGCTGCTATGTTTTGGACTGAACACAAATCACAGGTGTTATTTTGAAACAGAATGCAGGAACTGTGGAAAATAACATTTTCTGGCAGTGTTTGGAGTTTTAACACTATGGAGTGTAGTGATTTCCCTGTATCCATTTTTCACAGAAACTTGATTAGGAGAGATGTGAATTGTCTTCAACAGCTCCTACAGTTAGAGGTTGTATTTCTTTTATTTATTGCTCTATTAAAAATTAACATGTCTCCCCTTCTAACTAATGCTCAGATTTTCCATATTGATTACAGACTTAATAAAGTGTGTGAATCTGGTCAGGCTTATTTTTTTCCACATGAATTAAATAAGTACAATTGCATTTTGGCCTGGTGAAATTGATTGGGTTTCAGAAGCAAATAGAATATCTTTTCAATGGGGTGAACAGTCTCCGTTTCCTCTTCAAGGCTGCTATATCCTTCTATCCATCTCCAAGAAGCCATCATCATATTAACATAGATGACAGTCTGGCAAGGAGGTGCTGATCAAAGATAAATTTCACACTCGCACTTCGCATTTTCTAATTACACCATCTGTGTCAGACTCTTTCGTGGCAGTTCTGCCCAATCTGTCAAATGCTGCGTGCCTGTGGGAATGCAGAGAAGCTGAAAAAAAATCGCCTCGTCTCCCTCCCCCCCCTCCCAGCCTATCCATCACCCCCAATCGGAGCTGGGCAGAGATATTAGTCTAATTGGGGACCAGAATGAAAGTTCCAGGTTGCAGGGGGAGATGAAGTGTTTGGGGAACGCAAGACATGAGATTGCAATTTGAATCATATTATAGGGCCTGCCCTAGCTTGTCTGGGAGCAGGCTGAGAGCAAGCCATGCGTGCAATATCAGGAGACGAGGGAGAGGGTAGGAGAATGCTTTTTTTTTTCCTTTCTTTTCTTTTTTTAAAGAATCATGAATGAGAAAGTGTCTTCTTTCATTTCTCTGTTTCTTCCAGGCATATTAAGGATAAATGATTGTGAGCAGGCACTGATGGGAAGTGGTCATCCTTTTATTCTAAGAGTAAGGAGTTAAATAGAATGACCTAGCTGATAAGGCTAAATCTAATCTAATCAAGACCAGGCAACATTTCTACCTAAGTAACAAAAAGTAATTCTTGGGGAATGCACTTTCAGACCTTTGGACACATTTGGTGAAATGCAAGAGGCATAGAAGGCTGCTAGTGACTTTAATAATAATAATAAAAAAAAGTTTTCAAAAGTGTAGTAAAAGTTCAATTCAACTTTGATCTCTTCTGTATTAATTTGCGGTGACAAAGACCATGAAATATCAAAGAAAAATGAAATGATTGCCCTTTGAAACTAGTACCATAGCATAGCTATTTCTAGTTATTGATTTCTTTTTGCCCCGGGTTGCTGCCTTGAAGTCTTGTTGCATCTGATGCCAAAGTAAGTAAATAAGAGTAATAAATCATTTTAACTCTTCAGTGGGGTGGATTCATTGGTGTTTACTCAAACATTCGTCTGCTATCAACCAGGAATTCCGCTCACCCTCCTCTCTTCTTCAACAGTATTATTTTTTTTTTCTACAATCATTTCTTTATCCTACTTTTCTCCATGGAGAAAGTTGTAGATGAAAAGAAAACAGGAGAGTCAATAAGAGAAAACTTGACTGTAGACCTAACTCTGCTATTTTTCCAATTCTGTTTTCTATACATGTTATAACTTCCATTTCATAAGTCTGAGACATAAACAAAAGCCTTGTGAAGATTTTCAAGCATCCCGAGATCTCTAAGGTCATGTGATCTATGTGTTTGTTTATACCTTATCTTGAATGAGGTGATATTTCAAGTATCTGTTCAATTATACTCAATTTGAAAATTTTCACTGTAAATGCACTCACTATCTTAGTGTCTTGATGCTAAAGGAGGAACTGCTTGTCCTCATTCTGTCCCATGGGAAATCACCTCATGGAGGAAAGGGGATTTGCATAATTCTTTGTCTTTCACATTGTACACGGTTACAATTTTATTGTTGACCTCTATTAAACATTAAGTATTAAATATTAAATAGCATCATTAAGTACCATTGGTAAATGTAATACTTGCACAGGAAGGAGAGTCTATTTGAGTAATCAAATGAGCACAAACTGGGAGCACTGACATGATTCTACTTGTGAGGAGTAAAAGTTCCCAACAACATGGCTCTTGAAGAGGTCCCTGTTTGTGGAAAATTGGAATCTTATAGACAAAATATCCATAGTTTTGTTTAGACTCTAGAAGTTTTCCTGGGCAGAACAATATAATGCAAGCAGTTCCTGGAGTTTTTCGTTGTGAAGATAGAAATGAATCTTTTTGAAGATACATCTACTCCAACCATATTGTGTGTGTGTGTGTGTGTGTGTGTGTGTGTGATCTTAACTCAAGAATTTGGGAAAATGTGAGAAAGAACAAAAAAGGAGGAAATAGAAGCTTAGAGGTATATGCTAAGCACAAAAGAGATGACCTACAGATTACAAAATTCTAAGCAATTTTCCATTCTTGGAGTTGTTGTGCCCAATGTTAAAGGAGATGTTCTTCCTCTGAACCCTTTTGATCATACTAAGCCTGGATATCAATGAGGGAGCCACATAGCAAATCCATTAAATGACTTAATCACTCTATGTGCTTAATTCCGTTGTGAATGACAGTGGCAATCAGCTGAGGCAAATGACTTTTTATTCTTTTATTGCCGTGCAACTGTGTCCAGTGTCCAAAGCCTGTCCTGTGTCCTGCTTGTTCTCAGGAATAGCTAGGCAGATAGAAATAAAATGGTCATAAATCATGGGCCTATTTATGAGAGTAAAATGATGACTTCAGATACTATTTGTGTGAACTTCTCTCCAATGTTCTTGTTTGTTTGTTTATTTGTTTTGTTGTTGTTGTTATTTTTCGAGACAAGGTTTCTCTGTATAGCCCTGGCTGTCCTGGAACTCACTTTGTAGACCAGACTGGCCTCAAACTCAGAAATCTGCCTGCCTCCGCCTCCCAAGTGCTGGGATTAAAGGTGTGTGCCACCACTTCCCGGCTTCTCCATTGTTCTTAAGACAGGTAAAGACACAAGTCTTGATATGATAGGAAACCTTCGGATTTGTAGCTGTGCTATTGGGATGTTTTGTTCAATTTAATTTATAAGAATAACTTCCCTTGTTAGATATGTTAGCTAGACTCTTAACAGTTTTATGCTACTTGTACAATACTGTGATTATTTAAAAAATGATATTAAAAATGATTTTTTAGAGAACACCATGAGTTTCGCTACAAACAGCTGCCAGCCATATAACGATTTACTTCTCTGAAAGCACAGATTAAAAAAAATAGTTCAGTAATTTGAAGAAATAAAACAATGCAAAGTCTTAGGGGGGCATTAATAATTTTCTTAATCATTTCTGGTCTCTTCCTTGGCTCAGTCTCCACCTCAGCCCCCACTGCCATGTCATGTCTCCATGAAGCATTCCAAATTGAAAATGAACTATGAAATCGAACCTAAGGAATCTTGCATCCTTATTTCAGTAATTCACTTATGTATAAATATTTAAAGAAAAAAGATTATTTACGGGCTTCCTGGCTCAGTAAAACTCAACAATTCTTAGTATAATATTTACAGGAAAAATGAAAGTGACGTTTTGGACCAATATTCAGAGAGTTGTCTCCTAGATGAGGCACTAGGATGGGAAAACTGCGGTTTCACCTTGGCCATCCTGGGTACAAAATGCAGAACAGCCTGGTTGCCAGCTCTGCGTGTCTTGATCCTTGTCCAATCCCACTCCGGTAAGCTTTATTTCACACCCCATTTAGAGCATGCTTGGAGGATCACCCAAAGATTTGAAAGAAGGCTCAAGGCTTATCTCAACTCTCCAGACATCAGCGGTATGAAACATGGGACTTTTAAAAATAATGTTTCCTGCACTTCTTGCTTCTGGTCAAGCTGAACAAGTGACTCTTCTGATGGAATACTTGACCCTGCCTACAGTAGGCACAGCCAGAGTCTGGTACTCACGGGGGCATGGAGATTGAAATTGAAAAGTCTCAAATGAGGACCAAAAGAAGACCCCCACCCAAAATAGAGTCACCAGTCTTAGGGTTTTCAGGAGTGCTGTGTGGGAGCCCAGCTTTCTCAGGGACACAGGCAGAGACCAGTCATGTCCTAGCACTTTATTCGTAGCATGACTCTCATGGTTAGGGACTTCTGGTTTTGTACAATTTATGGGTTTTACTAAAACATTCCTGACAACCAAGGGATTTGGTTACCATGAATGAACAAGATGGGTAAAAACAATTATAAATATAACAATCTATATACTATTGTTAAATAGATGATATTAAAATAAAAATAGAGAATGAAAAATTTTCCATGAAGGAAGAATGTATCAAAGAAACTGTATTTAAGTGTGCAAGTTACATTTTAGATATTGGTAAAATGGGTGAGTAGAATGTGCTATTAGTAGCTGCTGCACACACACACACACACACACACACATACACACACACACAAATATACACACATCAGAATTCTTTTATGAGATATTGAACAAAATTTTCCCAATCACATACATTTTGTCTGAAATTTCTACTGTTTCATAACTCAGGTATTCCACAATTTTAAATTTTATTGTTTTATAAAGCAATTGACACATGCAAACATTGGCTGGGAATATCATCATATGCAACATTTTTTAGCACCTCTGTTTATGAAGACGAATTTTGAGATCTACTCAGGCTCTGTTTCCACCACTGGCGTCAATGCACCACTTGAGTAAGTACCAAAGGAAGGAAAGTTTTAGTTAATGAACAAGTGAATGAATATCCTCAGTGCTAACATTAACCCAGTGTGGCTCTGACCATGGGCACTGAGCTCTGAAACCACGCGAGCCATCCCTCACAGAACAAGCCCCACCATCCTGAGGTTTATAAAGCTCAATGTCTCCATCTTGAAAAATAATTGTTTTTTTTTTCCTTTTGCAAGAAAGAACAATACTTGAATTATTACAAACAACAATTTGCAATCTTTATTTCACATTAAGTATATCACATCTGAACTTAAGCTTTCCTTTGAATACTAGGTCTTTTCTCACTTAAAGTTGTAATTTGTTTCATTTATTTATTTTGTATGTGTGTATTTGTTGCCATGGGGTTTGCATATGCCACAGTGTGTGTGTCACCTTCTACTCTGGGGGTTCTGGGGATCAAACTGGACTTTGGAGGCTTTGTATCAAGTGTCTTTACTGACTGAATCATCTCACCAAGTCAACTTGAAGGTTTTTACATATTTATTTATAAAGCTTTGTCATGTATATTTGATGCCCAGAAGCACCCAAACTTGAAGCTAGACTCCAAGATATGAGTTTCACATTCAGAAAATGTCTATAGACCCAGAAACTAGCTGAAGTCAAATGTGAAATAGCCATGCACTGACAATGTATGTAACAAACAGAGCAAGATGGTGCTTTGTGCTAGGCAAGAGCTCTGCCATTAACTCAAATCCCAGTGGAACCTGGGTATCTATGATGCAATTTAAAGAATATCACTTATTTGCCTTTTCAAGTCAATTAAGTCAAAGAAATTTTTTCATACATTCAAGTCTTTTTTTTTGTCCTCAACAGATACAACCAGTTATGGTTTTGATAAACCTTGCTCTGTTGTTATATTTTTAACAACATAGGAATTATTCTTAAACAACACAATGATTGATCATGTTTACTATATTTATTCTGTCCGAGGTTCAATAAACTTCAATATGGAAAACAAACAAACAAACCCAAAGATGATAAAAGGTATCAATTTGTAATAATCCATGCTGGGAAGGCCTCTCCCCTTATTTGTGGGAGTAGCCCCAGAGAAATTGCTTAGCTTCTGATCTTCAGTTTCCTGCTAGATAAGTTCAGTGATATTTATCTTAGGTTTAAATGAAGCCGTAATCAGAAAAATGCATACACATACATGAATGTGCGTGCAGAATCATATGTACTACTTAGTACCTAGACATGCTAAAGAACTGGGAATACTTTCAAATCCCATTCCATTCTCTTCTGTTCTGTTGGAATGTGAGTGGGGGGTATTCTACTATGACTATTGCCCTCAGATATGCCACTAAAGAGCTTTTCTTGTTAGTAGGTACCAAATGAAGTCAGTGTCACTTGAGTTGTCGGAAGAGTGACTTCCTCACTTTTAAGCCTGCATCTTCCTCTTCTCAGTGTGGTGGAGCAGGGTGGAAAACAGAAGCAAATGTTTGGTGTAAGATGATGACACTTTGGATCCACTATGGTTAAGGTTTCTTTTCCATGAAAAATGTTTTCCTCACAAGTTGGCATCTGGTTAAGATCAGAGTTTCTGTAGCTTCTGATGATGCATCAGAAGAGAAGATGCATGGAAGAGAAGATGCATCCTCTCTTCCACTCCTGTTTGTGCATTTGTCTTAGTAAGGGTTTTACTGCTTCGAACAGACACCATGACCAAGGCAAGTCTTATAAAGGTTAACATTTAATTGGGGCTGGCTTACAGGTTCAGAGGTTCAGTCCTCCATTATCATCAAGGTGGAACCAGGGCAGCATCTAAACAGGCATGATGCAGGCAGAGCTGAGAGTTCTACATCTTCATCTGGAGGCTGCTGGTGACAGCTAGGATGAAAGTCTTGTAATCCACACCCACAGTGACAAACCAACTCCAACAGGGCCATACCTTCTAATTGTGCTACTCCCTGGGCTGAGCATATACAAACATCACAGCATCCTTGTTGATGACCTAAGCACACAGGATGTCTTAGGTTCATCAGCAAAAGAACTACATACAACAGCATCATAGAAAGTAGGTGAATTCCACTTGCTGGTTTAATAACATTCTCTCTCTCTCTCTCTCTCTCTCTCTCT
>NC_034611.1:22324693-22348551 GCF_900095145.1 Mus pahari | reverse complement strand
GTAGAACTACTAGATTCTTGGCTTGCAAAGAGGTGGCAGGAGATAAGCTTGGCACATGTCATTAAGAATCCCTAGCTACAGAGAAAGCAAGAATCTAACCATTCAGGAGTGGTCTCTTCTTCCTCAGCCTAGTCAAATGCTGTCTGACTCCATTCATTATCCCAAAATTAACCTAAAGGCCATGGCTAGCCGTGGTCATGACAACCACGTAAGACTACTTGCTAGTTCTCACCATCGTCTCCTTTCTTTTGTGCTATGACTGACTCATATCCAGACATTCCCAGCCATCCCTTTTCCCATGCCTTAAGTGGTAGCCTTTGATTTTTAAGCTTGTCACCTGTCACCTTGAGGGCTCCTTTCTTTTTCAGTGACTGCTTTTTTTTTTATTTGAATTCTTTTTAGTTGTTTTTATTTCACATCTATGCCAGCTTAGCCTGCATGCATATCTGTGTACCACAGGCATGCCTGGTGCTAGAGGAATCCAGAGGAAGGTATCAGGAGTTAGACTGGAGATACTGAGGGTTGTGAGACTCCATGTAGGCCCTGGGAATTCAGCCTAGGTCCATTGGAAGAGACGTCAGTGTTCTTAATTTTTAAGCTACCTTCAGCCCTGGTTCTGTTTAGTTTTACAAAATTGTACCTTATCTATCTATCTATCTATCTATCTATCTATCTATCTATCTATCTATCTATCTATCTACTTGTGTGTGTGTGTGTGTGTGTGTGTGTGTATGCATGGTACAGTGAACAAGTAGAGGTCAGAGAACAACTTGCAGCAACCAGCAGCAACCAGATTTCTCTGTCCTGTGAGTTCTGCGGCTCCAACTCAGATCCTTTGCAGCTCTAGGCAATTGGTATAAGTCTCTGTGTTTTTCCTTAGAGGAAACTTAAGGCCCAGCAAGATGAGATGCTTGGTTTGGGCTCATATGGCACTAATAGAAGGAAGCTTCAAATCTACTCTTATGGAATAAAATAACTTGTGTTCCTGATTATTTTCCTGTAACTTTACCCTGGTAAAAGAAAACCAAAGGACAACGCAGTGCTGTTATTAAAACAAACAAACAAGCAAACAGCTACTTAAACACTTTGTGTGACTTTTCAGCTGGATGCCTTTGCCTCCTGACACAGATTTTCATGAGGTCTTGCTTTTCTTTGATGTTGACCCCTACCTGTATAACTCCTTCGTACCAAGAAGAGAAAAAATGCAAGTGAAAATGGCAAAAATCTCTGCCCTCTGGAATTTTATAGTCAGTAAGAGAGGGCTGAGAAATAGGACAACACTTACTCCCAGACAAGGCCTCAGAGAATGCACACAAGTGGACCCCACTCCGTGCTGAGCCCATTGCAGTAGCTGCTCCAGTGGAGTAGCGGGTCTCCCTCCAAAATAAATTTGGCAGGCTACTGCACTGCAGTGGATGAGAGTCAGGCGTGGACAGTGCTCATTGTGTTTGGACCAAAGCATCCTCTTCAACCTAAGGCTTGTGTCTTGTCAAAGCACTCATCCAGCATCACAAGTTATCTTTATACACACATGGTGTATGTGGTGTGTGTGTGTGTGTGTGTGTGTGTGTGCGCGCGTGCGTGTGTGTTGGTGCTGAAGCCAGGCTTTGAGCCATGCATGCATCTTGATGTATGCAGCTATTAAAAAAGAAAGAAAGAAAAGAAAAAAGAAAAACAGTCTTTCACGCATCTATTTTCTTTTTCTTTTTCTTTTTTTTCGAGACAGGGTTTCTCTGTATTGCCCTGGCTGTCCTGGAACTCACTTTGTAGACCAGGCTGGCCTCGAACTAAGAAATCCACCTACCTCTGTCTCCTAAGTGCTGGGATTAAAGGCGTGCACCACCATACCCGGCTCGCACATCTATTTTTAAGTGACTGTCATTTTTTATTAAATTTTAAAGTAGAATAATCTTAGGAGTGAGGAGGGTAAGTGACTTTTCATAGACATTAAGAAAAAAAATCTTCATATTTTAATGCCTGGACTGATAGTCATCAAGTATAAATTGCTGACTTGGCGTTGTTCTGTTTTTCTTATTAAATAAGAATATTCTAAAAAGGGAAAGAAAGTTATGCAATGTATAAGGCCATGCATGAAAGAGGTTAAATATACTTGTATATGTATCTGTATCTGTATCTGTATCTGTATCTGTATCTGTATCTGTATCTGTATCTATCTGTATCTGTATCTATCTGTATCTGTATCTGTATCTGTATCTGTATATCTGTATCTGTATCTGTATCTGTATCTATCTGTATCTGTATCTGTATCTGTATCTGTATCTGTATCTGTATCTGTATCTGTATCTATCTGTATCTGTATCTGTATCTATCTGTATCTCTATCTGTATCTGTATCTGTATCTATATCTGTATCTGTGGCCAAGAAAATCAAGGGTGAGGGGAACTTTGTTGGGGAAGCTTCAATCCCAGCAAACTTAATTATAAATGTGTTATAATCTGAGCTACTGATAATGATACTTTAAATGACATCTCACAGAGACTGTAAAAATCTAATGAGATTTTGTAAAATCTTCATTTTTTCCAAGGGCACCAGTCATCTGAAGGCTGGTATTGTATAAACACATGAGGTGTTTTACTTTTTGTTTCTTTTTTTTTTATTATTATTTTCAAATGCTATCCCGAAGGTTCCCTATACCCTCCCCCTCGCCCCTGCTCCCCTACCCACCCACTCCCACTACTTGGCCCAGGCCTTCCCTTGTGATGGGTCATATAAAGTTTGCAAGACTGGTGTTTTACTTTTTAAATGGAAAATTTAGTTCATGTAGTCCTATGAATTTAAGAGGGATTTCTCTCTCCTCAGAAGACTTCGGGATTTTTAAAGTCTTTTTTTTTAATCACTGTTTATTGATGGTTTATTACACTAAGAAAAAGTAACAACGACAATAACAACAATAAGCCTATACTCATCCAGTCTCCAATTCAAACTCTGCAGAGAGAATCATCTCAGAGCCAGCTGGTCTCCGAATCTAGCATGCATTCTATTTTTTCATTGTTAGATGCCATCCTGGGCACTGTAAATCAGGTGTATGTACTATATAATTATATTGTCCATGGATTTATGCAACTCTATTGCATATTTCATTACTTTTTCTTGGTCTACTTATTAAAACTACATTTTACATGTCTAATAGAGCAATTCAGATTGTACCAAATATGAAACTCTGACATACAGGCATAGGCAAATGATGCTTGAGCAATTTACCAGAGTCACTGAAGGACAGGAGAATTACCTTTCTTTTGTAATGAGCTGCGGAGGGTGGTTCAGGCTGCTTTTTGACTTTTGTGATTCCTCTATCCACCTTTCTTTCAAAATCTAAAGCCCCTGTCAGACTATGAAGGAAACCTGGATCTTTCTGCCCATCATGCCCTAATGCAAGGCAAGGTGGTGATTAAAGAAGGGTGGGGGCCTTGTTGGTTTACAGGGAATCTGAATCCTAGGGGATGTGGTTCAGAATCCAAACAGAGTTCAGAACATAAACATTCCAAGTAATTTGTTGTTTCCATACATCATTTGCCTCATAAAAAAAAAAGGAACTGAAAAAAATTTAATGTGTGACTACAGTGACAGAGAATGGGTGCCAACAGCTCTCTGGATGGCTTTTTATCTCATTCCCTTAGTGAAAACAGTTAACTAGGCACTGGTGAGAGATTCTGTAACTGCGCAACACAAAGCTGGCGCCAGCGCCAAGTGTGGCGTGCCAGATGTGCGAATCCATCCTGAGTGTGGCATCAGCAGCCCCACAGCTCGCCATAGCCATTAATCTGGAGACCTCTGGGAGTTCCGGGGAGCGCTGTAAAACCCGGCCCCTGCCAAGGCTGCATCAGATAAAGCCATCAATGCATTGTAAAAAAGACACAAAACCTATTTCATGGGCTGCACTGATCAAGCAATTACAATCATTGACTACATTAAGCAAAGAAACAGCGGGGTGCCCTATAAAATTGACTGCCAACTTGAATAATCAATAGACTCCATGTAGAGTAAATTAAATAACTGAAAAACTATTTGGAAAAGCTGAAGTTAAAAAGCCAATCAGTAATCCCTCACCCATGGCAAAACAATCCTGGTTCCAAAAGATTCTTTGGTTTGCTTGAATGTTTTATTCCTGGGAAATCCTAGGGCAGTGTGCTGGGGGAAGGGGACAGTCTTTCCCGTCTTTTTCCCTCTTTCATAACTGAGCACTTAATCTGAATGTGTTTATAATCGATCCACGGTCCCCTCCTTTCACCCGTAACCAAGTGCATACCCAAATCAGGAAGGTTTTGACTACAAGTTACCATTCTAAAGGGAAGCATTTAGGGTTTGATGGAGTTCAAGGTTTAACCTCGGGCTTGTACTCACAAGACATTATCTTATGCATGTAAAAAATTTAGAAGATAGGTATTTTGAATTATTAATTTTTTCATAGGATAAGGCCTGCAGAGAGAAGGCTCTTTGGAGACAGTCACCATTTCATCTTGTCTTCATAAATTCCTCTAGAGTATTTGGAAAACATAAGAACCTTGAGAAAATTTCACATTTTCTTCTCTCTAAGTATTTTTTCTTGTTTTTGCTCTACTGAAAAGTAACACTATATTAATAAAAGTAAACATTAATTTATATTTCATGTTATTGGTGCCATGAAAAGCTTGCATTATTTTTCAAGGCATTATTTATTCATTTATATATATGCACATACACATTTGTTTGTCTTGTTTCTGGCTAGAGAAAACACAATTTCACAGGCAGTTTATTTACTGTATTATTGGGAAATCCAGAAGAAAAATCGATGGAAATATGAAAATGATTTTTCTTCACAAATAATTGTGAACATGTACACATGCACAGAGAGAAAGAGAGGGGGGGGAAGAGAGAGAGAGCTATGTTTGGCAAATTTCCTTTGTGATTAAAGTGTAATAATAGCAATTTTAGATCTTGGAAATGAACTTAGTAGATAGTAACATACTTGGCCGTAAAATTTATACAACAGAGGAAATATCACCAGTATTTATGTGTGTTTCCAAAGGTATTTTTCCACTAAGAAAGGTTAAAAAAAAATGCATTATATCACAGACAATAGAACTTTCTTTGTAGTCAAGCCTGTTTCTAAAACACAATATGTAACAGTAATAGTACACAGACACCCACGACCCTGATGAATACATCATTAAGGAGCATTATCGCTGTTCCCACTGAATATAAGATCACCCTGATATTATGGTGATTTGCATATTAACAAAAATAATATTGAGGTGTATTTAGTGTGGCATTTGAATTAACTCTTCGTAGCATGCCGGTTCTCTGGAGCCAGACTGGAGAATAAATTTTCAGGGTGACTTTGGAATTAATTGTCACTAGCAGGACATCCTGAACCTAGGTAACTCGAAAATATTTTGGTGGCATTATCATCAACTCGTTCGTGTGTTTTATGGTGCTGCCTACAGAGGAATACTATAAATTAGTTGTCAATAACAGCTTGCCTTAACATTCTGCCTCCTTTCCTATTAAATCTAATGGGGCCAAACCCCTCTGAAATGGTGGCTTTAATGAGCAAACTTTAACTCTAAAAAAAATGCACTGGAAAGGGGGAAATATGATGAACTCTAAATGATTGCATGTCACAATAAAATTCTCCAACTTGTCTGGCTGATGAGATGATAATGTCGCCTATAAAAGCAGAACGGAGAGCTGCCGAGACCCTGATAAAATGTCTTGGTGAAACCTATTATATTTGCTTCTTATTAGATTCTGAACTCAAATAGATCTCTATTGTCGAGAGCTTGGGTATTTAAAAGCTTTAAGATCATCAGTTACATTGCCCATAATTTCTACATCTGCCTTCCCTTCTGAGAGAGAGAGAGAGAGAGAGAGAGAGAGAGAGAGAGAGAGAGAGAGAGAGAGAGACTCTTTTAACAGTCTTCCTGTGACTTGATTATTGGGAGACTTTGTTAGAATGTGCACTTGAAATGCTGTTATGATGTGAACTTCACTGCAATATTTCATTTTATGGAACTAATCCTACATTGATCGCTTTGGGTAATAATTGAAATAAAAGGCTAAGAGTTCTGCCAAACCAGGTGGGAGAAATGGAGGGTCACCCTACACCTAGACCGCTGTAGGTCTACACGGAAATCTTCCCTCTTAGAGCTACCCTGTTTATATGCTTTCTGGGAGATAACAGGCAGTTTGACTTCAAAAAATAATAATTAAAATGGCCATTATGTAATTGAAGAACAGTTTGGTTATGTTTCTGTTGGGTAGAAGCAGGCTGTGGAGATTAGGGACCTGGAGAATTCCTACTGTCAGGATGTTGCCAGACAGCACATGTTCACAGCATCCTGGTGGAGGGAACAACTTGAGGTTAGTTTCCAGCTCCCCGTAGGGCTGCAATGTTTTCATTGTTCAGGTGCTTACATAGAAACAACTTAAAATATAACTGGTTATCTTTCGCTGGAGCAGCTCCTAGCACGACATTCTACATACATATAAGAATGTTTATGTATCTCACTGGGTCTCACCAGAGCCAAGGAACAGGATGAGGGAGGACCCAGAGTTGAGTAGACATACTAGGGGTTGGAAGATGGCTCAGTGTGCAAAAAGACTGCTGCAAAAACATGAGGACTGAATTTAGAATTCCAGAAATCATGTTAAAAAAAATAAATAAAAAAAGAAAAAAAGAAAAAAAAATCCAGGTGCGTGGTAGCATGCATTTCTAACTTCAGCAGTGGAGAGATAGAAATAGGGAACCTCTCCAGCTTGTTGGCCAACCAGCCTGACTAAACCAGGAAGCTCCAAGTTCAGAAAGAGACCTGGGCTTCAAAAAATAAGGTGGGGAGTAATTAAGAAAGACATCCAGCATTGAACTCTGGCCTCCATAAGCATGCATGTGAATGGTGGGGGAAAATACAGGCATGTGCACATGCGTACATACACAATACACACACATATACTTGTACCACTCACACAAACATACATCTCTGGTAACACACACAAATATGCATCTCACACATACACATAAACGTACCTCTCTCAATAGTATATGTACATAATTATATACTAGTATATAGTATTATATACTATGTATATAATAGTATACATGCAGAAGACCTGGTACAGACTCAGGTAGGCCCTGGGCAGGCTCTCTTCAGCCGCTGTGAGTTCATATGAACTTTGCTCTGTTGTTAGTGAAGACTTTGTTCTTGTATTCTCCATCTTCTCTTCCTCCCCGACCCCTTCTGCCAACTCTTCCATGGGATTCTCTGAGCTCTGTGGTGATGGCGACATCTGTGTGTTCCAAGGTCTTCCTCTTTGAGTAATGCCTGACTGTGGCTCTCTGTATTTGTTCCCCTCTGCTCCACGAGGAATCCTCTCTGATAAAGACTGAATAAAGCACTGATCTATGAGCATAGCAGAAGCTCATTACAAGTCATAATTTTCTTACTTGTTTTTTTAAACCAGTAATATTTGGTTTCTCCCTAGATCCCTGAATTGTCTGTCCCCCCAAACAATGTCGGGTATGGGCTTCATCTCATGGAGAGGGCCTTCAGTCAAATCGGACATCAGGTGGTTAACTCCCACATTGCTCTAGCATATTTTGCAGACAGGACAGATTGTAGATCAAAGGTTTTGTGTTTTGGTTGGCATTTATATTTCTCTTTTGGTAGCCTGAAGATTACTTTTCCATGTCAAACACACTAGAACATGGGGCCAAGGTTCTATGCAGACACCAGATCCATGTTCTATGAGTTTGTGAGGGTGTAGCATTCAGCAATGGGGCCTCACTGTCAATTTGTGGAGAGCAACACATTGTCTTTGCAACAGCTTGAATTATTTGGGGATTTCCATGGGCCCTTTTCAGTCAAAAACTCTATTTGATAGAACCCAGTCTGTGTACTGCAAGCTTCCTTTAGTGACGAGTGATAAGCAGTTGGAGTTTGTCTCCCTAACCCTCTTGAGACTTCATTATGAGCCAGGCGTGGTGGCNCACGCCTTTAATCCCAGCACTCGGGAGGCAGAGGCAGGTAGACTTCTGAGTTCGAGGTCAGCCTGGTCTACAGAGTGAGTTCCAGGACAGCCAGGGCTACACAGAGAAACCCTGTCTCGAGAGAGAGAGAGAGAGAGAGAGAGAGAGAGAGAGAGAGAGAGAGAGAGAGAGAGAGAGAGAGAGAGAGAGAGAGAGAGAGAGAGAGAGAGAGAGAGAGAGAGAGTTCATTATGATTGTGTTCATATAATATAGAAGTTTCCACTGTAATGATTTACATTTTGCCCCTCAAATAGCCTTCATATCTAGCTGTCGTTTCTTCCCACAATACCATATCCCTTCCTGCTTCCTGCTTCCCAGCTGATCCTCTCATTCTCAACTCTTCCCCCCAACTCCAGTCTACCCATGAACATCTGTTCTATTTACCCCTCTTAGGGAAAACCATACATTCTCCAGTTGCTTCTTCTATGCCTAACCTCTCTGGGTCTACATATTGTAACTTGAATATCATTTATTTAATGCCTAATATCCAGCTATAAGTGAATACATGCCATATTTATCTTTCTGGATATGGGCTACCTCACTCACAATTATTATTTTTTCTAGTTCTATCCATTTCCCTGCAAACTTCATGATGTCACAGTCACTATGCAAATCAGTATGGCAGATCCTTAGGAACACAGGAATTGATCTGCTTCAAGATCCAGCATATACCCAAAGAATGCTTCATCCTACTGAATTATCTATTCATAATATCCAGAAACTGGAAACAACTTGGATATTCCTGAACAGAAGAATGGATAAATAAAATGACAATGGAACATTTTCTGTATATACATATACATATACATATACATATACATATACATATATGTGTGTGTGTGTGTGCATGTGTGTGTGTGTGTGTGTGTGTGTGTGTGTGTGTGTGTATGAAAGTATTGAAGTTGGAACCAAATATATTTGGAGATTTTTTTTCTTATTAAACCTATTCCCACCCCCCCACCCCAGAAAAAAATATAGTAAGAGAAAATAATTGATGCCTCTTCACTTAGAGGAGTGACAAGTTACAGGTCTTTTGACAGTATTTACATATTAGAAACATTTGGAATACATGATAGAATGGACCACAACCCCCACAAAGTACTTAGAAATATATATATATATATATATATATATATATATATATATATATATATATATATATACACACACACACACACACACACACACACACACAGTTACTAAACTATTCGAAATTATCACAAACAAATGTGAAATCTAAACTGCCAGGGGCTGCCTTTGCAAAAGTTCCCACAGCAAGCAAAAGAGTGCTTGCCTAAGAACAGAGAGTATGCATACTTGAATCTGGTGGTGAATAAATGCAAATGATGCGAAATTACAAGTGGCCTGTTTAGGTCCATCCAAAAACCCTCAGCTTCTAGGGTTGCCAAAAAATATAAAAAGGGAATTTGTTAAGTTTACGTTTCCATCAAATCAAGACTACCTAGCTTACGTTTGTGTATAAATGGACCTACTATTAAGTATAAGTTTTCATCTGTGACCTTCATATTCATGTTCTCTCTGTCTCTGTGTCTCTCTGTATGTCTCTCTCTCTCTCTCTGCCTGTCTTCTCATCTCTGTCTTTGTTGCTTTGTCTTTTGAAACAGAATCTGGATTGTAAACTCTTTGGACTCATAGTTAACCCCCTGCTTCAACCTCTCAAGTACTAGAATTACAGACATGAGCCACCACTTCTGGTCCATTTGTTCTTTATTATTTTCCCTCCTCCCTTAAGGATGTAGAAGGGAAGCTAACATTTTCCTGTGGGTAGGGCTATGCAACAAATTCTGAATTTGCATCTTCTTAACAAAAACTTGTCACATGTGGTGACAGACATCAGGTACGACCTGTGGTGGACATGCCTTTTTGTGTTCACTGTACTCTAGCTCCAGGCCATGGATAGCCAAGCTAAAATGTTCACGAAACACATCAAAAAGAAACACATCTGCCTGTTATATGTAGTGGCACACTCCTGTCAGATGTAGTGGTGCCATCTGTAACTCCAGTACTCAAACGGATCAAAACATTTGAGGTCATCCTTACTTGCATTTGGAGTTAGAGACAAGTCTTGGTTATATAAGACTCTCATTCAAAGAAAGAAAGAAAAGGAAGAGGAGGGGGAGGAGGAGGATGAAGACAAAGACTACAAAAAGGAGCCACAGCCTCTACAGACAGAAGGCAGTCCTGATCCATGACTAGTCTAGGTGTAAGGCTTAGGTTCTGCTTTATTTTCGACTCCTTATCCAGATTTTCTGCCCAGCCTGCTTCTTCACTACTGATGAAACTACAGTATGAAGCAATGAGCACAGGATCTGGTTGATAGAACATTAGTAACTCTTTTGGCCTAAAAAAAAAAAAAAAATGGGGTCAGATGCACGGAAGGAGGAAAGGAGTAACAGATTTGATAATAGCATCTAATTTTATTATCAGGAACATTCCATACTGGCAAGTGTCAAGTTAATTCTACCTCAAGTGTCATGGCACATGTTTAGTGAGCCGTATCAGGACTGCAAATTTACATCAAGGACTGAGAAGAACTTCAAGGGAAATCTATTTCATTCACTTCTTTCACAAGTCCCTGTGTTCAGCTCCCTTCAACTGGCAGATTGGCTCTTCTCTCTGCATCTTCAAGAGAATGCTTTTCCCTCTTGAGCCATGGAGGATCGCGGTGTGACTTTCTTGTGACTTCCTCTCAAGGACTAATAAGAGTGATGAAATCTGATCACCCATCATTAAAATAAAATAATTTTCTTCCAATTAAGATCGATTACGTCAGATATTCTTACTTGAGCAGTAGATTTATGCTTCCTTAAAAGTATGTCACAGTTACTAATTATAGTAAATGGTTCTGAACAAACACAGAAGGCGTCTGGGTATACACGGTCCCATGGCATATAGGATCAATGTTGTGGTGTTTTACTGAAGTTATTACAGAAAGTAAAAAACTGGGTTTCTTAGTTGAAATTTAAAAGTGAATATATGTTAATTGGTTAAAAAAAAAAAAAAGCACAGACTTTTAAGATTCATGGACCTGGTCTTGAAATGTGTCTGTCACTAGTTATATTTTGAGGTTTTTGGAATCTGTTTCCTTTGGGTGAGATGGGGGTAAAGCTCACTTTTTATATGGGGGTGACTTTAAAGATTAGAAATAGCCGAAATGATGCATTAAAGCAAGAGTGTGGCTTGTTACAGACTGTCAATTCTAAGAGCTTTCATTATTGCTCAAAGAATAAAAGAATTGTTCTGAGGAAGTGTGCACTGAGGACACAATATATAGGAAAACCCAATAGTGATACTGTATAATAATGACCTCCTTACACTGACCAACCACACTGTAATAATGACCTCCTTACACTCACCACACTTGAAATGTGCCTCTGTCCCACCAGCAACACCTGAAGACGACAAGACATCATTTCACAGAGATGACTCAACCAGCCTCAGACACAAGTGGAGGTTTCTACCTCACAAACCTGCTCTGTGTTTAGCACAGACAGTGCAAGATGGAAAGATCATAATGGACACCCAGTCCCCTGAGCACCCCCAGTTCAGCAACCCTGGAATTTTACATCAGCTCTCCTCCTCAGCATAGTGGCTCTTGGTGAGGCAATGCATCCAGTCAGGGTTATCTATTTGGTTGAATATCTTGTTGCTGTCTTCCTCTCTTTTGAGGTTGGTTTGGGAGGAAATTAACTCTAAATAAACTGGTTCAAATCCAAGACATAAGAATAGCTGTTTTTCCTCATGAAACGCAGTTGAGGAATAGTTGCATAGATATTCTGCCACACAAAGCCTTTGAACCCTATTCCTTCTCTCATTAAGAATAAATCAGCATGTCATATGCACGTACTGTCAGGGCTTTCCACCTCTGGGTTTCTGGATTGTTTGTTTGTTTTTCCTTTTCACTCTGGATTCTTCACACAGGGCACGATGAGTATAACACTATTTTTACTTCGCTAAGAGACACTGTCAAATAACATTAGTTCTTTCCACTCTACGTGGCATCATGGATTACAGCTTTTATTTAAGATATTAAATATATTTGTGCACACTTGCCTTTCTACATCATAATAAAATCCCCAATGCATTTGGGAACACTGAAGAAAATTCACAGAAGATAAAGACTCAGTTCTAAGTGTAGTCTTACAAATATTGGATGTGTAACCTTATTCAGAGGAAAAAACAACTTCCCTCAAGAAAATAGAACTTGTTTTATTATCTCAAGGTAAAGATGGTGTTTGCTATATATAGATTGAGCTACTTGAAATGATGTATTTAGTTCGTAACCTTGTCCATATCTTGTTCTGTATGTATAACTTGGTGTCTGTTCCCGTGTACTAGGAAAAAGGTAATATATATATATATATATATATATATATATATATATATATTGCAAGACAGAGAAAAAAAAGAAAATGGATACGAGAATAATATGTCATGTGGTAAAGATGTCTAAGACTGTCCCCAGACACCAGTGAGTAATCTAGTCCAAGGGGAAAGTTGTCTGTATTAGTAGTAAAAGGGATACTGACCCCACCTGAATTCATAAGCACCTGGCACTGGAGACATTTGGAGGGAACCAAAAAAGGCCCAAAGCTCTAGTCTTCTGCAGATGTGTATAATAAGCAAATGAGCTACTGGGAACAACAGAGCCAAACAGGCAAATAAACATAAGTCCCAGCACTTTGTACCCTCACTACCTCAGCAGCTAACCAAGAACCCAATGATAACTTCACCTCACTCTGGATGAGATGGTCTCAATTCTCATTTCCAGTTTGAGACCACTGTTCTTTGATTGTAAGTCAATTTCATTATGGCTGGAGCTCTGAATTCTTGGGACTAGATCTTGGGTGTTTGCTCTTCAGCTAGATTTCACAGCAGTTCAAATAAGAAGCTTTCAGACCCAAGCTGGAAGCTTCAGGTTGCTCCTTGCCTGTAATTGTGCACTCTGACAATGGTCACTTTGAACATAGGACAATATATTGTAAAGAAAAAAATATCTCTAAGGTAGTATTTAGTTTTAAAAGTCTTTTGTTTCTGTGAAACGAGACACTTTTCTTTATTCTTGATAGTGGTGGCAGTAAATTGACATTCTGAGCTGTTCTTTTCCATCTGAGGGAAGTTACTTGAGAAAGTCACTGAGGTATTGACTGAAGTCTTAGCAAACCCACTTTCAAATGTTTTGTTCTTAGAGCAATTCCTCAAGTCTTACAAGCTAAGATTTAATTTCTCATAAAATGTAGTTGCTCTGTGAAATGGTCATTATGGATCACAGTGATCACAGGACCCATTGAGATTTTATGTGGGAAATATCCAGCCTCGTGGCTGCTGTACAGAAATGTTAATTGGTGAATGCCATTTCCTTTTCACTGCCCTTTACTTTATGAATTGCTTTGATCTTTTGTTTTATGAATTTGTTCAATGGTAATTACAAGGAAGTGTGAACAATAAATACAATAGAAATTTAGCTAGGGCTTTTGGTTAAATGAGATGGCATGAGTATATGCTATTATATTTTTATAGCATAGAATTATTACAAAGACATTCAAAAAGTGCAGTATAGGGGATTGGTCTGGTGCTGCTATGTATTCAAATACTAAATACTATATCTCAAGATGGGCATTATCACTTACACCAGCTTTTGTTATACAAACCTTTCGCCCACCCCATCCCAAAGTTATCTCTGATTGGTTAATAAAGATGCCTACAAGCCAGGCTAGGCAAATGAGAGGGGGCACAGCAAAGGTTCCAAGGGCTTGGAGTCTAAGGCAGGGATGAAGAAAAGAGGAGAGAGAAGAAGGAAGTCACCATGGGATAGCATTGAACATGGATTGTGAGCACATAACCATGACGAGTAACCATAATAGGCCTGATGGAGTAGGAGTAGCCCAGGCAGAACATGGCAAGTGATATCTTAGAATCACACAGGGAAGTAAACAAAGCAGCATAGTGGGTTGATATCTGCCCAGCTCTAGTACTTTTTAGCTTATTATAAATCAAAAGGTTTCTGTGTCTTTTATTTGGGAACTAAATGATCTGAAGTGGGGTAGAAACCCTAAATAGACATTTAAATGCAATAATAGAGGTATAGCAAACCCCAATAATAGTAATAACCACCATAGTACAGTTCTACAAAAACAAAGGGAATGGGAGAAGAGACAAATGTAGGGCAGATGATGACACACTTGCATTATAGATAATAGATGGATGGCCTAGGAGATCATGACAAAGGGAACTCAAGAGCATCAGTCACAGGTGCTCATGAGAAGCAAATTCATTCAGGCAAGAGAAGGAAGGCATGCAAGAGAAAAGACCCAGGTTGGAGGCACTAGTTAAATGTGGAAGTAGGAAGTGCGGTTGAAATAAGGAAGCAACCTGGAAGCCACGTGAGAATCAACGAAATCTTCTGATCTTGCAAGTCCTCTCACCCGTGTCACATCTCCAGCAGGGTAATCTTCCCATCTTTCTGCTAAGAAACGGAGGCCCATTCATGGGAGAAACGAAACCATAAAGTCACCAGATCTGGACACCAGGCATTAGAGAGAGCAGTTGATGTGTCAGCAAGAAAAAGAGACAGTAGGAGAAAGTAATCACATAGTACATGACACCTAAATCTGTCTGCCTTACGTTTTGCTTAGAACACAGGCAGATGGATTAGTTACTTTGTTTGTTGCTGTGACAAAAATGCCCAAGAAAAGCAGGGAGGAAATGTTTATGTTGGCTCGAGGGTTGAAGATAATACTCTATCCTAGAAGAGGAGACACGGCCAGAATGTGGGGAGGTAAAGATGAACCTAAGTGCTCACCCAGGATTGCCTGCCCCTTTTTCTCCATGTTGTGTAGTCTGGACTCTTAGCTCACATGTAGTGAGTGTGAGGTGGGTCTTGCCACTTCAGATAAACATCTCTGGAAGTCCTCTCACCCCTGAGTAATGATGTGCACCAGCAAATGATGATCAGTCATTACAGCAACCAAACTAAAAGTACAAGAGAAGAACTGAGAAACTTTGTCTCTAAAGCAACTGTTAGCCGAAAATTGAAGTCCTTATAGACATGTCCAAAATCCCTGATGAAGCACCCTGCAGTGCCGGCTTCCAACGGATACTGCTTTCACATGCCTTTCAATCAATATTACTTAATATTATGAATAAATAGATCATCAAGGATCACGGAAAAAGTTATTTGAGTAAATGGATACAATTTTTGTACGACAGAGGGGATGCAAGGTACATAAGAAAAAATGTAAAATATCTATATTTATTTTCATAAACATTCAAGCATCACTTTAGACCAGTGGTTCTCAACTTTCCTGCTGCTGCAACCCTTTAATACAATAATTCATATTGTGATGATCCCCAACCATGAACTTATTTTTGTTGCTGTTTCATAACCATGTTTTCTCTTGTTATGAATTATAATTTAAATATTATCTGATATGTAACTCCTCTGAAAGGGTCATTAGTCTCCCAAAGGGGTCAAGACCCACAGGTTGAGAACCACTGCTTTAGATTGAACAACTAAGGATTGTATATTAGCTTCGGGGCAGCAGGGTCGAGACTGAAATTACAAATAAGCCAGGAAACAAGAGAAACAGACAAAGGGGCAAATCAGAGACCAAGAAAGAGCTCAGAGCAAAACAAAATGTTTAATAATGAAGGAGGAAATCAGCTAGAAAATAGGCCAAGCTGACAATGAAATGTTAAACTATTTGCAAAGAGAAGACAAATGAGGGTATTATTAGAACACTAATAGCAAACCTTTCCAGAATTGAAGGACATAGATTTTAAGATGAAAGTCACCTTTCACACAGCTAGTACATTATATGAAAATGTGAATGTGTATTAAAGTGGAGTGAAAAGGCAAAAGATACACATACAGAGATCAGAGTCTGGGAAGACACCAGGTGTCACAGATAACCAGAGACTGAAGTTCACAGGCCTTCCAACTCAGCAAAGATAAATATTAACGTAAAATTTTACTCTGCAAAACTATGGATCAGCAAGGATGGGTAGATTAAGTATATTTTAATATGAGCCAAATCTCAGAAATTTTAGCTCCTTTGTACTCTTTCTTAGACAAGGCTGTGTCAGATACATCTATGTAGATATGGCAAAAATACCGGGAAGAACAAGTTGAATGGAGGGAAGATTTATTTTGACTCATGGTTGAGTGGGTTCAGTCCGTGACTGATTGATCTCCTGTGCTTGGGCAGCGTGTCAGAGCAGCGGTGTTTGAGCAATAGGTCAAGGTCATGGCGCTCCAGCAGCATGGCACGGCAGTGGTGTTTGGGCTGTAGGTCAAAGCCACAATGCTCAGGCAGCACCTCATGGCCATGGTGCTTGGTCACCACAGAATGGCAGTGGTGCATGTGGAAGTGTCTATCCTGATAGACAGAAAGCAGAAAACAAGGAAGTGACTGAAGTCCAGAACCAAGCATATCTTTCCAGGCCATGCCCCCTGTGACCAACTTCTTTCAGCTAAGGTCTACCTCCCAAAATTTCCAGAGCTTTTCAAAATAAAAAGCCACAAATTGGGAACCAAGAATTTAATATGTGCCCACAGGGCATGCTTCATATTTTATACCATAGCAGGGGCACAGATAAGATAGAGATGTGGGTCCCAGAAAATATGTGATAGAACGAAGTCACTCTCCATTAGAGAAAAGAAACTTGGGATGGCTGTGAGTCAAATATATAGGTGGATGAGTGTAGCTTATAGAGAACTAAAAAGGGTGAGGAAGAGTTCTGTGAAAAGCAATCGGTTTAAAAGTCATTCTGAAAGAAAAGATGATGAGAATTTATGATCTGTAGAAAATATAGAAACAAATTTTTGATAGCAAATGGTGACGGAAAAGCAAGTTCTAGAAAGCAAAATACACCCACAACTCTATGGACTTCAGAACATATTCATTGGTGGTGATGGTTTACATTAATTACCTGCTTGTGACAAGACCAAGGATCACCTTGGAGACAATCTCTAGCTATAGAGGTGGAAATTATCTGTATTAAATTAATTTGAGGTGGGAAGACCCACTTTACATGTAGGTAACACCATTCTATGTACTGGAGTCCTTGTCTACACATTCAGGGAAAGCAAGCAGAGTACTGGAATCTATCTTTTTGCTTTCTGATCTTGAATTCTTTGCTACAGTGCATTAAACCCCTGAACTAGGAGCTAAAATAAACCCTTCTTAAGTTGCTTTAGTTAGATAATTTTGCCAAAGCAATAAGAAAAATAGTATCAGGATATTTAACATTTCTATAAAAAACACTGCAACAGTTCATCCACATATATGTTAGAGGTATGAAAGATAATTTTTCTATATGTAAAGGGTATAATTTGGGAAGAGAAATCAATACTTATAGTTTGATGCATATGGATATCTATGAATCTACATGATCTCTGGGTGTGTATGTGTGCTTGTTGTATATGCATGCATCTATATGCATGTGTGTGCACATGAAGGACAGAGAATGATATTAGATTTTCCTCTAACACTTTCCATATTCATGGATTTTTTTTTTAATAGGGTCTGTCACTAAACCTTAAGATCACTGATTGGCTAAACTCACTGGCCAATGTGTTGTCAAGAGCTTCTTGTGACTGACTCATACTCATAGGATTAGAGGATGCTTTTTACATGGATACTCCCAATTAACTTGGGTTCTAATACTTGAGTGACAAAACCTCTCTCCACTGAGCCATCTTTACAGCCTATAAGCTATGCAATCTTTACAATTGGAAATATCAGTATATCCGTGAATTAGCAGAGTCAGACTATTGGTAATACTATTATTTAAATTGTTTGTAATGTTTATCCATCATCACATTTTCTTCTAGTTCTAACCCAGAGCAGAAATTCTAGGTGTCAGCAGAGTCCTGTCTCAAACACGACTGAGGCTTTGAGCCTCAGTATCCTTTCAGAGGCTGGATGAGCCAATGGGTTTTCTGCAAGACAGCATCCTCAAAATGCAATGATAAGAAATAAGACCCACAGGGTGATGGTCACTCCCATGGCAGGAGAAGCAGCGAATGTGTGATCCAGTCCTCTGGCTTCAAGGAAACAACTCCTAAATATACTGTGCTTCTCCAGGTGTCCTATAGGAACTGACTTGTGAGACCTACTCAGCTGCTTACAGCCACAATCTATATTGTGTCCCCTAGACTCTGTCTTCTCTCTTTTCTTCCTCACAGTTCCTCCCCTGACACAGCCTGCCTCCTATAATCCCTTCCATGCTTTATGGGAAACTGCCTCCATCCATGAACTCTTCTAGTCTTTATTGTAAAACCAACCAAATCAGCTAAAACAAACAGACAAACACTAAACTTCCATTGTAAAACATATATTTTTTAAAAAATTAGAATAGTAAATATCCAAGATCTATATATCCTTTAATATGAAATAAAACATATTACTAAAATGGTTTTTATAGCTTGTATATTTTAATCACAGCTTGATACTTTGTTTCAAAGTATCAAGTTTGTGTCTGAAGATCTGGAAGTATTTCCCATGACTGAATGGTCTCTAATAAAGAAGACATTGGAGAGCAGAACCCACGTGCTGAGGCTGTTCCACAGCATGCTGTGCACAGGTCTAGCTGGAGAGACCTGTTCTCCCAGGAATTTTTTTCCTCCTGGGCTCAAGAGTGAGACAGCCACTTTACCTTTAATAGCTGCATGGAGTGGGGCTGGCCAGGAGCACACAGGGCATAAGATCAGTGAAGCAGCTGGGACAGAATCCTTCCGGTCAGCCATCTGCACTGGTGAGCTTGGGTGTTTCAGAGGCCTCTGTACACAAGTTCAGCCAGGAGAGAGCTGGTCTCCCAGGAGTGCTCACACAGCCTTAAAGACCCACAGAAGGAACAAGCTCCAGCCAGAGACAGCAAGAACATCTAACACCAAAGATTACCAGATAAAGAAAGGAAAACATAAGAATCTTACTAACAGAAACCAAGATTATTTGGCACCATCAGAACCCAGTTCTCCCAACACAGCAAGTCCCAGATTCCCAAACACACCGGAACAGCAAGACTTGGATTTAAAATCATATCTCATGATGCTGATAGAGGATTTTTAAAAGGATACAAATAACTCCCTTAAAGAAATGCAGGAGAACAGTCACAAACAGGTAGAAGTCCTTAAAAAGAAAAACCCAAAAATCCCTTAAAGAATTATAGGAAAACACATTCAAACAGGTAAAGGGATTGAACAAAACCATCCAGGATCTAAAAATGGAAGTAGAAACAATAAAGAAATCACAAAGGGAGACAACTCTGGAGATAGAAAACCTAGGAAAGGGATCAGGAGTCATAGATGCAAGCATCACCAACAGAATACAAGAAATGGAAGAGAGAATCTCAGGTGCAGAAGATATTACAGAAAACATTGACTCGACAATCAAAGAAAATGCACAATGCAAAATGATCCTAACTTAAAACATCCAGGAAATCCAGGACACAATGAGAAGACAAAACCTAAGGTCAATGGGTATAAGAGAGAGTGAAGATTTCTAAGGTGAAGGAACAGTAAATATCTTTAACAAAATTATAGAAGAAAACTACTTCCCTAACCTAAAGAAAGAGATGGCCATAAACAAGAAAGAAGCCTATGGAACAACAAATAGATTGGATCAGAAAAGAAAATTCTCCCATCACATAAGAAGTAAAACACCAAATGTACAAAACAAAGAATATTAAAAGCAGTAAGGGAAAAAGGTCAAGTAACATATAAAGGCTGACATGTAAGAATTACACCAAACTTCTCTCCAGAAACTATGAAAGCCAGAAGAACCTGGGAAAACATCATATAAACCCTAAGATAACACGAATTCCAGCCCAGGCAAAACTCTCAATTACCATAGATGGAGAAACTAAGATATTACATGACAGAAACAAATTTACACAATATCTCCCCACAAATCTAGCCGTTCAAAGGATAATAAATGGAAACCTTCCAATACAAGGAGGGAAAATACACCCCAGAAAAAGAGAGAAAATAATGTTCTTTTAACAAACCAAAATGAAGATAATCAGAAAAACATAATTCAACCTATAACAACAACAGCAACAACAACAACAACAACAACAACAACAGAACAGGAAGCAACAAACTTTTTTCCTTAATATCTCTTAATATCAATGCACTCAATTCCCCAATAAAAAGACATAGACTAATAGACTGGATGTGTAAACAGGACCCAACATTTTGCTACCTACAGGAAACTCACCTCAGTGAAAGAGACAGAAACTACCTCAGAGTAAAAGGCTGGAAAGCAATTNTCCAAGCAAATGATCCGAAGAAACAAGCTGGAGTAGCCATTCTAATANTGAATAAAATCAAATTCCAACCTAAAGTTATCAAAAAAGATAAGGAAGGACACTTCATACTCATCAATGGAAAAATCTACAGAGAAAAACTCTCTATTCTGTGTATCTATGATCCTAATGCAAGGGTACGCACATTCATAAAAGAAACTTTACTAAAGTGCAAAGCACACATTGCACCTCACACAATAATAGTGGGAGACTTCAACACCCCACTCTCAGCAAAGCACAGATCATAGAAACAGAAACTAAACAGAGACACAGTGAAACAAACAGAAGTTATGAAACAAATGGATTTAACAAATATCTATAGAATATTTTATCCTAAAACAAAAGAATATACCTTCTTCTCAGCACCTCATGCTACCTTCTCCAAAACTGACTGCATAATTGGTCACAAAACAGGCCTCAACAGATACAAGAAGACTGAAATAATCCCATGTATCCTATCAGATCACCACAGTCTAAGGCCAGTCTTCAATAACAACATAAACAATAGAAAGCCCACATATATGTGGAAGCTGAACAACACTCTACTCAATGATAACTTGGTCAAAGCAGAAATTAAAGACTTTTCAGAATTTAATGAAAGTGAAGCTACAACATACCCAAACTTATGGGACACAATGAAAGCAGTCTTAAGAGGAAAACTCACAGCTCTGAGTGCCTCCAAAAAGAAACACTATCAGCTTAAAAAGAAACACTATCAGCTTGACAGTACAACTAAAAGCTCTAGAACAAAAGGAAGCAAATTCACCCAAGAGGAGCAGATGTCAAGAAATAATCAAACTCCGGGCTGAAATCAACCAAGTGGAAAAAAAAAAAAAAAAAAGAACTATACAAAGAATCAACCAAGCCATGAGCTGGTTCTTTGAGAAAAATCAATAAAATATATAAGCCAGACTAACCAGATAGCCAGACTCACTAGAGGGCACACAAGCAGTATTCTAATTAACAAAATCAGAAATGAAAAAGGAGACATAACAACAGACTCTAAGGAAATCCAGAACATCGTCAGATCCTACTACAAAGCCTACACTAAACAAAACTGGAAAAATCTGGATGAAATGGACAATTTTCTAGAAAGGGAGTAGGCAGCAAAGTTAAATAAGGATAAGATAAATGATCCAAACACTCACATATCCCCTAAAGCCTTAGAAATAGCCATTAATAGTATTCCTACCAAAAAAAGCCCAGGATCAGATGGGTTTAAGGCAGAGTTTTATCAGACCTTTTAAGAAGACCTAATACCAATATTCCTCAAACTATTCCACAAAATAGAAACAGAAGGTACTCTACCCAATTCATTCTATAAAGCCACAGTTACTCTGATACCTAAACCACTCAAATACCTAACAAAGAAAAAGAAGTTGAGACCAATTTCCCTTATTAATATTGATGCAAAAATACTCAAAACAATTCTCACAAACTGAATCCAAGAACACATCAAAACGATCATCCATCATGATCAAGTAGGCTTCATTCCAGCAATGCAGAAATGGTTCCATATATGGAAATCCATCAATGTGTTCCGATATAAAATCAAACTCAAAGGAAAAAAAAAAAACGTGATAATCTCATTAGATGCTGAGAAAACATTTGACAAAATCCAACACTCCTTCATGATAAAAGTCTTGGAAAGTTCAGGAATCCAAGGCACATATATGTTTTACCTAAACATAGTAAAAGCAATATACACCAAACTAGTAGCCAACATCAAACTAAATGGAAAGAAACTTGAAGCAATCCCATTGAAATCAGGGACTAGACAAGGCTGCCTACTCTCTCCCTACCTATTCAATATAGTACTTGAAGTCCTAGCCAGAGCAATTAGATGACAAAAGAAGATCAAAGGGATACAAATTGGCAAGGAAAAAGCCTATCACTGTTTGCAGATGTTATGATACTATACTTAAGTGATCCCAAAAATTCCACCAGAGAACCCCTAAACCTAATAAATAACTTCATCAAAGTAGCTGAATATAAAATTAACTCAAACAAATCAGTGGCCTTCCTCTACACAAAGGATAAACAGGCTGAGAAAGAAATGAAGGAAAACAGCACCCTTCACAATAGTCACAAATAATATAAAATACCTTTGTATCACTCTAAGCAAGTAAAAGATCTGTATGATAAGAACTTCAAGTTTCTGAAGAATGAAATTGAAGAAGATCTCAGAAGATGGAAAGATCTCCCATGCTCATGGATTGGCAGGATTAATATAGTAAAAATGGCCATCCTGCTGAAAGTATTCTACAGATTCAATGCAATTCCCATCAGAATTCTAACTCAATTCTTCACAGTTAGAAAGAGCAATTTGCAAGTTTATCTGGAATAACAAAAAACCTAGGAGAGGAAAAACTATTCTCAACAATAAAAGAACTTCTGATAGAATCACCATCTCTGACCTCAAGCTGTATTACAGAGCAATTGTGATTAAAAAACAAAACAAACAAACAAGCAAAAAACCTGCCTGTATTGGTACAGTGACAGATAGATAAATCAATGAAATAGAAATGAACCCACATACCTTTGGTCACTTGATCTTTGACAAAGGAGATAAAACCATCCAGTGGAAAATGTACAGCCTTTTCAACAAATGGTGCTGACTCAACTGGCGTTTAGCATGTAGAAGAATGCAAATCTCTCCGTTCTTATCTCCTTGTAAAAAGCTCAAGTCCAAGTGGATCAATGACCTCCACATAAAACCAGAGACACAGAAACTAAAAGAAGAGAAAATGGGGAAGAGCCTCAAGCACCTGGGCACAGGGGAAATTTTCCTGAACAGAACAGCAATGGCCTGTGCTGTAAGATCAAGAATTGACAAATGGGACCTCATAAAATTGCAAAGCTTCTGTAAGGCAAAGGACACTGTCATGAGAACAAAAAAAGGCCAGCAACATATTGGGAAAAGATCTTTATGAATCCTACATCTGATAGAGGGATAATATACAATATATGCAAAGAACTCAAGAAGTTAGACTCCAAAAAAAAAAAAAAAATCTATTAAAAATGGGGCACAGAACTAAACAAAGAAATCTCAATGGAGGAATACTGAATGGCTGAGAAGCACCTGAAGCAATGTTCAACATCCTTAGTCATCAGGGAAATGCAAAGCAAAACAACTCTGAGATTCCACCTCACACAGGTCAGAATGGCTAAGATAAAAAAAACTCAGGACAGCAGATGCTGGTGAGGTTGTGGAAGAAGAGGAACACTCCTCTATTGCTGGTGGAATTGCAAGCTGGTACAACCACTCTGGAAATCAGTCTGGCAGTTCCTCAGAAAACTGGACATCATACTACCTGAGGACCCACTAATACCACTCCTAGGCATATACCCAGAAGATGCTCCAACATCTAATAAGGACACATACTCCACTATGTTCATCACATCCATATTTATAATAGCCAGAAGCTGGAAAGAACCCAGATGTCCCTCAATAGAGGAATGGATACAGAAAATGTGGTACATTTACACAATGGAGTATTACTCA
>NC_034611.1:22243341-22324193 GCF_900095145.1 Mus pahari | reverse complement strand
CCTTTGAAGTCATTCCTTTGTTTTGTGTCAGATAACTTCAATGTACTTTGCCTGCTGTGACATCCTACCCCTTTGTTTTCTGTATTATATAAGACTGGTGTTCACTTTGTGATGACACACTCAGATTCAACACTCTCTCTCCTGTTGGGTCTGTCTGTCAATCCACTGACTCCATGTGCATCTGTCTGAGACTCTGATTCACAAGGATTGAGGAGGGCCCACTGAGCCCTCCCTGTCCATGGCAGCCCAGAAGCTCAGAATACCCAAGATACAATTCACAAATCACATGAAACTCAAGAAGAAGGAAGACCAAAGTGTTGATACTTTGATCCTTCTTAGAAGGGGGAGCAAAATACCCATGGAAGGAGTTACAGAGACAAAGTGTGGAGCAGAGACTGAGGGAATGACCAACCAGACACTGCCCCACCTGGGAATCCATCTCATATACAATCACCAAACCCAGACACTTTTGTGGATGCCAACAAGTGCTTACTGACAGAATCCTGTTATAGCTGCCTCCGGAGAAGGTCCACCAGTGCCTGACAAATACCATTGGACTGAGCACAGGTTCACCAATGAAGGAGCTAGAGAAAGGACCCAAGGAGCTGAAGGGGTTAGCAGCTCCATAGGAAAACAACAATATGAGCTAACCAGTACCCTTAGAGCTTCCAGGGACTAAATCACCAACCAAAGAGTACACATGGTGGTACTCATGGCTCCAGCTGCATATGTTGCAGAGGATGGCCTAATTGGTCATCAATGGAAGGAGAGGTCCTTGGTCCTGTGAAGGCTCTATGCCCCAGTGTAGGAGGCTTTATGCCAGGGCCAGGAGGTGGGTGTGGGTGGGTTGTTGAGCAGGGGGCAGGGGGATGAGATGGGGGGTTTTTGGAGTTGAAACCAGGAAAGGGGACAATTTTTAAAATGTAAATAAAGTAAATATCTAATAAAAAAAGAAGACATTAGATATGCTGTTGACATTTGTGTGTGTGTGTGTGTGTGTGTGTGTGTGTGTCAAGTAAAGAAATCTGAATTAAAATGAAAATATTGATTAGATCATTTTCTTCCATGTCAGAAAACAACATTGTAAGGATGACCCAGCAAAGCATATTGATGCAAAGCGATACAGAAGCAAGATGAAACTACTCACTATTCTTAACCACCTGGGGGGAGCATAGCAGACAAGCTAGAGACTGAGGGTTGTCATCCACATCAGACTAAAATGACTGCAGTTAACTCCCTGAAGCTGTCTCGTGCTGGGTGTGCCTATGTCTACTAACATCTGTATGCTGGTATCACCCTTACCCTTAGCCTTCTCCATAGCCACCATAAGGGGCTGGCCCAGAGCTTCTCTGTGTGGCACACACAGACTTCTAGTCTGCCATTCAGCTTAGACCTCAGTAGCCTTTACAATCCCTCTGCCTCAGGTTACCCAGAGCTGGAATTGTAGGTGTTAACTACCACATCAGGCCTCAGTGGCTTTTGACTGACGATTTCCACTGCATTTTTATCAGTAATAAATGAAGTACTTGAGGTGATCTATGTGTTACCTACCTTAATGTAGTCATTTTATTCTACATTGTATACATACATTCTAGCAACATATATTACATCAATGTATACAGTTATAATTAATTATTTTAAAAAGGTTTTATACATTGATTTTTTTTTTTAAAAAGTCACTGTGTATTAATATCATCCGAGGCATGTGTTATGCTCTACTATTGGATGGTTTTCACTTTCCCTTGGTGGGATTCTGATTGTTCTAGGAAGAAATCCTACAAGAGTCCCCAGGTGAACTAATTAACATCATTCAAGGGATGCGGGTGACTCAAAGGACCTAGTAGGGGTTGCTCCTTTATTTTCATGCACAGATCTGTCTTTCCAAAATACACTGATGTTAAAAGGTGACATGGGCAAGTGATTTGCAAGGTTGGTTTTACACTGCAGTCAAATCTTTGCTTTGGAAATACTGAGGATTAACCCCAGATCCTGGTATATGAAGGGCAAGCCTCTACCCCAGGAGGCATAGTGGCATTGCTTTGTTTTTGCTAGCTGTGAACTTGCACAAATTTAAGACTTTGCTTGTTTTTCTGTAAAATGGAGTTAACAAGAGCTAGTCATAGTGAGGAGTGATAAAATACTATTATGAGGCATTTGGTGTAGGGTGTAAAATATACAAAATGCTTTAAACAAGGAATCTGTGATTGTCATTTATAGAAGACTTTTAGATTCCTTAATTTAGCACATTGAACAGGTACTTTTAAAAATATCCTCATTACAACATTATTGTCAACAGTAAAACCTGAGAAACATCAAGCACTCAACAATGGGGAATTGGTCAAGTGAAATGGGATGTTCCCGTGTGTTAACACATTACATTACGGGGCCATTAAAGATAGCGATGTAGTAAAGCGTCTAGTTTCTATGCAAATGCATGACATATTGTAAATGAAAAGCAATCTATGCTTCCATTTACATAAAATGAAAACAAGAAAATAAACACAACTCTCCCTCTCTGTCTATTCAGGTGCTTGTGGCAACAAAGCAAAACTGTACTGGTGATTGTGGTTAGAAGGCAGGAGCCTAATGGAGCCTTTTGTAGTCCAAATTTTTTAGAATTGGGTACTTACTGATATATATATATATGGGGTGGGTGGGTGTATTATTAAATTCATCATATTTGTTGTAACCTAAACTATTTTAAACTCTTCCTTGCTGATGTTAAGAATTTGAACATCATCATTAAATTAGAAGCCAAGAGGCTCAGCTTATTTGTCATAGGCTAAGACTCCTTTGTTTTGTATGAAGTTCCTGTTTTGTTTTGTTTTGTTTTGTTTTGTTTTTTGCCCCTTTGGGTCTGTGCTTCCAGCACTGTCTCACTGTCTCACCCCTGTTATCTGATGGGCTATCAACTTTTCCCAGCATCTTTCTTTAGCCTAGTGTCTTAGTCAGGGTTTCTATTCCTGCACAAACATCCTGACCAAGAAGCAAGTTGGGGAGGAAAGGGTTTATTCAGCTTACATTTTCCACATTGCTGTTTATCACCAAAGGAAGTCAGGACTGGAACTCAAGCAGGTCAGAAAGCAGGAGCTGATGCAGAAGCCATGGAGGGATGTTCTTTACTGGCTTGCTCAGTCCACTCTCTTATAGAACCCAAGACTACCAGCCCAGAGATGGCACCACCCACAAGGGGCCCTCCCCCCTTGATCACTAATTGAGAAAATACCTTACAGCTGGATCTCATGGAGGCATTTCCCCAACTGAAACTCCTTTCTCTGTGATAACTCCAGCTGTGTCAAGTTGACACAAAGCTATCCAGTACAGCCAGTCTTCTCTCATTTGGCTCTTGTCAGTCACACTGACTTCCTTAACAATGACCCTATGTTGCTTTGTTAGAAGCACTCACTGAGTTTGTGTTGCTCACTAAATAAGGTAAACTCAGTTTCACATGGTTATTAAACTTTTCACTAGTGAGTATAACTTTAATTTTGCACATTGAGCTCTACCAATCTGTGCTTTCCTCTATTTATTTTAATCCCTAAAATTTTTGAGTCCTTGAGATATGGCCTTCTGCATCCCTTTGCTGTTGTGTAGAAATGGCTTAATCTCTTCTGACACATGGCAACGGCTTCTTTCTCCTTCTGTACACATCTTTAGTCATCTTGCTCCAAGTTTACATTCTCAGCTTTTCTATTCCACCCATGAGGGTCTTGCTTGGCTTACAGGTTTGCTTACTTGCAAAACTTGTTTTATGACAAATTACAAAAAAAAAAAAAAAAAAATCATCTAGCAGATTTCATTCAGACATTCCTTCCTTTTTGAGTGTCTACTTATGGTAGGTTCTCTGCAAGAATGTGAGAATTAAAGCTATGAGCAAGATGCACCTAGAATATTATATTCTGGGGACCTAAACTGTAGAGAAGATGTAGAGCAAAAAGAAGAATGGAAGCATGTGGTGTATGCAAGCCAAAAGAGTAGAAAACACGAGACAGCTGTGGGAGGGTACACTATATGGGATATTAAGGGTGGGCTTTTTGGGTATCAATTTGAAGCTGATACTGAAAGATGAGATTTAGTGACCCATTTGAAACAGGAAGACAGGTTAAGGCAGGATCAAAGAAGGTTGCAGACTTGACCCATATGGAATTCAAGAAGTAGGCCAAGTTTTGTAAACCAACACAACAATGAGAATTTTATTTTGTGAGTGATAAAATGTTATTATAGGGACCAGGAGAAAAGTAAGGTACTTTATTGATTTTGTTTGTGTCAGTGCTTGTATTTGGATTGTGCACATGTCCCACTGGATGCATGGACAGGGTCTCCCTGTACAGGGAATTTGTTAGTGAAGTCAAAAGATCTGCCTGTGTCTTCCTCTTCAATGCTGGGATTGCAAGTGTGTACCATAACGGCAGGGGTTTTGTTGTTTTGTTTTGCTTTGCTCTGTTTTTGTTTTTTTTGGGGGGGGGTGTTTGTTTTTCACATAGGTGCAGGGATAGAACTCAGGTTTTCATGTTTAAATAGGCTATGTTTTAATTTAAAACTATTACTGAAGGTCTTTTGTAAAGAAATATGGGTGCTTGCATATTTAATTGTACTGGAAACCTCATGTATTGAAGATGCAGTGCCTCACTGAAAGTACTCTTAGTAGGTGCTAGAACTTTTAAGGGGTGGAACTTACTGAAGAGATCATTAGGTACTTTCTCTTGAAAGTGATATTAGGATTCTGTGTTCTCCACTCCTTTAGTTTCCTGGCCTCCCATGGAGTTAATAGGCTTCCTTAACCACACACTCTCTTTCATGAAGTTCTCTATCATTATAGAAGAAAGGCAAGAGTGCAAAGTCATCACTAAGTAAGACCTTTGACACAGAGGGCCCAAATAAACCATTATTTCTTGAAGTTGATTTTTTTCACGTATTGAATCACAGGGATAGAAATTTGAAGAACACAGAGGAATTGGAAAGACCCATGTACTAAGGAGACAAAATACCTCCCAAATCCCCATGGAAGCCCCATCAAGCATGATGATATTTTATGGCAGAGAGAGGTACTGTGGAGCAATTTCCCTCAAGTAGAACCATTCTCCCCTGTAGAAAGTCTCTTGGAGGAGGAGGGAGAAGAAGAGGAGGAGGGGGTGGGAGAGGGGGAGGAAGAAGAAGAATGAAACTCAAGAAGTAAACAACTCACAAGTCTCAAGAAGTCTAGGAAACTGCAAGATACAGAAGGCCCTTCTCCAAGGTTATAGAAACACAAACAACTGAAAAACAGGAAAAAGAGGAGACCAAGTTTCCTAGAAGAGATTCCACTACCAGTTGAAATATCTGAGAAGACCTAATGGAATGCCGATGATTGGACTAGGAATGGCCACAGAATCTGTGCTTTGTAATAGGTGGAAATGCAAGGCTTCAGGGCAAAGAGCATGTGGTGGTGAGTTGCTTCCATTGGTCAGTTCTGTGGCTGCAACCATCAGCAAAGCAGCCGCTGGAAGCAAGCAGACAAAAATCCCTGGTTAGGATAGAAACTGGCATTAAAAACCCTAAAGCATAATTGGGAGCAAGAAACAGGCAGAGGCTTGCAATGATGATGGAAGGTCAGAATGACCTGCCAGTGTCTATTTAAACCAGATGTGACAGCAGCTGGCAGCTCCTGACAGATGTAGCTGAAGCAGCTCTGGGTATGAAGGTGATCAGACCTTGTAATGACCGATTGAGCTCAAGCTGTCTTGTGGCACACTGTGACACCTTAGTCCGGGTACTCTCCCACTTATTGCAGAAAGAACAGCATTGCTGATCTGATTGGAACCACTCTCTGCAGGATCAGCTTCTCCTTCCAGGTATGGTAGCCCCTTTCTTGATTGACCCTTTGTATACCTCATTTGCATGTACACACAGTCAATCAATGAGTGCCCACCGGCCTCTCTACAACAGTGTGCACAGCTCTGAACAGACATATTCATTCTAGAGGACAGACACGTCCTCTGGACAAGTGTTTCAAAACCCCATAGCTGCAGCCTGTAACGTTCAACATTCAGCAGCATTTCCAGTGCTGAGTTCCTTTCATGCATCTTGTCCGACCCAGCCATTTTCAGTGTTTCTGTTGTCACTATACCTTTAACACCTAGCACTGAGTGTAATAATCAAAGGTCTGTTGGAAAGTTTGCTGAAATAATGCACACATACATAAGTCAGTGGTAAGTAAATTCACCGGTTATTTTATAGTGGAGATTTGGTTCTTCGCAACATTTATGTTTGCTAATATTGTAGGTTTCCAAAACAAATGATTAAATTGGATCCCAGTAAGGGGCTCAACACTCAGAGTTCAATGATAAAACAGCATTATTGAGGAATCCTGATTAAGTAGGCCAGAATGGGAGAGCTACTTTGTCACACAAGTGTGTCCATGCTTCCTTGAGTCACTTAATCTAGTTTACAAACCTCTTCTGACACTGGACTTTTACAGCCTGAATAGTAGAGACCACAATTATGATTGCTAATGAATTACATGGTTATTCCAGATAGGAGAAGTTAATACACTTCCATTTATGTATTCTGCATTCCCATCCTCACTAACCAAATGAAGGATTGGGGAAGTTATTAATCTTCTGTTCTCATGAGGCCCTGTGGGCTGGAGAAGTCACATCTTGTATCTAGTGGTAAGGGGTTAGGCTGCCCCGTAAAGGGAGGCAATCAGGGTGGAAGCCACGCTCTTAAGCTTTTTCTCTGTCCTCTTTATACTATGCTCATTCAGTTTCCTGGCTGTGTTGATACAATGAGCTTGTCTGACTGTGTGAACCACACTGAGAGTATGGTTTGGAGTCTTTAAGGTGGTATTATACATTTGTAAGACTTCTCAATCTCCCTATTTAAGTAAAAAGTTATGTTATCTTTCAAAGGGAAGTAAGCCAGGCTAGGACTGATTTACAAAACAGCGTTAAGTTCATCTCTTCAAGACCCCGAGTTTTTGTACCTTCCAAGAATCTTTCCCTTTCCAGTGAGTCCTTCAGGCAGTGGTTCCATGAAAGTAGCAGTGTTGAAGTTCTCGGATAGGTGATTCTGTATCACTATAAAGCCGACAGACTCCTGTATACTCATAATCATTACCAACCAGTTGTTTTTGAGTCACCAGTCACAACAAAACCAAAGAGAGAAAGAATTTCCTCCAGTGCCTAAGTCTGCAGGAAAAATCCTCAGGCCAGGGAGCTCATGGGCCTGGATCTACTTCTAATCCTCTGACTGTTTTATAGGTCATAGATTTAGCACTCAACTGCAGTCTGTTTTATTTTCTCCATCTTAATTCCCATGATACTGTTTAGTAAGGAAGATGTCAAGTATCTGGCTGTCTCCGTCAAAGGAATCAAGATGATTTTTTTTTTTTTTCAGAAAGGACCATATGTGAAGAAATATTCCAATGGAGTGAATTTCTCCTATCTGGAATAATCACGCTATTCATCAGAAATCCTAATTGTGCTTTCTGCTCCCCAGACTGTAAAAGTCCAGTGTCAGATGAGATTTGTAAGATAGATTACAGGCAAGCATGCTTATTTATATGAGTGAGTTTGAAGTCACATCTTTTCCCAGTGAGAACTGATGTACAGATACTAGGAAGTTCAGAAGGGTTTTTAGCAGGGCCGATCGTGACCTGATGTAATGTGAAGTCAATCTTGAAATTCACTGTGGTCCTGCTTTTGCTTGTCCTGGAGGGGAGTCATGAGCCTGAGCTCACAGTATTGGAATTTGGTTTTAAGGCTAGGGCAAAGTTTCCCTGCCATAATTGCTTCCATCTGGCACACTAACACATGTGTTCCTGCAATAAAAGTTTCTAAATCTCTCCAAACCCCACATGCCCCCTTTAGGCTGAGCTCTCTCGAGCTCTGCTGCTATCTCACCTGCATTCCGTCTGCTGGGAATCTGTCTTGCAGCTGGCTGCTGCTTTGTGGGCAGTGGTGGATGGGTTGGGGGTGGTATTCAGTCTAAGACTCCAGTGGCAAATGGAATGCAGAACTTTGCCTGCGGCACTAAAGACTGTGGTCATGTGTTACGTCATGTGTGCTTCTCAGGCCTCAGTTCATTCCGATGTCTTTCCCTTTAATCCATTTTATTTATTTGTTTTAAACTACAACACGTAATATACAAGTATATTCTTATTGTGAAAATGTTTCTTTTGGAACAGAAAAAAAAAAAAAAGAAGGCTCCCCTTGCATGTGTTTCCCTTTCTCGACCTCATGTATGAAGTTAGACAGTTTCCAGGGAGTTGGAATTCATTCTCTTTAAAACAAGCTTATTTTAGACTTTTGTACATGAAGAGATTTCAAAGAACGATAAATTTCTGCAAATGGAAAATAATACCATGAAATCATCCGGAGTCAAAAACAAACGAATGAACAAGCAAAGGAACTAACAGAAATACCAAAAGAAAGAATATACTTCATGGGGAGCACTAGTTGGAGTTGGGAGCATTGAACTGATGAGTTCAGTATATACCTGAACCTGAAACTATTTGAAGAGTATGAGGATTATAAAGTGTGGCAAGGCAGAGTGTATTAGTGTATCTATGAGTCAAACAAAAATAAAAGCAAAAGCAAAACACACACACACATACACACACACACACACACACACACACACACACACACACACACACACAAATTGGCCTGACCTTGATGATGGAGAAGAGCATCCCTCTGCAAAACTGTGATGATATGAAACTGATATGGCCTAAGAGCATCACTGAGCCTATGCAGGCTGAATGGTGGTGACCAGGATCAAGTTGGTACTGAGGCTGCTTCTGAGGGAGAAAGAATGATGATGCTATCACTCCATCTAGTTCCTAAAGACATACTTAGCATGAATCCTTAGCAGAATCTTTAGAAATTGTTTTTTTTTTTTCAAATTTGTCATCATGTATATATGCACACAAATATGCAATACACAAATCTGTATTTTCTTAATTTTTATTTGGTGAATACATTTCACATACTTCTCACATACCATATGCTATGAATATGTCTGCATGCATGCATGTGACTCCCAATGTGCATTAACATTTTTAAGGAAGGTGAAAAGTTCAAAGTCCAGAGTTGATCACTTATTCTGTAAGATTTATTTGACTCTTCTGGGTGCCTTTTCCAAGATGTACCACTCACTTGAAAATACATTACATTCCTTGGGAAACTGCTTAAGGTAGTCAGGGAAGACTCAAAGAGAAAGAGCAAGGTCATACAGCTGTCAGGGCTCAGAAGAGAATGATCTGCCCCACAGACCCAGAGTCCCATGCTGAAGAGGATCAAAGAGGCCATCCAGCTCACGTCCTGGACATCAATCCTTGCCCTTGACAGGGTGACTCCTAAACCATAGAAGACATGTGACAGTCAGGTCCTCATTAAGTGTCTCAAGACACACATTCTCCCTCAGAATCCTGTTTTGATTCCAGTAGACCTGCTAGAAAGTTCTTGCAGGCATATCCCTACTACCTAATTCACATCAGTTCAGAGTGAGTGATCCTATTTAACACAATAGCATCTTGGATTTCAAAATCTTTAACAATTGAAGAGTTATCTTTCAGTGCTTGCTTTGTAGGCTCCACTATGTAATATTTTATATAGCTATAACTTATTTAAATGAGGAAATGAGGTTATTATTAAAGGAATCAAGTGACTTGATGTGCCATCACTATTTGATCTATTCATTGGTACTGTCTCAGTCACCTATATGATTTTATTCTGAGCCTCCATTATCTTATTCAATATAAGAAATTAAAATAGTTTGTATTTTAATTAAATACATTAAAATATTCAGAAATATTTTATTTAGTGTTCTTTTACATTTTTATTTACAAGTTAGATAGTTTCTTTATTGGTTTAGCTTTATGAATACTGTATTATGAATTAATTACTTTAATTTTTAAAGTAAGACTATATTTCCAATGTTCATTGTATTTTAATAATTGCTGGTTTTCATCTGGTGATAGTCTTTTATCTGAATATGTTGCTTAACTATCTGTTTTAATTTTGATGGACATTTTAATTTTCCAGTATTTTTTAAATGCTGTTATAAACTATATCATTATAGGAAGTTTAGAACTTTTGTACCTGTCTAGAGTGATTTATAAGTTGCTTTGTAGCAATACTTTTCAAACTGTGAAATAAAAATCATCATCACCATCATCATTGTTTTCATAATTATACAACGAATACAATGAGTTTTATACAAAAATTGCTTAATGAAATAATTGGTCAAAGTATCTTAAAGATATTCCATTTTATATGTGTCTATCATTGATGCATTATATGGCAAAGATGCTTGTGGCAATTACACAGGGTTCTTTTCTTGTTTTTTTGTTTTGTTTTGTTTTGTTTTGTTTTTTATTATTTTCTTTATTTACATTTCAAATGCTACCCCAAAAGTTGCCTATACCCCACCCCCGCCCCTGCTTCCCGACCCACCCACTCCCACTACTTGGCCCTGGCCTTCCCCTGAGCTGAGTCATATAAAGTTTGCAAGACCAAGGGGTCTCTCTTCCCAATGACGGCTGATTAGGCCATCTTCTGCTACATATGCAGCTAGAGACATGAGCTCAGGGGGTACTGGTTAGTTCATATTGTTGTTGCACCTACAGGGTTGCAGCCCCCTTCAGCTCCTTGGGTACTTTCTCTAGTTCCTCCATTGGGGGCCCTGTGTTCCATCCAATAGCTGACTGTCAGCATCCATTTCTGTGTTTGCCAGGCACTGGCATAGCCTCACAAGAGGCTGCTATATCAGGGTCCCTTCAGCAGAATCTTGCTGGCATGTGCATTAGTATCTGGGTTTGGTGGCTGATGATGGGATGGATTCCTGGATGGGGTAGTCTCTGGATAGTCCATCCTTTCATCTTAGCTCTAAATTTTGTCTCTGTACCTATATTCTTTCATGGGTATTTTGTTCCTTATTCTAAGGAGGAATGAAGTATCCACATGATGATCATCCTTCTTGGTTTTCTTGTGTTTTGCAAGATGTATCTTGGGTATTCTAAGTTTCTGGGCTAATATTTACTTATCAGTGAGTGCATATCTAGTGACTTCTTTTGTGATTGGGTTACCTCACTAAGGATGATATCCTCCAGATACATCCATTTGCCCAAGAGTTTCATAAATTCATTGTTTTTAATAGCTGAGTAGTACTCCATTGTGTAAATGTACCACAGTTTCTGTATCCATTCCTCCATTGAGGGACATCTTGGTTCTTTCCTGCTTCTGGCTATTATAAATAAGGCTGCTATGAACATAGTGGAGCATGTGTCCTTATTACCAGTTGGAAGATCTTCTGGGTATATGCCCAGAAGAGGTATTGCTGGATCCTCCGGTAGTACTGTGTCCAATTTTCTGAGGAACCGCCAGACTGATTTCCAGAGTGGTTGTACAAGCTTGCAATCCCACCAGCAATGGAGGAGTGTTCGTCTTTCTCCACAACCTCGCCAGCATCTGCTGTCACCTGAATTTTTAAACTTAGCCATTCTGACTGGAGTGAGATGGAATCTCAGGGTTGTTTTGATTTGCATTTCCCTGATGACTAAGGATGTTGAACATTTTTTTCAGGTGTTTCTCAGCCATTTGGTATTCCTCAGTTGAGAATTCTTCGTTTACAGGCTTTTCTTAGGTACTATCAGTAATTCAATAAAGAGGGAAATGCCAACAAGTCTCCTGTTTTAATACTTTTTATTGAATTTTTGTGAGTTTCACATCATACACCTCAATCCCACTTATCTCCTTGTCCATTGTATCTAACCTCCACCATTGTAAACTCCTCCCAAAAGAAAATAAAAAACAAGAGTAAAGATAAACAAACAAACAAAACAACTGTGGTGTATCACAGTATGACCCACAGTATACCTTTTTGTCCACATATCTTTACATGTAAACGCTCATTGCAATGAGTCATTGGTCTGGTGTAAGGCTTTGGCTACACTATCAATACTGGATCGTAACTCATTTCAGATATCCTGTCGTTGTCATTTTTCATAGAGATCCTTCAGCTTTGAATCTTCAGGATTAGCCCTTTCATGTGTTCTAGCAGTTCACAGATATGTTAGATGTTGGGGTGGACCAACACAAACCCTGTATCCTGGCAAAGATGGTAGCCACACTCATCTCTCCAGGGCCAGATACTCAGCACTGCTCCAGATAGCTCACCCAATGCCTCAGACAGAAAGGGGACAAAGCCAGTTCTCCCACACTTACACCCTCAGGGCCAGCCCATCCCTGTCACCAAGGCCAGCTATACTACCCTTCCCAGTCAACTTATGGGGGGGGGATGCTCTCCTAAGTGCTCCAGCCTGTGAGGAGCAGATTCTCCTCTGTACAGCCCATGAAGATCCAAATGGTCCCAGGCAACAGCCCAAACCAGGGACATCCACATAGCCTTTAGTGGTAATAAGAGTCATGATCATTGGCACGGACACCTGCTGTAGCATGGTCAGAGACCCAGTCATGGCCCTTAGAAGCAGCATGGGCTGGGATTTCACTGTGACCTCAGGAGACAGGGATAACTACTCACAGCAAGATATTCCTCTCTACCCTTTTGTCTCCAGTTCCATCTCTCCTCATAATTCTCAAAACTTCCTGCTCCTTCTTCTCTCCCATCTTTCCACTGCATACTTGCACATCTTAGTGGCTCCTGCTGTGTGCGGGCCACTTAGCTTGTGGGTATGAGGTGTTTTCCACAAGTCTCTTTATCATCTTTTTATCTTTAAGACTCATTTTTTGGGGGGGGGGCAGAAGTGAGAAAAATTTTATTGCATAATTTATATCTCTAAAATTGCAGTTCACATGTTAATTTACTATATAACCATACTGTGGTATTTTGAATAATAATGGTCCCAATAGAATAGACATCAGGGAGAGATGGAGGGAGGGAATTGGGGGGGAAGAGGAGGGAAGGAGAGGAACAGGAAGGATCAAGTGGAGAGAGTTCAGAGAGAGTACTGGGAGAGAAAACGGGAATTGATGGGGTTGGGGGCTTCTCTAGGACTAGCTAGAAACTAGAACAATATAAACACCTAGGAATCTATGAGGGTGATCCTACATAAGGTTCCTAGCAATAGGGAGTATAGAACCTGAAATGACCATCTCCTGTAACCGCAAAAGACTTCCAATGGGGAGGGACAACAATCCAGACACAAAACCTTATTTGTCCTGCTTTCATGATATGCACAGGTGAGGATGGAGTAGAAATTGAGGGAATGACCAACTGGGAATGGGCCAGCTTGAGATCCATGCTCTGAAAGAGAGCCCATTCCTGACACTATTAATGATACTTTGCTCTATTTTCAAACAGGCACCTAGCATAACTGTCATCTGTGAGGCTTCACCCAGCAACTGATGTAAACAGCCAAACATTAGATGGAGCTTGAGGAATCCTAATGAAGAGAGAGGAAGGATTGAAGAAGACAGAGAAGTCAAGGACACCAGAAAAAAAAATTTACAGAACCAATTAACCTGAACTGCCCAACAGAGAACATGCATGGACAGATCTATGCCCTCTGCATATATGTAACAGTTGAGCAGGTGGGTCTTCATGTGGGACTCATAACAGCAGGAGCAGGAGCTCTATCTGACTCTGTTGCCTGCCTTTGGATCCCTTTCACTTAACTGGGATACCTTGCCTAACTACAATAGGAGAAGATGTATTGTGCCTAGTCATAGTGCAACTTGGTATGCTAAGGCAGGTTGATATCCACGGGAGGCCTCCCCTTTTCTGAGAAAGGAAAGACAGGATAGGGGGATGGAGGTGAGAGAGATGAGGGAGGGACAGGGAAGAGAGGGGGATGGTAAGGTGTGATCAAAATGTAAAGTAATCATTTAAAAAAAGTAAAAAAGAGAAAAGAAAAGTAATGTTCCTTATAAGCTCATATATTTGAAAGCAAGCTGTCAAGCATACTTAATTACCAGTTACTTCTTAGCCCTATTGAGAAGGATTAGAACAATTAGGATGTGTGGTTTTGTTAGAAGTATGTTCATCCTACATAAAATACTATTTTTAGCGAATGCTATAATTGTTTTAAATTTTATTATAAGGCCATCATATCTGTGATAATGGTATTGAAACCTTCCTGGTCTTCTGTCTTAAACTCTTTATCTTTCTTTTAATGTTTTAATTCATTCATTCATCTATCTATTATCATTAGGGAAAAAGCACATGTGCAGCAGTCAACGGATGACATGGAGTTGGTATTGACTGAACGTTGTTAGACTTGTATGGCAAGCATGTGACTGCCAACCTTCTGGCTTTTGCTTTTCCTCATTTCTGAATGGGTAGGATCTTGGGTTAGCATGTTGGAGACAAGAGGGCAGAATATTGTAACAAATTGCAACACATTTGATTATTTGAACACTAGAAGTTTATTCTTATAAACTTTGAAGTCAGAACTCCCACACCAAGTTGTTGGTGAGTTTCTTCTGCATTCCTCTTTGATTAAAAAAAAAAGTTTTAGCTTATTATTTTATTTTATGTATATGACTATTTTCTTTGCATGTGTGTTTGTGCACACAGGCATGTCTGGTGACTATGAAGGCTAGAAGAGGGTCTCAGAAGTCCTGTGGCAGTAGTTACAATGTAAGCAGCAGGCAACATGGTGGGAATGGATTCTGTGTCCTCCACAAGAACCTCTCTCCGGCCCCTCCTCTCATGGTTATAAAAAGAAAGGTTAACAGCTATAATTCAAACATGCAATAAGATGCTATGCAATGCATATAGACAGTAAAATGGTGTTTATGCAGAAAGAAATCAAAACATCCAGAAATTTACATACTTTTAAAATACCAACCTTTTAAAAATCTACTCATTTAGTGTAGTTTTCAAACATAGTCCAACATTGTTGCCAATAATTCTCAAAGATACATCATAAGCCTAGAGGGCTCACTCTCACCATTTTTCATCCATGTGGAAATTGACAGTACTACCAGCAATAACCAGAAACAAAAATAAAATAAAATAAAATAAAATAAAATAAAATAAAATAAAATAAAATAAAGATCCTCAATGGAGAAGAGAAAAGTATGTTACAAACGATTGAGTTGGTCTTTTTACTAGTTCTAGGATGTAAAAATATGAATATATTTATATAAAATTGACAACCAACCTTTTGTTGCAATTAAGTACCCAGACGTAAAGGCAACATAAGGAAGAACAGCTCTCCTTGGCTCACAGTTATACGTTGGAGATCATCATTGTGGGTAAGTCAGAGACAGCAACTCGAGACAGAGACAACTGGTCGCACTACATCCACAGTTAAAAACCATATATGCATGCTTATGCTCAGCTTGCTTTGTCCACTCTTAAATAGTTCAGGATATCCTGCTTAGGGAATGGTGTCACCTAGAGTAGGCAGGTCTTACCACCTCAATTAAGTAAGAATATCCTCTTTCCCCAGCCATGCCCAAAGGCCGACCTGATTTGAAAAAATGAAAACCTCTCTCTCAGACTCTTTCAAGGTGGTTCTACATTGTACAGATTTGACAGTTAAAACTCACCAGTATACTAACAGAAAAGTCTGGGAGACATCCTCATTTACAATTGAATAAAATATTTAGAAATGTCTCACAAACACTATGAAATAATATTTACACTACTTACTTTTCTGTTGTTGCGATAAGATGCTATGACCAAAGACAACTTATGGAAGACAGGGTATATTCCCAGAGGTCCACAGCCTGTAATGGCAGTGAAGGCATGACGTGGCAGCCCGAGCAGAAAGCTAACTCATCAATTTTATCTGAGCACAGGAAGCTGAGAGGGAAAACAGGAAGTGAGGTGAGGTTATAAACTGCTAACGCCTAACCTCAGCAGGGCAGTTTCTGTAAGGAATCCATAACCTCCCCAAACACTGCCATTAACTGGGGACCAAATGTCCAAACTATCATAATACCTATTGTTAAGAACATAATACTCCATTAAAACTGAAAATGATATGAAAGTAGAAAGACACCCCATGCTCATGAGATGAAAGAATCCTTAAAATATTTATTTTACTGAAAACAACCAATGGACTCAACAAGCTCTCTATGAAAGTTCCATGCCATTCTTCCTTGAAAAGGGAAAACAAACTAAAGTCCTTAGGAGTGCTCCTTTTTATGATTGCTAATACCCACAGCCTTTCTCTGCCCCACCTGGTCATTACTCCTCTGCTCATCTCTGCAGTCTCTTTCTCTCTTCTAAGGACACTCACCAAGTATTGTTTGGAACTCAGCTTAAATCTGAGGGATGCTGAGGTTTAGATCTATAACTAGATTAGAGCTGAAAGGATCATTTGACATATGGTCTTATTTACAGGTCATGTCTTTTAGGGAGACTTAATTCATCCTATTGCAGATTGTTAGAAAATATTGAATAGAAACTGGCTAATAAGTTCAAGTACTTCAGTTCTTAATTGCAATGCTACATATCTTGTTTATTTTTGAATAGTGTCATGTAATCTAGACTGGACACAGACTCATTGTAGAGCCAACAAACATCATAAAACTTTTGATATACTTGCTTCTACCTCCAAAGTTCAGGGATCATGGTGTGCACCACTGTAATGATTTAGTTAAGATAACCCCCATACACTTGGGTATTTGAATACTTATTCCTAGTTGGTAGTTTTCCTTGGGTATAGCAGGTGAGAACTTGCTGGAAGAAGTATGTGAGTAGAGGTAGAATTTGAGAGTTCAAAGATTCAAACATTTCCTCTTTGCCCTATTTCTTGTTTGTAGTTTGTGAGGTGAACTCTCTCAAAATGCTGCTACAGTCACCATGTCTGTCCAGTGCCACACTTGTCTGCAATGTTGGTGACATGATGGACATTTATTCTTCTAGTACCATAACCTTTTACTTATATAAACTGCCTACTGGTGTTTTATCACAGCAATAGAAAGGTAAATAAAATAACCAATAGAAAGGTAAATAAAATAAATGGCAAGCTTGTTAAGTCCCAGAGATTGAAATCTGGGCTTCTGGCATGCTGAGCAGATATTCTACCAACTGAGCTAGATCTCTAGCCCAACCAAGGTCATGTTTTTATTGATTATTTTGATAGACTGGTGTGTGTGTCTGTGTGTTTGTGTGTGTGTGTGTGTGTGTGTGAGTGTGTGTGATGTATTATCTAATTTATTTGATTATATGCTTCCCTTTCTTTTTAACCTATGAGATACATATTTTTAAACTTTCTTTAGTAAACTATGTCTGCAGATAAACTTTTACAACTTTTCTTTTGCACGAAAATATCTTGCTTTCTTTGACCAACAACTTAGCAAGGAGGAATACAATATGTACACTGACAATTCTTTTCCCTTCAAAGTAATTCTGTCCCCTTTTTTCTATTGTTCCTTGCTACTTTTATACTGTTCCTTATTAACCTAACAGTGCTGCCTTTATATAACTTTTCTTTGGATGGTCTTAAAGGCATTCTTTTATGTTTGGAGTCCTGAAGAAATTTTACCCTATGATGAATCAATTTGATTTGATTTATTCTGATAGCTATAAATTTTGATTTACCTAAATAGATATTAGCTGATATTATAGAGAATTATTACCATCATCGTACTGACTTTTGCTTCTTTAATTACTTTTTATTTGACACATTATTTCTAATCTTTCCCTCATACATCTTAAATTTTCATTTTCTCTGCCCTATGCCTTTATGCAATGTCTCAAATTGAGTTGTTTTATTTATGTAGTTTCCTTTTAATTTAAAAAATATTAATTGGTTCTTTTCAACCTATCTAGATATATTTGAGAATTAATTTGAATTTTCCATTATATTTTTGCTGTTAGCACACTATACGCACAGTTATATTCCTTGATATTTTCAATGTCTGAGGTTGGGAACCTAGTCTGCCATTTGTTCTCTCTATCATTCTACTTCCCTGGGACATTGCTTGTACTGTTTTGTAGTTAGGAAGACATATTACATGTAACCTTACTTTTGTACTATCTTCTAGATAATTGAATCTTATAGCTCATAACTTGCTCTGTAAAAATACTAATGACTTCTATATATTGACGAGTGCTTGTAGGTAGAGATAATTGGTGTTTCATTCACACACGAAGTAGGACAGCTTCTAGCTTAGGACATGAGACTCTCTTTCTCCGTATCAGCTTCAATTTTCTCTTCTTGTGTGGTGCAGGTTTCATTTAGAATTTGTGTCGAGCTCTAAATTTTTCTATAAGCATGTGTAGCTCTTGCATTATTTTACATTGTTTTCTCTAGTTCTTATTTTCACTTTGTTATTGTTTTTTTAAAAAAACGTGTTTGACATAAATTTTTGTGAGAGAGCATAGAGGTCTAGTATTCGATATGAAAGAAACACACATTTGAATTGTCTTTGTCGTTTCATGTTGCTATTTTTCTTCTTACTGCACTTAATATAAGTGAAAATGTTGATCCTGTTTCCCTTTTCCTTTCATTTTACACAGTTTGGCAATAACTTAAAGCTAAATCTTTTTATTTATTTCACTGTCGTTAAAGTAGTTATAAGCCATTTAAAATATGGATCTCAGATTTAGGTCTGTGCTCTGAATTTATAGATCTTTCTATCTATTCAGAATCAACTCTAACATTCCCTTTTTAAAAAAAAAATAATGCTATAGTTTCTTAGAATGACTCTAAAGTCTTCTTGGAAAGTACATTATTCTTAAAACAGATTTCATCAAGTTAAACTTAAGTGAATTAGAACATACGGGTTAAACACTCATTAAAACACACACATGGGATGAGAAATGACTGAAAAATGCAGTTGGCAAAATCCATTTGGCAGTTTCCCAAAGATAAAACATTATAAAAAAAATAGTATTTAATCATTTTCTAACCCTGAAACATAATCACATTTTTTAGTACCCAGGAACTTTATTCTCTGATATATTTCTTTATGGACTAGTCATTGTTAACGCTCACTTTATAGACAGTACTAATAAAATTAAATATGCCAGCTCTCTTTGCATTAGCTCTTCTAACATTTAAGAACTCAAAGTATCAGATTTAATTTTGTGCATTGAATGCTAGTCTACAAAGGCAAGCTACCACATCTGCAAGCAACTCATAAATGATCAGGTTCCAAATTTAATTGGTATTTTTAATCTGAAATTAATTGACCAAAAAGACTAGAGAACATTTTGGAGAAGACCTCTGATTATCATTTTTATCTTTAGTGAAGTAATCGTTGTCTTCTTGGTTCTTGGAATCAAGCCATTATTTTCACATTCAATTCCTGGGAATCAACCTTACCGATTGCAAATGGGGCTATTAGACCATGTGAGATTAGTCTGATGGAGGAAATTAGGTCTACTTACTGAGTGCTTAATGTGGCTGTGCTGCAGCTTGTTCAGAATCCCCCGGGGGATTCACTTCACTTCGACGCCAGCGTGGTGATCAAGATTGTTCACTTCTAGCATATTGATGAAGAATTACTAGTTACATCAAAGGAGAGATGTTTGATGTTTTACATCCGTCTGATGATTTGCAATGACCACATGGTCTTTTGGAAGTTATACACTTTTTTCAAATCCAATGATATGACTTTTGACCTCATGTCTCAAGGGGTCATATATAATAGCAATATTCAAGAAAGTGTAGGCAAATAAATAGTACCTCATATTAAATTCCTCAGTGGTGTCTTCATAGACTCTTCTGTAACACTAAATGTGGGTTCTGATTAAATGCTTAGAGACAGTGACATCTTGCATACTGACTACCTTTACAGCAATCCATAAATAATTTCCCAGGACAAATAAAATGAAAATAGAAGATGTAGTTAGAGTGACAATGTGACAGGAGCTTGAATTGGGGACCATCTTCTTGGGTTCTCTCTCTCTCTCTCTCTCTCTCTCTCTCTCTCTCTCTCTCTCTCTCTCTCTCTCTCTCTCTCTCTCTCTCTCTCTCTCTCTCTCTCTCTCCATTTTTCTCTATCCCTAGAGATTCAGAACCAAGATCATACAGCAACACTATCTCATGGGCAGTCTAAAAAATAAGTTTCTAGGGATATATTCTTGATTCTGATTTACCTTCTCTTATAATGAAATAATTCTCATGGACCAGAATGCATTGTTTTGTTTGTAGGTAACCCTCCTACCTCACTGTCTAAGAACTGCAGTGATATGTGTTTTTGATGCCATGCCCTGCTTCGCTATCAGCATTAAGTTCATTCCCACCAGTACTCTAAGTTATTGGTGCATGCTTCCCAAAAAAATCAAGGATAGGATGCTCTTCCTAAGTGAGTGCCAACCTCCTCCTTTCAGAAGATAAGAAATACAGTAAGAAATGCAACAGATCATGGAAATAGTTCTCAAATGTTTTGTTATAGATTTCAGTTTAATAACCTGGTTTTATCTCTAACAGAATATTCAAACATAAAATGATTATTTCCAATTAGTGTCTATTACTTTCCAAGTACCTTTCTGTTGTCACTCTCCAGCAATAAAAGTTTATCTATTTTCATTAAAACTACCAAACTCATCTGTAATTTGGGTTTAGGTGGGTGTGCTGTAACTGTCCATGGTCCTTAAAAATTTAGCCAAAGAAAAGCTCCACTAGGCTCACAGAACATGGCAAAAAGTTTACTAGTGACTAGAAGAATGAGTTGTCTTATAGCACTAATTTTTAGGATTTTATGAATTGTATTTAAAAAAAAAAAGAAAAGAAAATTGAGTTGGAAATTTTTCCTTTTAGTTTATTTCAACTTAAGTGTGAACCTAGATAAATATGAAGCTGTTAGTTACTAAACTTCAACGAAAGGATTTTAGTCACAAAACAGGATGCCCAAACTGCATTTAGAATTTTTTAAGTGCCTTTGTATTCAAAGAGAGTGCATCAATTCTTAGAGTAGCTAAGTTTCTTTCTTTCTTTCTTTCTTTCTTTCTTTCTTTCTTTCTTTCTTTCTTTTAAGTAATCGCAATTGTGTTATGGGTAGGACCTGCTACAGGAAATAAAAACAATGAAAAGTAGAAAAGCCTCTTTTTTCTTGAATTCTGACTAAAATCATTAGTGAATTGTAGCCCCATATTAATATAAAAAAAAAAAGGAACAAGATAGTTTAAAGCTGAATTGATATCCCTGAATCTCAAAGCCAAAAGAAGAGTACTCTCCTAAATGTTGTACAGAACATCGTATCATTCGGATTTATAGGACATCTTATTCTACTTAATAATCTTCATATATCAGGGGTTTGTGTTGAAAAAGTGGTTATGGCGTACTGTGAACAGTATACAAGAGATTTATCACAGTATACAAAAGGCATGGGGGGAAAAGTTCAGCTACTTGTTTTCTTTTTTTAGCTTTTAATCTTCAAATATTTATTACCTATGAAAATTACAAAATCATTTAAATGGAATTAAATCATTTTAATTAATTATATTAACATAATATATTTCAAAGTGGACAAAATGTAATACTTCTTTACCAAATTTCAAGAATTTACTACTGAGAATAGTATTTGTGTGCACGTGTGTGTGCGTAGTACAGACATTTACATTCTTGTATGTGTATGAACAAATTTAATTAGAGACTAATATTGGGTATGTTCCTCATAAGTTTCACCCTACATTTTGAGATATTTCTAAGATGATTACTCAATGATTTCAGAGCTTTCTGATTTGCTGCTATAGTCCTAGCATTACAGGTCCATACTGCCACGCATGGCATTTTGGCTGGGTGATGTAGATCTAAACTCAAGTTTCCAACGACATCTACCTCTTAGACCAACATCTTCTCAGTTATGATCTTGAGTACAAACCATGGGAGCTTTATTATGTCCTCAATCATAATTGCTCTCAATTTTGTTTCTAGGTCATATGAAAGCATATGCATTCCTTGTATGAGTTGGGGGTTTCCTCACTGTATATGAAAAAGATATTTTTGATTGTATCCCACACCTTTTTTCTGCCCCATGTAGTTTGATTTAAACTGTAAAACAAAAAGAAACTCACATGTTTATATAGACAAGAATCATCCTCTTGCTCCAGGAGTGTGAAAGTACACATTGATCTAATGGTGTACTTTTTATATTCAAAAAGGGGCAATTTTGTTTCCTGTTCCATTTCTTCCCCTTTAGCTCCCTTCATTTCTAAAGCTAGAGTTAATTAATTAACTAATCGATTAATTAACTTAATTTACATTAAAATGTTTAGATGACTTTTAACCAGCTCTCATAATTTCAGTATTTTTTTATAAATCTATTTATTTCCTAAAAGAATCACGCAGCCTTCCCAGAGGATCTAGAAAAGGGCTTTTAAATAAATAAGACTCAAATTTTAACAGAAGTGACAAACTTTTATTCATAACTCAATAATTAAAAAAAAAATCCTTCTAGACTCCATTTTTTAAACTTACATGTTAAGGTAAGGCATCCTTCATTTCACACCCTCCATAAACTGAAATATATTCTAAATCTTTTTAATTTTAATTTTAAAATATATGAAACATTGACTTCTGACCAAACAGGAGAGTGAGGCTCCACTTGCTCACCAAGACAAAGCAGGACTTAATGATATGTTGTTCTTATATAACTCCCTTCCTAAACACATGTCTAAATGAGGACACAACTTAATAGAGAAAATTCTTAAAGACATACCCACACCTCTTACTACTGGCACAAAATGTATGGAAGAAAATAGATAGGGAACCATTATTCTTGGTTTGGTGTCTCAACATTTCATGCTTGACATAATTTGACTTCTATTATCCTTGCTCTCTTAGAACACCTATCCTCTATCTGAGCCCAATCATTTCTATTGAATCCTTCCCAGCTGATGATGTCCTTGTCAGGATGGTTATCTTATTGTACATGAGGAATAGCCAATTGTCAGCAGCTCTACTTACCTCTGGACAGCATTCCTTGTGGATGGATCTCATTCTGCTTTGCAGATATTCTCTTTGCTTGGGTTCTTTCTGTTGAAAACACTCTTTGCTAACTCATTTCCAAGTCACTGGTTTCTGACACTAATTATTTTACAAGTGTGATCCTTGCAAACAGGTCTCCTCTACATGCTGGTGTTTGGGGCAGTATGTTCCAAGCTGACTTCCCTTTCTTCACCATACGTTCTCTCTTATGGAACTTATCTAGATCTTCAACAAGTATCTCTAAGGTGACTATCATAAATTTTCTTTTCAAATCACAGCATACCCCAGTAACTTGACTGCTCCATCAGCATGTCTGTAGAGATGAGGCAGAGGTATCTGAGGCTGACCTCTGCCAAGTAGAACTCTCAACTTTTCTAACAGGCCAAGTTATGCCCAGTTTTTCTTACCTTGTTAAATGGTACTGCTGAATTATTCTGCAGTCTATTCTCCATTCCTTCATTTTCCTCATCATACCCTCCATTTCACCTCACAATACATTCTACCTTTTGAACATACACCCCAGTTGGCCTCCCTCAATCCGCGGAAGAAATCAGGGGTTCCGGGTTACAGGCGAGCAAGGAATTGGCGTGGGTGACAAACAAATACAGACACAAGGGAGAGTATATCTGAAAGTATTTTTCTCAAATCGAGCGTCAGACTTTTAATACAGAAGAAAATAGTAAAGCTAGGTGTCACATCAGCAAGGTATGATGAGGTTACCAGATGCTTAATGGCTCTTACACAAAACAGAGGAATGCAAACATAAAGACTGGAAGGAACTGGGCAATAAAACAACTGAGACAAAGTCAGCTCTATCTAAGGTCAGCTATATTCTTAGAACCCAGGTGTGAGGTCTTTACACTCCCAGGACAAGGGCTTTCATGCCCAAGTCATGGTTCTAATTAGGGAGTTCTGCTCTAGATAACCTTCTCATGAATAATGCAATATTCTAGTTCCTCTATCTCTCTTACAATACTAGAGGCAATTCTAAATGTTACTGAATAGGTAACATTCTTACTGAATTCCAAGTCCAGGGTCGGCTCAAGGACTACCTAGGGCATTGGTGAAGGCCAGGAAGTAAAGTGCAATTTTGCTTAGGTATTTGGCAAGTCATTGCTTGGAGGCACCTCTAATAAAACAATACTGAAAGAAAGCACACAGATCCATTCACAAGGACACATTTGTAGCATTTGTTATATAGGATACCACAGTTCCAGGAGACTAAGTTTACATGAAATTTTGCCTAGGGACTGTGTCCAGGTTTCTAGGCTTGTTACACGAGTCACTACTTGAGTGGGTGTAGCAAAACACCACTGTCATCTAGTTTATATCCCTCTGAGTCAGCACTTTACCCCTGATTATTGCAGTTACCACTTAGAGCATCTTTTTGCTGCTGCTGCTCACCCACATCTCCCCATAAGATTCACTTCTTTGTACCAGTTACTTTTCTACTGACCTGGTAAAACATTATAACCAAGGCAATTTATAAAAGGAGATGTTTAATTGGACTTACAGTTCCAGAGAGCTAGAGTCCATAACAGAGAGTAAAAGGCATAGAGAGATAACTAGAAATGCTATGAGTCTTTGTAAACTTTAATACTCACACCCAAATACCCTCCTCGTCCAATATTCCCACCAAGTAGGGACCAAATATTCAGTCACCTGAATCAAGCTTATCAGTGTCTTATAATCAGTTCCCAGCATACTTCTAGCACTTCCAATAATTACAGCACTTTCTATTCTTTGAGATAAGGCTCCTAAGTGTTATTTCAGGACCTGGAACATACTGTGATGGGCGTCTCAGTGCAGAAAGCACTGCCTCTACGAATATTTTCCAATGGAGAATCTTTAACTCAGTCAACTCTTTACATTATTGCTCACAGATTCTAGGGGCTATTTTTATTTATTTTTAGTAGTTTGCCTAATTCTTTGTCACTGCAAGTCACCTCTAAGTATGTCAATCTTTCGCACCCTGACATCCTTCTCACTTAGTCTCTGACATGAATGGATATCTAGTAAATGACAATTAAATAAACAAATAGTGTTTTCATGATAACAAGAGTTTTCCCACATTGCACATATGACACTGGGTTGCTAATTGGGATTCTAAATATAGAGCAAATAAATTGCATAAAATAGGTCATGTGAGAAAATAAATATTTCTTGGAGAACATGAACTTTGCATTCATTTAGCTCATAGGTCCCAATTTAGGATCCAAGGGCTACATTAATTTTGGTTTCTCTGTGATTAATTATTTAAAGGGCATTAAAATGATCTGTGCCAAAAAGCAGATCCAGCTTTAAATAGCTTCATCTATCTGAAGACACTAGGAGACACAATTCACAAAATCTATACAGAGATTATTGCAAGTTTACAGAAATATATTAATTACACTTGCTATCACACAACATGGGGAAAGGAAATATTATTTGAAGAAATTTGTAAATGATTAAAGGAGCAGCTGTTTCAAGATCCAGGTGCCAAAGAGAAAACAGAAATCTACATTCAAGACTTTTGTGAGGATTCTGTTCATCAGGGTTTGACAGGCTTAGTGTCCTAATAGCCATGTGATGTGGACTTCATTTACCTCAAGAGTTGCTATTTTCCCTAACTTCTACGTTATTTTCTAAGGTAGCAAGTGGAGACTTTTGTAATCCTGTGATGCTAAAGAGGAATGGAAAACAGAAATGTTTAATTTATAGCAGATAATAAAGAAAAATATGTATGCTAAAGAATAGTGGGATCATTGAAAAATCAAGAGGAAGAAATCTCCTTTTACTGGCTTGTAGAAGGAATGCTTTATTTAAAGTGATTTCTGGAGTTATCATATGTAATACACACACACACACACACACACACACACACACACACACATATATATATATATATATATATATATATATATATATATATATATATGTATATATGTATATGTATGTATATATATGTATCATACCTAAATGAGCACACACATAATACTCTCCTGTAAAGAAGATTTGTGTAGATGAACAAATGGAAAAATGGCATCCTCCACTTTCATCTCTGTTTTCCACCCTTGGCAGTCATTAACTTATTTATTGAACCATCTCAATCTTTTACAATAGGATGAATATTGGAATTTTTAAAGTCATCCATAATATGTATGCAATTAACTTCTCTCTACTGCCTTTGCTACAGTACCAAGTGTGTACTATTCTAAGACAGTAGAAAAGTTGTCAATTCAATTTTTGTTTTCTGTGATTCAGATAAGAAAAAAATCTATAAGGCTATGAATAATTTAAAAACCACTGCTGCAAATACAAAATGATAGTTATAGCATTACATAGGTTTGTCAAGTACATTGGAGAAATTCTACCCTCCTTTTTTTACTTCCACTAAACACCATGCCCTAAGTAGTCTTATCCATCAGTTGCAATTAAGAACAGGAAATAAAGCCAAGCTGCTATCCAGGTGTAGAAGAGATTTAGAGTGATGGAAAGGATGGATGAAGAGCCAAGACAATGTAATTAAATCAAAGGTTGGATCTCAAATACACCTTCTCTACCTTAAGAGTTGAAAACAGTAATAAATGTGTTAGACATATTAGGAAAATTATAGTATCATGGATGAAACCATGTGTTGTGTGTCCTACATGTTAGTATTCATTCTTTAGGTTATTTGAGATATTACTGCACATATAATATTTGAGATATGATGCACATATAATTTCACAGGACATAAAGAACAAAAGATATTGCTCACCTATAAGGAGAACAATATCAGTTACTGACCAAGAAAATGAGAAATTAGCATTCTTAACATATGAAATAATGCTAACTGGTGAGAGGTATCCCACTTGTATATGCAATAACCTAAAACTACAGTGTGTTTGAAGACAGAAGAAAAAATATGATCTCCCAAAAATATGTAGAAAAAGTTTCAAAAAGAGCCCACAGGGAGGAAGAACGTCATTATCTTCTGTTCTGGAAAGCACTTCTCTTTACAAATGGAGCATCTGTTCCAGGCATGCTGATATGTGCTCCTGTATGGCTTTTGAGGAAAGATAGGTAAGCATTTTTACCTTAATAACAGGAAAACTTCTCTTTTCCCCTTTTACTCATGCTTTATACAGAAGTATTAACATCTCTTTTCAGAAGGCCTTACTTTGTAAACTAGCTGTGGTGATTTGAATAGGTAAGCCCCCTCCCCTCACTGTAGACTCTTGTCTGAATTCTTGGTCCATAAGGACTGGCAGTATTAGGAGGTGTGGCCTTGTTGGAGAAAGTATATCATTGGAGGCGGGTGTTGAGGTCTCCTTTGATCAAGTTCTGCCCAGCATGGCACACAGTCTCCTCCTGCTGTCTGTGGATCAAAATGTAGAACTCTTGGCTCTTCCAGTAACACGCCTGCCTGAATGCTGCAATACTTCCTGCTGTGATGATAGTGGACTAAACCTTTGAGAGTATAAGCCAGCCCCAGTGAAATGTGTTCCTTTGCAAAACTTGTCTTGGTCATGGTGTCTCTTCACAGCAATGAAACTCTAAGACACTAGTTTAGTGCTTTCTTTCTCTGTGTCTGAATTACTGCTGGGGTTCTCTTTTCTGAACGCCTGATTTTTGTTGCCACTGTTGTTGTTACTATTACTGCTGTTGTTTGTTTTTTATGGGATGAGGATAATGCACACTTAAGTCTTGCACTTAATTTCCTAACCTGATTGATAAAGTCCTTGTCACATCTGCAGCCCGTGATTTCTTTGCTGGAGGTAACAATGGAAAATGATAAACAATACAGCCACATTTAAATGGATTTTTACATGTGCATGTCCCACATCCTTTAGATTAATTGAACTTATTTTCCTTTTGTGGACAAAGACACTTAAATTGATTAAGAAGTTGCTTAAAGTCCACTGATAGGACACAGTAGAGGTCCAGGCTGCCTCCTCCCTCCCTCTTTCTCTCCCTTCCTTTTTCCCTCTCTCCCTCCTTTTTTCTTCCTTCCTTCCTTCCTTCCTTCCTTCCTTCCTTCCTTCCTTCCTTTCCTTTATGCATATCCTCATATAGAAGAATAAAAATAGTTTCAAACCTCTCACCATGTACATAATCAATTAAAATAAATATAAGTTCTAAAACTTTGAAATTGCTAAAGGAAAACATAGATAAACTACTTCAAGATATAGACATGCAGAAGAATTATCTGCAAAGTACTCAGATAGGACAAGAACTATTCCCAAGAATTAACAGATGGGACTACAAGAAATTAAAAATCTTCGAAGCATAAGAAACTAGCAATAGAATAAGCAAAGCCAATAGGATATAAGAAAATGTTTTGTAATTCTGCCTCAGGTAATGAAATAGTATCTAGAATATATAAAGAACAATTGAACACAAATTGAATACCAAAATCTCTCCAAATAATCTACTCAATAAATGAGCCAATGAAGTGAACATATAGTTCTCAAAACAAGTAACATGCAAAGACAATACATTATTTGGAAAATATTTAAAATTACCATCCATTAGGAAATATAAGTTAGAACTGCTTTGATAGTCCATCTTACCCTAGCCAGAATGACTATCATCAAGAAAACAAATAACAAGGAATTATGGTGACCATGTAGGAAAAGAAAGTCCTATGTACTTATAATGAAGATTTGTAATGGTCCTATGATAATTAATATTGAGGTTTGGCAAAGAATGTGGAAATAGAATTAGTATAAGACCAGATTACATCACTCGTGTGTAGATGCCCAATGGATGCTAAGTCAATATACTACAGAGACACACGCACATCTGTGGTTATGGCTGACAGGACCACAGTAGCCAACTTATAGACACCATTTAAGTGTTTATCAACAGACGAATGGATAAAGAAAACTTGCATATAAACACAATAAAGTTTTATTTATCCATAAAGGATAATGGAGTGATGACATTTTCAGTTAAAAAAAAATGGCTAGAACTTGCAATCATTATTTTAAATGCAATACAGTAGACCTAGATAGATAGACACCATATTATTTCTCTTATGTGTGTAAACTAGATGAAAATGTGTGTGTGTGTAGGTCATTAATAGAGATTGTGATGGGAAAGAGAAGACATTAAGGAAGGAGAGAGCAGGAAATCAGAAAGGGATGTGATGTGAGATCTGGAGAGAGGATTATTAGAGGCAAAGAAAGGCAGCTGCAGAGGGTGGCAGGGAGGGTGGAGTGTCCACAGAGGAGTGGGACAGACAAGAACAATATACAATGACACACATGTACAAACTGCCATAGAAACACAATATTTTATATGTGAACTTATATATAACATTAAAAACGTGGATAGAGGGTGGGAAGAATCATATGAATGTCACCAGGAAACCCATCGTTCTGTATCATTCACACACTAGTTAAAACCTATAAAAAATTAAAGGTGACAACATAAACAAAAAGAAAAATTTTTTAAATGATAGAAATTTGGATTCCTAAGAATGGTTAACAGTCAATGACACACACACATAGCTTCCTTGGGCATAATTTGGTCTCTTTGTTATTACCTAGGTACATGCAGCGCAAGAGGAAAGACTTTCTGACTATAATAATCACTTGCTGTTAATTACAAACGGAACAGAAATGCTGGTAATATTCGAGACTTGTGCTCTGCATAAAACTGGAAATTACTGCTATTACTCTTGTTTGCTTCGAGACTACTGGGTCATAGATGCTAATTAGCAGTTCATAGCCCTCCTACAGAGGGAAATCTCATTACTGTGTGAAACTGTCTTAGTAGTCAAGCCCAACGTGCAGGGCACTCTGACCACTTTTGTTTGAGCAATTATAAGGTGTAATAAAACAAAAGAATTACTTTGTGTATGAGAGAGAGAGAGAGAGAGAGAGAGAGAGAGAGAGAGAGAGAGAGAGAGCACATATAGTCTCCTATTTGCTCACTCGCTCAAGAAAACAACCTTGTCATGCTTTGAGAGTCATAGTTAATGCTGAGGGACTGATTAAAAACAACAACAACAAAAACGACCAAAGTTCTCACCAACATAGAGCAGAGATCAGAGTCTCAAGCTAAAAACCTGCTCCCCAGACAAAAACCTAAAGCACACAAGCATACATATGTATGAATATGTATGTATATACATACATATACATATATATAATAAAGTTCATAGTCGTGCTTGAATATATCTATACTCTATTCATAATTGATATAAATAAGTAGAAAAATAGAAACACTGTCTTTAATATATGCAAATACTTATAAAAAGACATTTCTAGGTTTTATTTTGGTATATTTTAAATTGTAATATGCATATTTATCATATATGTGTCTATTTGAATAACAATATGTTGACAGAAGAACATATTAAAACTCCAATCTGAATTTAATTATTCCTACTAAGCAAAATGTATTATATCATATATTAAGTCCCAGCTACTTAGTCAAATTAGGTTTTGAATTGAAGTTTTAGGAATGCTTTCTCTGAAAAAAAAGTAGTTTAAAAAGGTTTTTTTTAAAAAAATTTTTACTCTGGAACTCACATGACAATGTACATGCATGCATACGTAAGCACTTGTGACCAAACATCCCTCAGCAGTGAACTCTGAGGCCAAGGAAAGGATCAGAGCTAAAGGAGTAAATGCATTCTTTAAAGAAGGCCTGTGCTTTCTTCTCAATGTAACAATGGGTCCTTACTTTTAATTAAGCTTTTTACTTTTACCAGAAATGAGACATCCATTTTTATCTGTGAAAGAAAAGTTACTTAAAGGAGTAATAACTTGAAAAAAAATTGGGAGGGTGAATCTGCCTTCTCTGTATATTGTCCGACATTTCATGCAGCTCAAAATACTTTTGATCTACTGATTTAATGTCCAGCATTAAATACAGTTCAGGTTCAAATATGAATGAACTATGATTTCATTAATTGAGTGAAAGAAAGAATTGGAGATTGAGGACGGCACAGTAGTGGAAACGAGCTAATGTCACCTTGAATCAATAGTAGTAGGCGGTAGGGATTTCTTAGATAGGCGAAACTCAGAGAACCTTGGCCAGACTCCATGCTTCAGTATAAAGCTTTGCTGTTCTCTACAACGGGGTTAACTCTCTATAAGAGAAATTTCAGATCATGCTTTGACCCACTGTTGAGTCATGCATGCACCACAGTCTCGTTTTGAAAACAGGTATATGACCATGGTATATCTGGACCAGTAATAGACACCTGTCAAGAGAATAATCAGACACCACTGTTTCATTTTAGTGTAGTGCATGCTAATTGGAAACTCATTAGAAAATTAAATGTGAAAGTAAATAACTCATTCCTATAAGAGATAGCAATATATTTGGTTAGCATTTACGTGTCTTTCTGTGTTCTCCACCCACATAGCTATAAGTCACTCTTTAAATAGCTCAAATCTTGCAGAGGTCAGAGATATTTTCTGTAGCCGCCTGCAACCACGCTAACTGGGTTCCTGAGTGGGAGGCAGGAGCTATATGGGAGAAAACGGCAAGAGGAATAATAGATGCGGAGACATGATTTTCTGTTCAAGGCATCTCAAACTTTACTAAGAGTCTGTGCTTATAAAGAGAGGGGGGCCCATCCCCCACCAATCCATTCTTGGTGCCTGTCCTACAGATGCCAGCCTGTAGGCGGATCTTCAGGATGCTGTCTCCAGAATATCTCAAGAGTCTCTCAGCAGGTAGTCGTGTCTTGGAGATGAGCAGGCAGGTGTAGAACAATAGAGCCATCTAGGTCAGAAGGCCCCACTCCAGGTGGTCTCAGGCTCAGTGGTGTCAAGGTCAAAATCAGCCTGTTTCAAGGCTGGGGGAGATAACAATTTTCAGGACTGAATTTTCACAGTAACTCAGAGAGGACACTGTAAGACTGCACACTTGCAGTGTATTCTCTCCCTCCACTAACTGTCCCACCCTTTCTATCAACAGCAGCCATTCCTCAGATTTCATGGAGCTCTATAGTGAAAGGCGACTTCTCTCCCTCTAAGTTATATGCCGAGTAAATTAGAGGTTTTCAGAACTTTAGAGATTTTGATTGATGGATTCATTAAGTCACCTTTTCAAACACTTTAAATATTTTATGTACAATTTGCATGCTGGAATTTTAAGGACTTAAAAAAGTTTAGTGCTTAAGAAAAGGTCAAACTGATCACTTTGGAGTCCGGAAGATGCAGAATGCACACACTGGGAGGAAGGGTGAGAGCTTCCAGTCTCATTCTCCTGCAAAGGAACAGTTTGTCTCCCCAAGCTTTCTCGGTTGCTCAGTTGAAAGCATGTAAGAGTATTTCGTAGATTTTAAACTTCCACTTCTCCAAAAGGCTTTCTGACCTCACTTGGGTAGATTTGGAAACTCGTCAGCAGTATGAGTGGGTACTAAAGAACACACAGCACTGTGTAGTCTTTCTCACATGAACTCAGCTACTCAAATACTCCATTCTCTAGTATAATCTCAAATCAATCATTGGCATTCAAGGCCAGTTTCTCCCTTTCCAAGACTATAAACTGTGCCTATATATTCTGCTTAGCCAAGTTAGAGCGTTCTGTTTGTTGACTTAAGGGAACACACATTATCTGGGAACACATGAGAACGCAGAGAACTAGAGAAAACAAGATAATCGATAAGCACTCCCGTTGTTTGTTTTCTCTCAACAATGAATGCTTCCAATATATACATTTTCTGACCACCTTCTCTTATCTCTTAAATTACTTTGACTTTTTTTTGAGAGTTTATGAAGAAAAAAAAATACTACAAAAGATGGGGGTCAATCAGCTGATACAAATTAAGCATGAACTAAAAGAACAAAGAGAAATAGAACATTAGACAAAATGATCATTTATCCTTCCTACTAAGACCACGTGGTATAGGCAGAAGAGAGTAGATGTATATCCTGGCACAAATTATAGGACAAATTATATTAACTAGGATTTTTTTTTTTAAAGACATCTTCACAATAACAAAGAGATCTTACTTTCAATGTCCAACCAATTAACGTGACCCCACATCAACTTGGCTCATGCATGTAGAGTCTTAAACAGGGACCTGGGATAGTGACTAAGGGTGCTTAAGACATTGAACTGAGAACATTAGTGATACATCGACTTTCATCCTCATTAAAATCTAAAGCAATGTCTGTGCATCTCTCTGTTGGTGAGACCACCCTCCTGCTGCACACAGCAGTGCGTGCCTGCCCTTGTTCTCAGTTCTTAATTTGTAGTTGAAAGTATATATGCGTTGAGACAGATGCTTCCAGTGCCTAAGCTAACTGTGATAAATTGGGCACTTGAGAAACAGGATGAACTCTTTCAAATAGAGCTCAGCATAGAAGCCCTCTATATCTCATATAAACACAGTGGTAGAGAACCAGAGTCTACCAAAAAGCAGTGAGAAATTTTCACGATTTTATATCCCATACTCTACCTTTAATGCACCCAAAATGTACTTTAATTTACAAAATCCTCACCATGTCCCACCACATACCTCTTTAGAAATTTCTCTTCTGGATAGAGCTATACATATTTAAAATAATAAATATCTTTGTATCCAGAGGTAGTGGGTAGTTACCAAATGTACCATAGTTGTTGTTACTCCATGGTGTTAATATATGTGCATAAGGGAGGTACCCAGGGAGTGCTAACTAAACATTGCTAGATTGACTACAGTAGTCTTACCTGCCTTAAAGGAGGACCTATTCATTTTCAATCTGGAAAACACACTACTGGGCTATTGAAATATTTTGTTCTAAAATCCTCAACAATTGGTAATAAATAAAATTAAAAAACCCTTACATGGCTCCAGAGACTTCACTTGGCTGAGGCTGGCGAACAACAGATAAATACACGGAGAGATGTGGACACATAGGAAGTACACAGAGACATATGGGCACATTGGAAGATGGGGCCAAGTGGCCTGTGCTCCATGATAGGAAAAGTGAAGCACCCTACACGTGAAGCACGTTTATTTATATAACTGTTGAATAGAGATGTGGGGATATTGCCTGTAGCTGAATAAGCAGGCAGGTAATAACATACTGATTTTAAAAAAATGGATGCAGGGCTTATAATATGTAGCTGGAGCAAGTAGACAGGTTTAGCTAAACTAAATAGAGGCAGATCGCAAGCAGTACACATCAGTGAGAACAAGTGACTGAGAACATATTGTGCACATGCTATGATCAGCTGAGCCCGGAGCAGAGGAGTGATTTGCCATTAACCCTTTGGGTCTGAGGCTCGGTTCTTTTGTGTTTCCATGTGTGCCCATGTCAATAGTACATATTCCCTCAGTACTTTCTCTACTCCCAACAGGACTCTAAGTCAACATACTACAGAAACATCTGCTCATCCCTGATCAGTGAGGCACTATCCTAAATAGTTGAGTTATAGAATCAGCCTAGGTATCCATCAAGAGATGACTGAATAAAAATGATGTCTCTGTCTCTGTCTCTGTCTCTGTCTCTCTCTCTCTCTCTCTCTCTCTCTCTCTCTCACACACACACACACACACACACACACAGAGTAAAATTTGTTTCAGTTACAAAAAAAAAGAGAATAAAATGTTACTTTACAGGGAAATTTTTGGACATAATATTTGTTAAGCAAGATTAGTCAGATTCAGAAAAACAAATATAGTATTTTCTTTCATATATAGAAACCCATATTGAATTACATACACATAAACACAGACAATATAAAATTAGAAAGGGACATGAGAGGGGAATAGGAGTGAATATGTGATAAACACTTATGAATTTTCATAATAAAAGCAATTATTTTGCATATGATTATGTACATCACTTGGTGACAGTCCACCTACCCCAGTCACCCTTTTTTCTCTAGTAAAGATGATTAAATGCTCTTTGACAATAGAGGCTTCAAGGAGATCTAAACTAAGCTGTCATTTGAAAGGTGTTCATGTTAAACTTCTAACACAAAAACATTGAAAGGATATTTGAAAGGAAAAGAGGGACTCAGAAAACAGCATGGACCCTCCAACACTAATTACAGTATAATCGTTGTTAATACAGTGCTGTGTCCAGCATTATGTTGAGTGCCCTAGTGACACTCAGTACTTGGTTATGCTTTTGTGCCTTGCTGATAATTCTGTGAACAGGGAATTATCTACCACTGACCCACATGGTGCCTTAAATAATCCTAAAGCTAACATCTGTGGTGTCCCAGTGAACTTTCAGTAAGTTGTCCAGAAACTTCTAGGAAAGGTATGGGAGTCTAAACAGGATGAAGCAAGCCCTGCCCTTAGAGCTAACATATGTCTCAGAGGAAAAATGCTCCCATGATAAACACTATCTTAGTTCTTCAACTGACCCTCAATCTTGTCAGCCTGTGGAGAAAAATGGAAGTTCCTCGGGAGGGAAGGAAACTGGGCTTAGCCCTCTCAGCACGGCAAGCTGTCTTTTCTTCTGTTGACTGAGGACAGAATCCTGTAATACATTTCATAGGATGTCAAACATTATCAAACACGTCTTTTATTTGACACAATTCTGCCACTTGCTCTCCCGTCTCTGTTTTTTTTTTTTTTTTTTTCTGATCTTTACCATCTCCCTGTTTCCTAATTCCTGGCAATGTTTTGTTTCTTACGACAGCTCTGTAGGCTAAATGTGCTGCATTGATTCCCGTATGTTCCCTTTTGTAACAGAGTCTAATTTGTCCTCCTTTTGTTGTCATGAACATCTGCCCCCCTCACAGACTGTTGAAGCCATTTAAAATAAGATCATCTGCCAGGTGCAAGCAAACCTGCACCACCGCACCCACCCCTGCATGAGTAGAGTGTCCTCTCGGCACTGTCAGCTCGGTGATGACCGAGCCAACAACAGCTATTTTTAATCAATGGAGATATAATAGAAATATTTTACAAAGGATTTATTTTTACTTGTGTGTGTGTGTGTTTGTGTGTGTGTGTGTGTGTGCCTGCATGCGCATGTGCACGCATGTATGCTGTGTGTATACTATAGAAGCCAGAGAAGGCACTGGGTTCCAGTGAGCTGGAGTTACAGGTGCTTGCAAGGCAGCTGCAGAGGTTCTGGGAGGTGAACTCACTCTATCTCCAACAGCAGTAGTTTTAATAGACCACTTCTTATGATACATATATTTCTTACCTTGAGGTCTCCTTTGTCTTAGCCTAAAACTGCTTACGCTTTGGGATGAGATGTTAGCCAGACCTCAGGCCTTTTCAAACTTCACAGTCCTCGATTTACTGTGTAAGTAAAGAATGGAGTCTTGGCAAGGAGTCACACAGCAGATTGCAAATTCAACCGCAGCTCGGGACTGGCTTCTCGAGGCCTAGGTTTGGTATGCTGCATTGCTAAGTCAAAGTAAATAAAAACGGTTATTTAAAAAAGCAGCTATTCAAATGGAGATAGGTGGAATTTAAGATGGAAAACAACAACCTTCTACTTAGTGCCTATTTTAATTTTATTTGCTTACTCATAGTCATATATAGCATACATTGTATATGTGTGGGGGGGTATATATTTGCATATGCCTTCTACCTTGCATGGAAGCTGGGCATCCATCTTGTGTGTCTTCCTCTCCTACTCTCCGCCTTAGTTTTTGAGATAGGGCATTTGAACCCGGAGTTCCCTCTTTCAGTTGTACTGAATGGCTGGCAAGCACAGAGTCTCCATTTCTTCTCCCACAGTATGGAGTTACAGATAGATGCCTCCACAGCTAAGTTTTACACCGGGGTCAGCTGGGGTAGGGTGGGGGTTCCATCGCCCACTGAGCCATCTGCAGGCCTCAGTTTTAAAATTGTTTTATTTGCCATACAAGGCAGCAGGTTTCCTTGTGACCTGTTCACAAATGACACTGCATGTCATTCCCTTTTTAGAGTGCTGGCAAATGGTCACTGGAAGGGTAGGTGATGCATGATAAGATTTCCTGAGTGCTAAAACCAGAGCTGGTAAAGCATCACAGAAAAATATGTCAGCTATTTTCTAAATTATCGTGGCTTTCAATCCCAACAATGGCATGAAGAAGGTTTTTTGATTTTTTAGCTTTTTTTTCCCCATAAGCAGATCATTAATCCAACAAAATTCTATCTGCCTGGTTGTTGCAGAGACATCTGAATGCTTATCCACCTTGTAGAAGATCCATAGTCTAATGTCCACAAACAAGCTGTAAAACCCCAAGAAGCTATATAAACACAAAACCTCATTATTATCCGGCAGTAAAAATTAATGTACTTCAAAAATACTCATTTTGGGTCTGTATTTCAATAGAACCAGTTATTAGAATACCTATTCCCTTTAAAGTCAGAATTTAGATATGCTTATTGAAGCTTTAACTTATTTGAAAACTCTATTGTTTTGCAGTATTATAGAATCAGTTAGTCAATTGATTACTTTCCTGCTGTGTTTCAATTAAAAAGGAAGAAAGGATGCCTAAAAATATTAGACTATGCTTGATCTAAAACCTTCTATGACATCCAAAATTTGGGGTTTGTCATTTCAACTTCCATGGTACTAAGCAGTAATCTATCCTTTAATGCATTTTACTTCAGCTTTAATTCTGGATATTAGAAACCAAAAAGCAGAGCTACATATTGTTCTTTATTGTGGGTACAGGTTCTAAAAATCCTCAGGGCACAGTAACTAGCAAGTTCTAGAGCCTTGCTTCTGGGGGAAATAGACTGTTAGGGTCATCAGCCCACCAATTCCTTACATTGGTTTATGTCTAAAACCATGTATTTTATATCTGTTCTTTACCTAACATTGTATCTTTTCTTTATCTAACACTGCTTCTTCTTCATAGGCATTTTGCAAGGTTCTTATACTGAAGGTAAAAAGACAAAAGGCCAAACAGGAACCCAGGACGCAAAACTTAATGAGAAACGTGAAGTAGTGGTCTATGCATATCTGGCCCAGAGGACAGACAGGGCCTGACAAACAGGGTACAGCCTGACAGATAAGGTCCAGCCTGACAGGGTCCAGTCTGAGAGTAGAGCCTGACAGAAAAGGTACAGCCTGACAGTCAGGGTCCAGCCTGACAGACAAGATATAGCCTGACAGATAAGGTCCAGCCTGACAGGGTCCAGTCTAAGAGTACAGCCTGACAGAAAAGGTACAGCCTGACAGACAGGGTCCAGCCTGACAGACAAGATATAGCCTGACAGATAAGGTCCAGCCTGACAGGGTCCAGTCTAAGAGTACAGCCTGACAGACAGGGTCCAGCCTGACAGACAAGATATAGCCTGACAGAAAAGGTACAGCCTGACAGGGTCCAGTCTGAGAGTACAGCCTGACAGAAAAGGTACAGCCTGACAGACAGGTTACAGCCTGAGAATACAGCTTGCCCCACCCCAGCTGAGAGCACGCCTACAGTGCTTTACCACTGGGCAAACCTAGGGATAACTGCCAAAGAATCAGTGCTTTGGGCTTTCAAGACCATTCTGCAGCTATGCCCAGAAAGCTGATCAGGGTGGACTCTGAATGGTGAAGCTGGTCTGGAATTTCTGAGACTCAGCCTGTGAGGAACGAAGGACTTAGTGGATGGTTGCGCTGTCCGTGTGTGAAGCTTGTCTTTGCAACGGAAAAAAATCTGAGGCTATTATCAAAGCTGTTAAGGAAACCACTCCTTACTGCTTATAGTCTAACGCCTGCCTCTCTCTCGATTAACTCCCCATTTAGAGCTGTACTGTGATGTGCTTGCAAGGTCTTTGTGCAACACAGATTAAATTACTAGTTTTGAGATATAATTTAGGAGTTGGTTCATGTAAACAAATTTTTTATGCCCCTTTTCCATTCCCAGTTCACCATAGCATCTTATCATTTACAGCTCAAAAAGGCATGAGTCTTGCCACACCTTGACAGATTTCATCCTATTGCCACTAAGGCAGAAACACCTTCCTTTGCTGGTAGGTTAAATTGGCTTTAACTTTCTATAGCCCGAAGAGAATTCTGTGTTCAGTGCATAAAGACAGCCTAGTCTCCATTATCCAGACAGTACCCTGGACATGTCACTCACTACACTGTCACCACAGTATCACGGAATGAAGACACATGTGCAAATTCGGAAATGGAACTGATTCTAGATTCCGTGACTGGGTCTAGTCATTACCAAGCCTGCCTAGCCCTCGTGGTGTACACCTGCTCCTCAGACTGCTGCTTTAGCATTTTGTGAATTGACTTCTGAAGTCCCAAAAATACTCCACAGCATGAGTATTCACTCGATTCAGGTAGACGATCGAATGTGAATTTTTTTTTTTTTTTCCCCAAGCTCGAGGGGCTAGAAAGCTAGGATTTAGTTCCTGCTGCTGCCAGCTGCGCGAGGTTAGGCAGGTCACGGCACAGTCTCCTGAGCTCTCTTCCTTTCATCTGTTACATGCAGGCAGTGATGGCTGCCTCCAAGAGTAAATACACAGGTCTAACAAGATAATAAATGCAAAAGAGTTTTGTAAACAGTCAAGGGCTTTGGAAACAGGATCTTGTGTACCATGTAAGCCAATGTCAATGCACTAAATAAGCAGCCACGCCGCTATTTCCAAGGCGGCGTTGAAAAACAGAGCGTAAGCAGACTCGTCCGGAGTTCTCTCTCTTAATTGTGTCATCACTGCTCATTTTAGGGAGAGAAAGAGTACGCACGCGTTTGAGGAAATTCATATACTGCTAAATGCCAAGAAAATAGGAATAAAATCCTGGAGCTTAAGATTTGTAGAGTTAGTGCCATCTCTAACCTATAGAGGAAAACATCCCGCTGTTTCCCAGGACCCTGCTGTTTCCTAGGCAACAAACCAGTATAAACCAGTTTCCAGAGCCTTCAAAAAAGGAGGTGGGCCTCATACCATTTGTATGAGACTGGGGGTTATAACTGAGCTAAAACTCTTAGGCATGCCCCTCAGAGCGTGTGCAAATCTATGCTAGATTCAGTCACACAATACTGATGTGGAGGATGAAGAAAACTTGCAGTGGCTTAGTGCCAGTTTGGCTCACGTAATTAATAGTGATGCAAGTGTCCACGTAATTGTCATTCTTGTCGGTGTATAAATTGGCTTTCCACTTTATAACCAAGAGGCCTGATTCACATTTACATTTGAGAGCATTCGTTTTGGATATTTTTTTTTTTTCCTTAGCTGGACTTTTTTTTTTTACCTTGTGGGTGTGCAGCTCACTGCACTCCACGTTAACTCTTCTTAGCCAGCCATACTTCAGAGGTGAAATCTCAGAAGAGATGAACCTGATGTAGAATCTCCTGACAAATCCTTTCTTCTATGGTGCTTTGTTTTCATAGGTGCTCGAGCACACACACACACACACACACACACCTGCTTGAACACAGCAGAGACCTGAGAAGGATGTGTGTATCTTTCTTTTTTTTTTTTTTTAATTATTTTCTTTATTTACATTTCAAATGCTATCCCGAAAGTTCCCTATACCCCTCCCCCTACCCCTGCTCCCCTACCCACCCACTCCCACTACTTGGCCCTGACCTTCCCCTGTGCTGGATCATATAAAGTTTACAAGACCAAGGGGCCTCTATTCCCAGTGATGGCCGATTAGGCCATCTTCTGCTACATATGCAGCTAGAGACACAAACTCAGGGGGTACTGGTTAGTTCATATTGTTGTTCCACCTACAGGGTTGCAGCCCCCTTCAGCTCCTTGGGTACTTTCTCTAGCTCCTCCATTGGGGACCCTGTGTTCCATCCAATAGCTGGCTGTGAGCATCCACTTCTGTGTTTGCCAGGCGTGTGTATCTTTCTTTATCACTCTCCACTTTATTTTTCTTTGGTTCAACCTCTTCTTCCACAGTTTCACACATGTATATAATATATTCTAGTCAGTCTTACTTACATACAATCCCTGTCATGACCTCTCTTACCTATTTCGGACAACCATGCTTTTTTGTTTTGTCTGCTTGTTTTATGATTCGCTGAGGTTACCAGCCTGTGTGGACATGAGACTGGAGTTATCCATGGGGACCCGATGGGCTCACAAGTGGATAAAAAAAAAAAACCTTAGGACAGTGCCTTAGGACCCCCAGTTCTCAGTAGCTAATACCGCAGTAGGATGGGTAGAGCCTACAGTTTCTCCCATATCTATAACTGATTGTTGACATAGCTAGGCATCTGCAAGCCTAGGGCAGGTCATGACAGAATTCAAGATTGCAATGGCCGTATCATGGTCAGAAGATGGCATTTTGAAATCATACTCCCTATCTTCTAGATTTTACTTTTTTTTTTACTCCCTCTAATGCAGGATTCCCAGAGATTTAGAAGATCCACTTTGTTTCTTGAGACAGGCTCGGGCACAGAAACTGAAACTCACTGGTTTTGGCTTGGCTTCCTAAACAGAAAATCCACAGAATCCACCTGTCCCTGCTTCATGATGCCGGGGTGTCATGACCTAACTAGGGCAATGCCTGAGCTTTGCTGGTTGCCTCGGAGCAAAAATCAGATCTTAGTTCTTGCTCAAGGAAAAAAAAAAAAATGGTATCATGCACTAAGACATCTCCCTAATGTGTTTTTGTGATATATAGTCAATAAACATTTCAATAAAATAAAACTTGGCCCAACCAACTGAGACATCAGCTTTATAATTTGGTGGGTGAGTGGCACTTTAAAAACTCCTTTAAATGTACAGTAAATAAAGTGTGAAATGTTGAGATAAATCTTTTTGAGTGTCCTAGGACTTCGAGACAGTATAATCAGTAAACAATGAAGAAATCAAGCCTGTCGCCCATATAAAGACAGACGAACTTCTGAAGGCCGGTGATTTTCACCAATACTTCAGATTTTGCTCTCATAGCGAGATATAGATCTATTCTACTACTCAGTCTGACTAAAATTCCTGCTACTAGCTCCATAAACGCCTGCATATAAGGAACCGACACTGTTTTTAGCGAGTATCCCTACATGCCCCATTAGTCACCTAGAGGCAGATGAATCTCTTTGAGGCTGAAAATCAGGTTTCTTTTGTAGCAGCAGGGTTTCCTGCTTACCGGAGCTACAGTGCATTTCACAAGGGTCTTTAATATTCTGAGGAGGGCTTTGGCTGATCGTAAACCTCACCTTTGTCTCTCCATCTTTTGTGGCATGCTCCACTTACAATCTATAAAGCACCATGGAATGCACCTTGAAAAAAAAAAATCCCTGTGCAGGAGTGTGTCAGCCCCAAGGCCATTGCATAGGTACACCTGTTTCCAATTCATTTTACAGGTCCTGTCTCTCTATGGTTCTGCTTGGCCCCATGATGAACATGGCAAGCAACTGGGATGAGCATATAATAGAGGTCACTCTGGAATCTGTGGCTTTCATTCTTTTCTCTGGGAAATCATGAAGTTGAGAAGCGTCAGGATAGGAAACCTAATACTATTATCAGCTTGAATATCAAAATGTAACTTATTCTCCTCTCCCTTTGCAATATTCTAACTTACCTACCTTTTTACCAATTCTTAGAGTGCATCAACTGGAAATTAAGAGAGCCGATTTTGTCGAGCATGTTAAGTTTTTTTTCTAAGAACGTTAGTGCCGTTTTAGCATGCCCAAAGCTTATAGTGTAAATTTACTGTTAATTCATTAGTTGTTACGCCTGCCTCATTTTATACCTCAAGAGCATGTCAAATAACCGGAGTCTGTCCTTGGTGCTGTGCTAAGTGCCTGGAGAAGTTTAGCTGATCATAAACCTCAGACCCGCACTTGGTGACACTTGACACTTGAGTAGAACCAGCTAAGTCACGTCATAGCGCTGGGTGAGTGGGTGGGTGGGGAGTTGTGAGGCACTTCCAAAACCAGTGTGAGCATAGACATAATGGCAGCATTGATTTTTTTTTTTTTTTAAACTAGCAACTTATTGTGGGGAGGAAGGAAGCTTGGTGTAGGCACACATTTACAACAATCTCATCTCTTCAAAATTTCAAGATAAACACTATCAAATTAAATTGCTCTGGGAAAACTGTTCTGTGGTCAGAGGCAAAATTTAGATCTATATAGAGGTACAACATTTTTGTCCAGGTCTGGGAAGAACAGTTGATATTTACCTGATCCACATGTACAGGGTCAGTAGCAACCTTTCCAAAAGGGATCAGAATGGATCCACCCCTGAAACATTTGTGAGACATTCAATAGAAAAGTGAAATCACTTGGATCACTTAGCTTTCAATGAAGATACTGCTATTTATCAGATGAGCGGTGTCTTTTACTTTTTTTTTATTGCTGTAATAAGACACTATGACCAAGGCAACTTACAAACAATATTGGATGATTATAATTTTAGAGGAAGGGACCTCTAAATCTCTAAATGGCAGGGCTAGAGGAACAAGCAGGCTGGCATGGTGCTGGAGCAGTAGCTGAAACATATATATATATATATATATATATATATATATATATATAAACATATATATATATATACATATATAAACATATATATATGTTTATATATGTGTATATATACACACACACACACATATATATATATTTGTATATGTGTGTATATATATGTGTGTATATATATATATATATATATATTATCAGCAAAGAACAGGCAGAGATGATATGGCATGGACTTTTGAAACCTCAAAAGTGACACACTTCCTCCTCCAATAAGGCCACACCTCCTAAAAATCCCTTTCGAACAGTTCTACCAACTAGGGACCAAGTATTCAAATATAAGAGAATATCAAAATCATTCTCATTCAAATCACCACACCACTGGAGGTGTAAACTTTTATCAGGATTTACAAAGATTCCACCCTTGATCTCAAAGACACCTTTCCCAAGGGCATTTAGAAGGCAACAGAAGGACATTCCCCTTGCATATTCAAAACCTAGGATGACACCTCTAAAGCTGCACTCCTGACCTCAAACAGTAAGCCTATTCTCATATCCACATCAGAAATGTCTATCATGTGCTATCCCCGCTCTTTGATTTGTAAAAGGTCTCTGCTTTGGAAAGCACCCTTTAAGGACATAAAGATAAATAAGATATGACCCATGGCTTTAAGGGGCCAAGGGCAGAATAGTTCTAAAATCCTAATGCAAGCATATGATGGCTCTAAGTGATCTACTTGGATGTCTCTAATAGCTGTGTTTGTTAAAAGAATAAAATCTAACACAAGAGGATCAGCAATACAATACTATTTGCTGCCTGCTCCCTTCCTTGTTCTTCAGCTCCTTTGTCCGTCTGCGTTTGTCTTTCGGCTACTGTAAGACACTCTTGAGAGAAGCAATTTAGAGGAGAAAAATAGATTCTTCGGCTCATGACTTCAGAGGTTTCACTGAGAGTTGATTGACTCTATTGCTTTGGATCTCAGGTAAGGCAATATAGTACAGGAGAAAACATGTAGTGGAGTAAAGCTACTCATGGCGTGTCAGGCAGGAAGCAGAGACACAAATGGACTGAGGAGAAAATATTCCCGTGACCTACTTCTTTCAAAGAGGCCCCTCATAATGATTGCTTCACCCCCCCCCCAAATAATGCCATCACATTATGACCTTTTCACTGGATTAAACAGTGATGAAGTTGGAGCCCTTAGAATACAGTCATCAGCTGGAAGCAAAACCTTGAACCCATAGAGCTTTTCATAGTGAAACCAAAACACTGTTCACCTGGGCTCTAGTCACACTGAAAAGCCTACAGTTCTCTAGTTGTGCTGGTGAGTAAACCTTGATATATCATGGGACTTTCTCTTATCTGTCAGAATGCAGATCAGTTGCCATTCCGTTGTCACCACAGCTTAATCCGGGGCAGGCACACTGTCTCATCCTTTATCCTTTATCATAAAACATAGACTGTATTATTGGAACTCATCATGTGCTCTATGCTGTATGCTCTTCAAGAGGAGAGCCCATCAAGACCATTCATCTTTGACTATCCATCATCTCAAAGCGCTCAATAAATTTCAAGTCAGTGACTGAATAAATATCTAGCTATTTTCCCTAAATTGAATGTGAATTGCTCAGCCATGGGTCATATCTTATTTATCTTTATGTCCTGTTTGAAGCAAAGCATCCAGTCAGTTCAACATGAATTGTTTGTGGAATGAACAAATTAAAATATACCTGACTTCCTGAAGTCCACTAAGTGGCCAAGCTTATAAGGGAATATTTGGCTATAATGTCATTCTCAAGGGGGTCTGGGGCTTTAAATCATTTTCCAGTATAATTAATAATTAATTGTAAAACATGTTAAGACTTATTTAAAACATTGTCTAAACCTTTAAAAATTCTGTGTTTATTGCCTAAAACAACTAGAATTTTACCCAGAAATTGATAGTGATTTGAAGAAAAAAAAAAAAAGAAGAAGAAGAAAAGAAAGTGGTCTCATTCTATTCTTAGACCATAATAAAATGATTCTAAAAATGTTGGTAGTTGATCTACTGCTAAACCAAACCCCAGGGCTTGTGGTCTGTACTGACCACATTTAATCTCACTTCATGATTACAATCACCCCACATGGTTTCAGTTCTGCTATCAACTTCACATGGAGAAGTTGAAGTTGAGATCATCATTTCTCCCAAGCACAAATAAGACATATTACTGGGATTTTAAACCAAGCTAATTATAAAAACAAATAAACAGAAAACCTAGTCTTTTTGCAATAACCCTGATAATCTCGTACCCCCACTGGCTATTAAAACAATATGATGTTAAAACCATAGGTTGAGCACCTAACTACTGTAATAGAATGAGTAATGTATACCACCCATTCTATCATCAATTAAAATGCAAGGAAATAGTGTTGTTTGCCCAATGTAATGATGAGAAGATGATTCATCATCTAGCAATGTCCTCTAGCATTATTTCATCTACTTAAGCACAGGCCCTTTCTTCATATTTGCGACCTTCAAACACCGTTTTGAATTTTTTATAATACATAAAAAGGTTAACTGTAGTCACCTTGCTGGACTGTAGTACACTATAGCTTACTCCTGTGTAAATTATACTTTGGTATGCACTGTCTAACTTTCCTCAACCTCCTCTACCTATTCTTCCTCTAATATGTAGGGAGTACACTTTATTTCTATAAAACTGACCTTCAGAGTTAATCAAAATTTTAGGTTCAAATACTTACTATGGAAGCATATATATATATATATATATATATATATATATATATATATATCACTCATTTTTAAAGGTTGTGTGTAGTTGATTATCACAAGGTTTTACTGATACAGTTTAATCCCTGAAAGCAATTTTTTAGAAGTATTTATTGACAGCTGTATCAGGCTCCTGTCAGCAAGAACTTCTTGATATCAGCAACAGAATATGGGTTTGCTATATGAATGTGGGATGGATCCCCAGGTGGGGCAGTCTCTGGATGGCCTTTGCTTTAGTCTCTGTTCCACTCCTTGTCCCTGTATTTCCTTTAGTGAAGAGCAATTCTGGGTTAAAATTTTTGGAGATGGGTGGTTGGCCCCGTGCCTCAACCGGGAGAGGGGGCAGGCATGCCTAACCTCTGGATATGGTCTCGACATGTTCTCCCTTCCCTTTGTGGGGTATTTCAGCTGATGTCATCTCATGAAATTCACAGGAAAATGGATGGATCTAGAAAATATCATCCTGAGTGAGGTAACTCAGTCACAATAGAACACACATGGTATGTACTCAATGATAAGTGAATATAAGACAAAGAACATGGAATACACAGGATAAAACCACATGTGTATATGACCACATGAGGCTCAAGAGGAAGGAAGATCAAAGAGTGGATGCTTCAGTCCTACTTATAAGAGGGAACAATATAATCAAGGCAAGTAGAGGGTGGGAGGGACTTGGGAGGAAGAGAGGAAGGGGAGGGGGGAAAGAGAAGCAGAATCAGGTATGGGAGGAGATGGAGGAGATGTACAGAAGGTCAGGAAATTGAACAGAGGTGTGTAGCAATGGGGGGTGGGGAACTGGGGGTAGCAATCAGAAAGTCCCAGATGCCAGGAAAGCAAGAGCCTCTCTGGAAGTTTTAGCTCCACTGTTTAGAATTTGCAGAACTGATACCAGTGGATTTTTCAGATCACTGTGAGCTTTACTTTTTGCATTGCTGTGTTTCTAAGATTAATCTGTGCTATTACCATAGTACACCTATTCTTTGTATAGAATTTTGTTGTGATTGAATTTACATACACATACATATACATCTGTGCAGCATCAAGTGTGAATGTCAAATATACTGTTCATGAATATTTATGTTGGCTCCACTTATCAATGATTTTATGACTTAACTAATAATGATTATTGTATATTTTAAAATAGCTGCAAGAAAGAATTTTAAATGATAAATATTTGAAGTGACAAATATACAAATCATCTTGATTTGATCACCATGAATTGCATATGTGTTAAATGACCATATTACACCCCACAAATGTGTTAATTGGAATGAAATACTAGTAACTTCTATCTATATGAGGTCAGTGGAGAACCTCCCCAACTCTCAACCTTCAGAAAGAATTTTTTTTTCTTTCTCTTTTTTAATTCAATACGAGTATCCTCTAATTCTATGAATTTCAAACCCGTCATCCACGTTTAAATAATAGGAATAGACTTTACTAAAAAGCATGCAACATATCCCCTATAACATATTTATTTGCCAGCAGTTTCCATTGCTGACCCTGATTGTCTTTGAAATGCAGAGGATGCCTTTCTCCCCTTGACATCAGCACCACTAGTTTTGCTCCATGCTCAACATGGTGCCTTGGGGTTGAGCAAGTTCTCCACCCATAAGTCCACAGATTGCAGCAGACATATGGGCTAGCACAATTGAGCATCTTTCACATTGGAGGAAGAAGCTTCATGCCTATTAAAAGCAAGGCCCTCGGTGCCCCCAAGGTGTTAGTATCCAGCCCCGTCTGGATTTCTCCTGTGATCTGCCTCAGATGGGTTGATTAACGTTGATTAAAGCCAAGTCTGCTCTTGTTCTAAGTAACATGGAAAACACTCATAGGCGTCTGTAGTTTCTTAATCTCCTTATTACAACTTCCCAGAATGGAGTCCTCTTTGTTTCTGGATAAGTAACAACTCTACTTGGAATGAGCCACCGTTATGGGAGTGATGCAGACAGACTAATCCCTCATCACAGTATACATTACTGAGCCAGCAGCCTGTGCTCTGGGTGTGTAGTGAGGCCCTGGGCAGATGTCGCTGGGAGGAAGTATTAAAACAGGGCAGCTGTACACACAGACAGCAGTTGAAATTATTCTTCCTACAACAGACCCCTTTAGATTCTAACCCTGATTGTCTCTATCCTGTAACTCAGATTTTTACAAGTTGATCTTTTAGGGGACGGGGATTTGTAAATTTTCCTTGTGGGTGTGAATGTTCAGGTTTGCATATGTGTGCAACTGAAGGTGGAGTCCAGAGGACTCAGGCATTGTCCTCCTTGTCTTGGAGACAGGCTCTCTATCTTGGAAGTGTGACTCTCCAAAGAGTCTAGGCGGGTTGGCCAGGTATCTGCCAGTCTCTCCCTCTTCAGTGCTGGGATTCCAAGCATCCATAAGCCTGCTTACTTTGTCCAGAAGCTGGGAACTGAATTTAGATCTCCACAATTCAAGAGTTAGGGTTGAAGTGTTGGATTCAGGAGTTTAGCCAATGCAAGTGGTAAAGGAAAACCCTTTATAGTGCAGCTGAGTCACTGCAGTGAGAATAATATGGATGATAAGAAAAGTAAAGATTTTTTTCCTCTTGATGAGAACACCCTCAATTGAAAGACAATGAAGCCATCTTTTCTTAAAGGAAGATGCCCACTTCCTTCCTAGGACCTGGTCCAGGCCAAAACTTTCTAGAGAAAGTAAAGGTTATTTCCTTATACAAGGGTGCTTCCTCTAAGCTTGTACTTCCCAGGAAAATAAAGCACTTTTTCAAACACTGACAGCTGGCAAGCCAGCAGATGTTCCTGTGTGGTCTCAACAGAAAAGACCTGATCTTAGTGGACCCCTCCCACCATGAATTGCTTGTCTTCCCAGGCTATGATGCACAGATTAGCTGAATCTTGGCTAAGTCATTACTTGATACTGGTTCCGTTTATTTGTTTGTTTAGTTGGTTGGTTGGTTTTACTTAATGAGTAGTCTGGCTTAAGCAAAATGTTCTAAACACATCCAGTGGAGACACCGTTTCTGCCTGTAATGATCCTGAGGACCCAAGGCCAAATAGAACTACTCTCTGCATTTAAAAATAAAATATCCCTGTTATTGAAAGAAGGAGGGGAAAAGCTGTGACTGGAGTTGCCTCTTCAGAACATCAAGTCTAAATGACTCTGGCGTACAGGTATTTAAAGAGTTTGTAAGAGGTCCTGGCTGCATTTGGAATCAGAGCAGGAAGTAGGACTCCACCACCGCCATTTTCAAAGACAAGGTCAGGCTAGTGCCTGCAGCTTCTGGACTTTAGAGCAACCCTCCCCATCCAGCTGCAGACTTCTGTTCTTTAGAGCAGCCCTCCCCATCCAGCTGCAGCTTCTGCACTTTAGAGCAGCCCTCCCCATCCAGCTGCAGACTTCTGCACTTTAGAGCGACCCTCCCCACCCAGCTGCAGACTTCTGTTCTTTAGAGCAGCCCTCCCCATCCAGCTGCAGACTTCTGCACTTTAGAGCGACCCTCCCCATCCAGCTGCTGTCTGTGTCACTCCTGTCACTGCTTTGCTTTGTCTGTGGCCATTTTCTCAAGTAGAACAATGTCACAGTTGTCAGGTCAGGTTCACGGCTCCCATTCAGTCCCCTAGACCTCTGCAGCTGCTGTATGCGACCCCAATTTTTGCTCTCAGCAGAATCCTAAGGTGGTCAGTAGGAACCTTTACTCGGGCTCAGAGACGGGGGTCAGCTGACCCTCCAGTCAGGAGCCAGATCCTGAGCCTGGATCAGGCTTTCCAATGCAGGGTTGAGAATGGAATTTGAGTCGTCTACCCATGTGACATTGGCCAGAGTCTAATCTTAGAGCTACACCTAAACACAAGATGTTAAATGACTTCCCTGAAGGGGTGAACACCTTTCTAGACTCTGCTGTAAGGTTTTGTTTGGTTTGGTTTTAAAGGTCTTTATCATACAAATAAATCATGCATATAAATATAAATCTATTTATCAGAATTTTTGCATAGAGACACTCCTTTCTACTTTTTAAAGATTTTTTTCATTTTATATTGCACAGGACAAATACCACTAAGAAAGAAAGAAAGAAAGAAAGAAAGAAAGAAAGAAAGAAAGAAAGAAAGAAAGAAAAAATAATAAATAAAGTGGAGAATACATTATATAAGCCGTTACTGCAGGCTGGAAGGGCCAATAGGTTTAAGAAGTTTGTCATCAAATACAGAATTCTACTTAGGAATGAAGAATACGTTCAAGAAGTTTGTGCTAGGAAAAAAGAAAAAAAGAAAAAAGATTTTGACACAAGGCAGAGAGCACACTGTTTGTTGGGCCCTAGGAGAAGAAATCTCCGTTTAGCACTTGGCACACAAATATCACCAGGTGGTTTTGTGGCCATAAAAATAAAGCTGTACTTTTCGGCAAGGGGGAAGCATCATTATGTTCCAGGTGAGTCAGGAAGGACGGAAAGGGAAAGTGTCTATTTTGGGGCTGTGCACGCAGCTGACAAACCGAGCTGCCTGCCAGAGAGACGCAGCTGCATCCGTGCGCGGCTGTCTGTCCACCTGCGCGCCCAGCCGGTGCCCCGCTGACTGCCTCTCAGTGTTTCTGCTCTGCTTTTTCTGAAAGTTAAAAGCAGCAGAACCAAATGTGACAGCATTTTCTACAGTGTTATGTAGCCCTGATATGTGGCCAATAAATAAAAGTACTCCAGGCAAGAAAAACACTCATCTACATAAAAGGAACTTCATCCAGATTGCCGATTTGACCCTTGGGCATTTAAATCCATGTCAGGAGTAGTGAAATACCTCAGCCTTGCTTCTAATCCTATTTACCCAGCGGTGGTGGTCTTTTGGTCATTAGTAACCAAGGTCTATCTAAATACTTTGAAGTATACACCAAGGCAGTTTCCAGGTACAGTAAACACCGGATTAAAGTGATGTTACCAAGCAGTATTTTACGAGCCTATCTTAAATGGTAACGGGGCAACAGGCTTGATGTTGTCCAAATGGATCCTGCAGTCATTATTTTTGCTTGGAAGTAATTTCCAAATAAATTTCTTGAAAAAGGAATGGTACTTCTCAGTAAATATTTAAATGGCAGGGACTTGGAAAACGCTCGAAGCAAACTTGCTGTCCTTCCTAAAAGAAAAAAAAAAAAAAAATACTGTTGTTCTAGACAAAAGAAACTTCGGAGAATTTCTTCAGTTAAGCAATTTGAAAGGAACTAAGAATTGTGATGAATCAAATTATCAAATTTAATATCCAGGGAGGCTCTTCAATTTGAAGAAGTAAACATAAAGTAACTGCACAGATTAAGCTAGAGAACTGTAAAGGAGACTTCTATGGGTAATTTGGGAGAGACAGATTCTCATGACTCCCACAGAAGCTGATCTGGCTCACCAAATGGTTAATGATGGCCACAGGGATTGTGAGGTGTGAACTGAAGAGACCCAAGATGTGAGTCCCCTGGATTCAGGCACTTACAAAGAAGAAGCGTGGCCTTTACTGGGAGAAAAGTCCCTTGGGCTGTAACATGGGCAAATGCTTTTGAGAAACACGGACCTTGAAGCTAAATTCTCAAAGTCAGAACTAGATTGTTGGATGTGAGGAAGGGGTGAGCTTGAGAACTATTTCACATGACTTCTGAAGCTCATGTCAAGGAGCCTAAACATCAGAGGCATGTGCGGACATTTGCATCAAGTTAAAGGAACTTGAAGAAATGAAGGTGTTGAAGAGCAATTCAGGGCCACATGGGTAAGGAAAGCAGGTTGCCAGCCAGTTCATCAATGGAGGAGGCTAAACACTTGCAACAACACATAAAATGTGTGATGCAATATTAAAGTAAAACAAATATATTATTTATGTACACAGAATATATACGTGCATGCATATTTTAAACTATATAAATAAACATCATAAACATATACTTCACACATATACACAGAGACGTATTTCTCTACAACTATGTTCTCTGAAAAAGACATGCCCAGGAAAGAAATTTTGTATGGACATAAAATAAAAGTCTAGAATCACTTTCCATTTATTGCCCAAGAAAATTTTTATCAGTGATTAGAATTTTGGAATTGTAGTTTGTGGGAGCAGTCACCAGCACTCAGTGCCCACTGCATTTCTAGCATATATGCCTCTATCTAGCATATGGTTAAGCAACTGAGGATAACAAAGTTGTTGAATGAGTCACTGACGGCATATTGCAGCTAGGAATGGCTGAATGCCAGGGTAAGGAAGCACACTGGGAAAACAGGGAGAGGGACAGTGCGGAAGACACAATGTCAGGCCAAAATTACTAAAGATATATCAATATTAGTGTTGGGTCTTCAAGGGGATAGATGATAAAAATGAGGGGAATACAGCAAAAGATATGGACAGTCTCTAAGCAGAGGCCTTAAACAAGATAGGGAAAGGATAATTTTTCACAAAGATGGACACCATGTGCAGAGAAGGCTACAGGCAATCCAGTAGATTCAGAAGGTTAGTTCCCCTGTGTGCCGACCCTGGACCAAACCATAAATTATGAAGTTCCTGACTTCAAGGAGAAAAACACCTTCCTTAAGGGTGCAAATTCACAAAAGTAAACATGGAATCTTTGTATGTCTGGGTGCACACCTGCCTGTTTGCAGGAGACCAGGCAAGTACACTTACCTCATATCACTTTCTGCCTCATTCTCTTGAGTCTCTCAAAGGGATTCTCAGCAATCCTGGAGCTAAGGTCAAATCTAGCAAGCCTTAGTAATTCTTCTGCCTCCACACTCTACAGTGCTGGTATTGCAGGGTCTTGTATAATCACTCCAATTATTTTATGTGTGTGCTGGGCATTTAAACTCAGGTCCTCATGTTCCTCAGCAAGCACTCTTACCGACTGGACCATGTCCCTAGCCCCAACAGGGAGTCTTTTAAGGAAGACATATGCATGAGAATTTTTAACACAGCAGATACTTGGAAACAGAGGCTTAAAGCATCAGGTAAATTTTGAAAACTGTACACTTTGAGTTAAGAATGATTGACTGCAGCTGCCTGGGCCAGAGAAAAAGGAAAGGAACTTCACAATGATTGGCAGGATTTGAGGGCATGAATACCTACTTCTGAACCACAAGTCTTATGTGCTTGAGTAGTGTCTTAGTTAGGGTTTTACTGCTGTGAACAGACACCATGACCAAGGCAAGTATTATAAAAAAAACATCATTTAATTTATTGCTTTCCTCAGCATGTATCCCATGGCTCTGGCATCTTTAACATCTTTGAGTCTCCAAGGTAATTTCAATGTTACAGCTTCTTGTTTCAGTGTCTGGGATTCCACTTGATTTTTTGGGTGCCTCCTAAGGGCTGGCATCACTTCTCCAGCTCTGCTCTCTGTAGCACTCTAAGCTCAGGTTGACCCACTCCACTATGGCTGCTGTTCTTGGTGATCATCCCATGGTACTGACATCTCCAATACACTGGGGTGTTCCACTCCAACTAGGCTTCACCAATAGCCTCTCATAGGCTCTCTTCATGGTGCCAAGCCTTAAATTCTTTCCATGACCCCCTCAGTCCTGGGCCAGCAACTACAGCTGAGGCTACACCTTCTCCAATGGCTTTCCATGACCTCTCACAAGCCTCAGCTGTTCTTCATGACACCTTCATGCCTTCAAAAACAGTACCACCTGGGTGACTCTTACACATTATCAAGTCCAGCCCCAGCATGAGGTATAACCTTGGCTATCTCTGTAACACAGCTTCTTGTGCTCCCAGAAAACAATTTCCAGAATATTTCCCCACAGTGGCGCTGGTCTCTTCTTCTTTTCTTCTTCTTCTTCTTCTTCTTCTTCTTCTTCTTCTTCTTCTTCTTCTTCTTTTTTTGAGACAGGGTTTCTCTGTATAGCCCTGGCTGTCCTGGAACTCACTTTGTAGACCATGCTGGCCTCGAACTCAGAAATCCACCCGCCTCTGCCTCCTGAGTGCTGGGATTAAAGGCGTGTGCCACCATGCCCGGCTGGTCTCTTCTTAATCACTGCTAATTTCTTAGCTCCAGCTAACCAGCATTGATTGTCCAAGTAGTCCCTTCTATTATTCACTCTAAAGCCAGAGAGAGCCACATGGCTGAAACTGCAGAGTTCTGCTACTTGCAGGAGCTAGAACATGGCCCCTTGTTCTATTACATTATCTTTCTGTTCTCCAACTCCTTCACTACCTAAGACTGGCTGTTCTGGATCTTGCTCTGTAGACTGACCTTGAACGCAGAGATCAGCATGCCTGTCTCCTGAGGTTAAAGGTATGTACCATCATGCCTGGATCTAAATTTAGCTGGGTAAGATCTTGCCCTAAGGTCCCACTCCTAGAACACAGGATGTTGCTCCATTTCACTTCCTGGTACCAATTTAATCCCCGAACCATATATTTTATATTTTTCCTTTCTAAACTTGCTATGCTTGTTCAAACTTCTCTTCATAAGACTTAACCAGAGAACAAAGTCTCTGATGGGCTTTTTTCAAACTTCCTTTGTCAATGCAATTAATCTGAGTCTCTTCACCTTAGCCTCAGGCAGGCTTTTCAGACAAGGGCAAAAGGTAGCCACATTCTTCACCAAAATAGCACATAAACAGTCTTTATGGCACATTCTGAAATTGTTCTCCTTTGAAATCTCTTGGGCCAGGTCAACACAGTTCAAATCACTCCCAGCAACAAAGTCTTCCATATTCCTACTAGGATGACCCATTAGGCCCCATTTAAAGCATTCCACTGCTTTCCAAATCCAAAGTCCCAAAATCCACATTCTTTCAAATAAAAGCATGGTCAGGCCTATCACAGCAATACCCCACTCCTGGTACCAACTTATGTCTTAGGGTTTTACTGCTGTGAACAGACACCATGACCAAAGCAAGTCTTATAAAAAACAACATTTATTGGGGATGGGTTATAGGTTTAGAGGTTCAGTCCGTTATCATCAAGGTGGGAGCAGGGCAGCATCCAGCAGACATGGTGCAGGCAGAGCTGAGAGTTCTACATCTTCACCTAAAGGCTGCTAGTGGAAGACTGACTTCCAGGCAGCTAGGGTGAGGGTCTTATGCCCACACCCACAGTGATACACCTACTCCAACCAGGTCACACCTATTCCAACAAGGCCACACCTCTAAATGGTGCCACTCCCTGGGCCAAGAATATATAAACCATCACAAGTAATCTCATCACTATGTTGCTTTTAGCTCATATCTCTTGTTTGTTTGCTTTTTATAATATGCAGTGAGTATTTTTGCTTCCTCTCTCTTCTAAGCCAATAACTTCCTGTTCCAGAAGTATAGTGTCTGTTCTTTGCAGCACATAGACTACATTCCCCATTCTGTAGTGTCTGCTGTGGAAATATCCATGTGAGTTTTATCCTTTAGCCATAAAGGATAAAATGGAAGACAGCCTCAAAGATGTTCCAAGCAGATAATCAACTACCTAGGTACACTGCTGCTAAACGTATGGTGCTCTGGTCAAGTCTGTCTCAGGGTGCTGAGTCAATGGCATTTACTAAGTAGTTCAGAGAGAGAGAGAGAGAGAGAGAGAGAGCAAATGAAGAGACAGCAGTACTTCTTGGCTATATCTGGAACACTTTAACTTTTTGATCCCTTTTGTTTCCAGATGTGATTTTAGGAAAAATAGAAATGGATAATTTTTTCAATAGATACCACAGATCAAAGTTAAATGAAAATAATATAAACTATTTAAATACACCTATAGCCCATAGAATTCTCCCTGACTTTCAGACTTTCAATGAAGAGGTAATGCCAATTCTCCTGAAATTATTCCACAAAGTAGAAACCGAAGGAATGTTGTCCAGTTCAATTTATGAGACTGCATTTGCCCTGATATTGAAACCACATAAAGACTCAACAAAGGAAGTATTACAGACCAAATTCTCTTATGAAAATAGATGTAAACATACTCAATAAATACCTGAAAACTGAATCTCAGAATATATCAAAAAGATCATCCACCATGATCAAGTAGGCTTCATTTCAGAAGATTCAAGGATGGTTCAATATACCAAAGTCAGTAAATATACCCCAGCATATAAATAAACTGATATTAGAACAACAACAACAACAACAACAACAAAACAAAACATGATCATCTTATCAGATGCCAAAAGTAAAAAAAAAAAAAAAAAGCCTTTGACAAAATCTAACATCCCTTCATGATAAAAATACTAGAGCGACCAGGGATACAAGGGACAAACCTAAACATCAAGGGAATTCATAGCAAGCCTGTCGCTAACATCAAATTAAACGGAAACTCAAAGCAATCCCACTAGCTATTATTGAGAACATGTCTTTGTCCTGTCAAGTACTGAAACAGATATATTCACCAGCACCATCTCAGGTGAGTAGAGAGCACTTAGAGCAAATGGTTTGGTGGCAATTAACTTGTCCAAGGTTGCACATCACAGGGAAAAGTGACATCATATTCTTATACTTAATTCTGATTGGTTGGCACTTCCATGACCTTCTCTTTATATTTTTTGGACCAGTGGTAAGACATTTGGTGTCACTGGAATGCTTTTTCCTACATGTCAATATCAATGCTGATACCCAGTAATGGAGAAATACCTCTGAACATTGACCCAAGTTGGCAACATGAGGTTTCATGGGCTGCTCACCAGAGACACTTGGATGGCTCACTTGAGAGGCTTTCAATTTTCAGTCACTGGTTTATTGGTCAGGGTACTGAGTGGGAATTATAGGAATCACAGGCATAAAAACGACTCAAAGGACCTTCTAGTGTGTCTGCCTCACAGCCCTTAAAGTAGCACCATAGTGTAGGGACTACGCATTCAAAACAGAGCCTATGGGACACAGTTCAAATAACAGAAGACGGTTTCTAACAATTGGAATGTAGCGGGATGAAAGACTCACTTTCAGTGACTTTCTTTAAACCCGGATTTCCCTTTTATACTAGTGAATTTTTCTACAGGAAAGCTAACACCAAAACTTCCTTCTGCCTTGCCTTTTTAAGTTTTTCACTGCTGCTCTGCTTCTATTCTGGAATACTTATAGCAAGCAAAGAAGAACTATGAAATGGAAGTGCCTCAAATATGGATTTGCAGTTTAAAGTTACTGAGACTGAAAACTATCAATAATATCTAAGCCACTGATATATTGGGCTTTTCTGTTACTCATAGTTAAAATTAACTTAATTGATTTACTATATATAAATAAGTGCTTCAAGTAACATCCATCATAAAAGGGTAGTGTTTGGGGATTGCTTTTTTATTTGATATGCTATGTCAGCATGCATGTCATTGGGAGCAGAGAATAAATATTAATCTCTATGTATCTGCCAGCTGGTAGCATCGGAATATTACTTGTGATAATCTTTAGAACTTTCCTCTGAAACATGTATTGAGGAAGTAAAGGGTAAACACACACTTCGATAGGGATTGGTGATGGAAGGAAAGAAACCTGTCCATCCTGTGACCAATAATCTGCTCAAAACAAAATTACATCACAAGGGTACTCTCTCTCTCTCTCTCTCTGTGGAACTAGACAGCATCATTAGTCTTCGTAGTAAGAAGTCTGCCAAATTTTCTCTCCTGATTCCCCACTCACAGTCATTTAATGAACCTCATAAAAGCTAATATCCCAATTTAGCAATCCCCTCCCTTGTGCTCCACTCAAAAAAAAAAAAAAAAAAAGCAGATCTTGCAACAAAATAAATATGCAGAAGGATGGAGGGCAAAGGTATATGGTTTTAAGACAAACATGTTTTACTTTGCAAAGGGAAAAAACACCTAGTGATAGCCTAAAATATAACACAGGAGAAAATGTGCCATTCATCTGACTGAAATATTCAAAGCATGTTATCTCAAATCACCCCATTTCCTCCCATCAGTTCCAGTCAAGACAAGGTTTAGGACTGAAGCAAAGACAGAGCACATACCACACAATGAGGCAGAAATGTTCAAAGGCTCTTTAGGGCAACAAGGGGTCAATCTTTAGATCCAAGGCAGTATGGTAAGGCCCACGCAAACTAAATTACCATTGTTTCCTGGCCCGTGGCAACTACTGTATTGATGCATATGAAGGGGCTAGGAAGACAACAGTACATTCTAGCATAGTTTCTAGCTCTCATTTTGTCTGAAACTACAAGAAATAAAACTGAAAGGGATTCTTGGATAATCTAATGGTTCTGGTGTTTCATGCAGTCAAAGATTCTGATTGCTTGAAGGTTGTTTTGAGGAATCTCTGCAAAAACGGGACACATTATCAAACATCATTGTCATCCTCTTTAATGGGAGGATAGAGCTGGTTATGGATTCAGAAGAAACTGAGAATATGTTCTTTGCTCCTGCGAAGACAGAAGAAAATTCTGGTAAACAGCCATTCTCCTAATTGCCAAGTTTTGAAAAGCACTTTGTGTATGTACATACGTGTATGTATGTGCCAAAACACATGACACATATAAAACTTCTTGACAGTAAAATCTATATATTGGTTGAAAGCAATTAATGATAAGCAAAGCAAGTGACTCCACTTCATCAATACTTCTATTCCAATGTACATCTCTATTGGCCTATTCATATTATAGATTCGGTAACAATTTTGGTTGCTTTTTTCAACATCAGTGTATTCAGTGTGGCTTAAGAATGGTCTCTACATGTGTTCACACCCTGTCTCTCTGGCATTTCTAACATGATAGGCACCATACCCAACACCATGCCAGCTCTCTGACAGGAACTCATTGCACCTGTGCCTTGTTGGTAAAACAATCATATTGTGCTTATATAGTTGGTGAATACACATTTCTTCTACACAGTACTGAAAGGTCACAGTGGCAGGGTCTGCATTCCCCTCACTTGTCGTGACTGTAACGTGGCTGTCATAAGTCTGGTAAATGGGAGGCGAGTAGGAAATGTTTATTGACTAAAGAGGCAAATTTATTGAAATACAAATGAAGCTTTTTGTTTTTATTAACCACTGTGGGAAGTTCATAAATAAATTAGACTGGGGTTAACAAGGGAGAAAATACATGAATAAAAAGTGTGGTACTGCAAAGCAGAATGTCATCAATATTAGGGAGGAGATACAAGTACTGAGAAAGCATTGTTTATGGAGAGGTTGATTAATCCTGTCTACTAATGAAGATAGAGTGATCCCATTACATAACACCCATGGCCAGAGAAGATGTCTAAAGGCAGCATGTACCGTGCATGGTCCACTGACTTACTAAGGGTGGGTGTAAGATCGGTTTGGTCATTTGGTCAGAGCATGCGATGCTACCTTGAAGTTTTATGTTCTATTCTAGAATAAGAGAAGCAAACACCACACCTAACAGGATAGAGTGTTAACTGGAAAGCATGACTTTTGCATTATGGGAATTTTGTTCTCCAGATCCCACTCAACTGTGATTGCTAATTAATGAAGTGATTTAAGCTCCATGGTGAATGTTTTTATTCACATTTGAACATTTGAAATAAGTAGGACATTCTTAGTTAACTGAAAGGCATGCAGAGAAGAAGTCTTAAGGAAGATAGAAATTGTATTGAGCACATATTCTCAAATACCACTTACAGGAGAGAAAATTGAAATTTCACTTTTGGGACAATAACTTTAATGCTTTTATATTCTTTGCTCAAGAAATTCTGTCTTGATGGATTAAAAGTCTTAAATATTTGTGGATGAAATATTTATTGAAGTTTAATTAAAATACTAGAATATTAAAACAAGCACATCTAAATTATAGAATTGGTTGAGTTACAGAAATTACAAATCTATAAAATCCATGATTCTAGGAAGGGACTTTTTCTAGTTGAGATGTGCAATCTTATGTTAAACCTTTGACATACAGAAATAACACAGCAGTGAAAGCACTCTATTAAAATAGTCTAGATAACTATGTCTTGATATGTTCACAGGATATGGCCATTTATAGCTCACATTAAAATATATTATATATTTCATTTTAGAGAGCAGGAGTAGAGAATAGCATGCAGTGTAGAGGTCAGAGGATAATTTTCAAGAATCTGTTCTCTCCTTCATTCTATGTACGGCAAGTGGGCTGTGCCAGGAGACAGGCATAGGGACGGGTGAACTCGAGTGACCCCAAATCCTGAAATCTCAGAGATCTGAGAATGGCAAGAGTGGAGCCATTCCCTTCCTGTTCCTGTCCCTTTTCTGGAACTCGGAACCGTGACACCCAACTGAGAGGACCACAAGCCCTCGGTCATGTAGCATAAAACCTGTAGATCTTCTCCATGCTCCATCTAGAAAGCCTTAGCCTTGGAACCAATGACCTTCCCTTCCTGGATAGTCTAGTGCCCTTTCATCCAAAACAGGATATAAGCCCTGGTTCACCCTGAATAAAGTATATGCATTTACATCCACCCCCAATAAAGTAATACGAACAAGCAGAGGTCATCTGAGAGTTGTTTCATTAAAGATCACCATGTGGAAGTCCTCTGTCTAAATGAGCTATGACATTAAGACTCCCAAAGAAGGCTTTTCTCTTCTCTCTCTTCTCTGCTACTTGGCACTCACTCGTTCCTGAGTAGACTGGATCCTGCTCATCTAGGGCTCTGCCTTCCCCTTCCTGCCTGATATGCAGATACCCCTATGGGGAAAGTGATGTTGGACCACCATTCTTGACTTCCTCTCCAGCAGTACACCAGCTGTGATTGGGTATCCAGAGAGGAGACTGGCAACCACAACATTCATCCCAGACCTTGCTTTCTTTTCTGGTCTGGCTTGTAGCAGCATCTACATAAGCTGCGGACTCCCTAGCCATACTCTGGGCCAGCATACTAGCGATACCCAGACACCCCTGGCAGAAAGGTGGAACACAGAAGAACATTTCCATAGTGTGGATCCTAGGAACCAAACTCAGATCATCTGGCTTGGTGACAGACATCTTTACCCATTGAGCCAGTTCCCTGGTCTCCAAAAGTGTATCTAAATAAGAATACGAGCTTATTTATGGTTTTTATTTCAGTGACAGAGTTCCATAGGAAGAGGATGCAGCTACATCTTTAAAAATACTCAATATCACCAGTCACTATACTGATGGAATTACATGATATCTGCTTCAGACTACATTAATGTTATAATTATAGAAAAAGTTATTTTAAGTGATAAATGTAACCTGATTTCTTTCAAAATGTAAGGGTCCATGATTCACGGAAGAGTAATAGCCTGGACTTAAATAGTATCTAAATACAAAGAGTGTTTTATTTTGCAAAAGTCCAGCATGCTACCAAGATAGAGAGACAACCAAGTTATAGTGCAGGCCTGATTTAAAGCCCATTAGGGGATTCCTCAGTAGGTGATCTTTATCTTTCTAGGGACAGTCCATTACCAGGGTGTGGGGGCTAGAAACTGTTTCTTGGAAGGTCTGAAAACTATTGCTGAGGAAGTTTGGAAACTGCTGCTGATCCACAGTCCTTGCCAGTGGCAGGGCAGATTCTGAGGCCTGGACTTGCCCAGTTCTTGAAACAGAATTAGGCCTTGTCTCTGAATTGCTAATTTGAAGCCTATCCTGGAGTCAACCAAGCCTTCTCAAAAGCTCCACATTGCTCAAAATTCTATATGCCACATGCTTGCACAGCTCCAGAGATTGTCCTAACTGGATTTTCTAGGGAATGAAGCTTTGACAGACATATGGAAATATGGAGACAGAAAAGCTGAGGTCAGGTGGTCTGGGTTCTTTGATAAGACAACCACAGCACCCCAGAAGCCCATCCTCTTTATTATATACAGTGAACAGGAAGCTGAGGTCATTGCATCCAGCTGAGAGAGGAAGTCGCTCTATTACATTCAGATAAAATAAGGAGTCATGGCTATTATACACAGCTGGACAAAGAGGCAGGCTTAGTTCATCTCAGTATGAGCTGTCTCTGTAGGGGAGCAGTCTTCAGGCTATAAACATCTGGGCTTTTGCAGGGGCTGAGCTATGATGGATATTCCCTGCATACTCTGCCACCATTCACACCATCTCTCTGAAGCTCCCCCTGGGAAGGCTTTGCTACTCTACTGGGATGAAGTATTGGGAGCTTGACATGACATGTCTGTGCCCATATTAAACAGTGCCACATGCACTCAGGACTGCACTTACTCCCCATGGTAACACCTCATCTTTTGCTCAATGGTCAGGCTTGCTAAGTCCTCATCCAGTAGAAGAAATGAAAATAGCTGCAGAATGGCCATGCACCTGGCCATGACATTCTTTCTAGGTGAACGATGAAGTCTAGATAGTGTGTGCCAATACTACATTCTAACAGAGGCGGCAATGGCTATACTAAATCTTACTTTTGAAAATTGTAAAAAAGAGCACACCATGAAGGAAAATTATTACGAGTCTCTTACAACAGAATTAATTCATACAAACATTGGGTTAAGCAGATGCTGTCCACGATTGCAAGTAGCAAATAGGATATTCTCTTTCCCAGTCCCTACTGTGGCACTTACATACATTTTCTCACAGAATAAGTAAGTTTTCTTCATTGGGATTCCCAGTAGCAATTAGTCTACACTCTTTGTCTTATGTAAAAAGAATTACTCAAGGGGATTGTGTAATGTTGTCCATCATATCTGCTGTATATTCTTAGTACACAGAAACAGAGAGGCTAAGAAATAAATTTATACTCACCTTCAGATTTTTCACTTTTATAAAATCATCTAAGATCAGACAGCTAATTGGGACTAGATGTACAAGTATTTTTATAATTGCCCCTAAACACATCCTCTGGGGGGCAATTCCTGTGGTTCCCTCTTATTTAAATAGCAACTGAAATCAAATAGCCTCATGTTTTTGCCAAAATGTATTTAAAAGAATTTTGATATCATTGTACAAATAAATAAATAAATAAATAAATAAATAAATAAACTTTTGTCACAACTACACAAATGTTTACTACTAAAAGAATATTGCCTAGTATTGTTTAGTGATGATATTCAATAAACACATTGGTGCTCAGAAATACTCTGGACCTTAGGCCTCATGACTGACAAAAGAAAAAGAGATTTAGCCTTTACAAGGATAATAGGAATGGGACAGAGTACTCTCACCCAAGGCTAAGTCTTTCTCCTGGGCTAACTTTTCAGTTGAGTAAAGATTAAGGAGAGTCATTTCTTGATGGCTCATTGCTACTTACACCTTGTCTATGGGCAGGCTAACAACATTCTTGATGGGAACCGCTAGTCTAGAATAATGGAATAGAATAATAGTCCATGTAGACTTGTCATTATCCTCTTGACCACAAGTCTCCCTTTCTACTGTAGCTTCAGACATCTCCTGGAGATGTTGCATCAGGTCCTTGTCTCCATTTCTCATCTCTTGTCTCGTGTTCTGGTAAAAGAATAGGGCTCAATATCTTCATGGCTTTCTCCTACATTTTCTACTGTGCCTTTGTGAGCCTTTTAATTTTTTACTTTTTCTGGACACAAACTTTCCATTCAAATTGAGTCAGGTGCTTCACTTGCATCTAAGCATGACATTTTTTTTTTGAGGGACTAAATAAATAAATAATGCCAGGTCTTACTTTTCGGCACTTATGTGCTGGTAATTTAGTATCTGCATGGGTACCAGATGATGTCATTCCTGCAAGCTTCAAGACTTTCTTTATTACAGCCATGCTAGCATTATTTTTAGCACAGCAGGTGTCAAAAAGGTTTATTTTGAAAGAAAGAAAACATAAAAATGAATTATTTATGTGAGTTAAATCAAAATGTACTTGATATAAATGTTTAATCAGTTTTTCACCAACTTCTTTCCATATGCTGTGCCCTGCTTGATGGTGCGGTTCTAATGGAATTACTAAATATATCTTAATATCTCAGCACACAGCATTATGCAATGGTACTTACACAAGAGGAATCTTTCAACTTATATTAAACAGGTCAAATGATGAAGAATATGTGTAATATTCACTGTTTTAAGAGAATTATTATTCAACTGGTGTAGAAAATTCAGTAAGTTTGACACTTAAAATGTGCTATGTTGACCATATTTAAAATTTCCCATTCCTTAAAAAAGATGAGAAGATTAGAAAATAACTTTAATTTTGACTGTAATTGCAATTTTTATCCCCTGCTTTCATAAGTAATCAGCAGATTTGCTGTTACTCCTGAATGTAAATGTTGCAGAATTAAAAGAAAGATTTCCAGAAAGACTACATCGTGACGAAAGAACAATTTTTATACTGTGGAAGGAACTGAAAAGCAAAGGCAAGAACAGCATTTGAATTCTACACCAGCTTCTCAACTGACCTTCAGCAAGGAGTCTCCACGACTCCACTCTTGTGTTCCATTCTCACTTGAGAGTCAGCAGCGAGGCACAACTCTATACACACACCACTGTTATGGCTGTGACAATGTCTGGAGACATCTCTTTCTCACATTTGTATGCAGACCCTTGCTGTTCTCGGAGATAGAAGGATGAGTCACTCAAGCAGAGGGATAGACACTAATTTCATGAGAGGGTTCTTAAGCTTCGTCTGAGCTATATCCACAATCAACAGTATATCTTGACATCATTGAATATTTGTGCAGGGCATTCTAGGGACCAGGGAACAAATCAATGCTCTCGGTAGGCTGTACACAAATTGCTAATGTTTAACTCTGTGAGACAGGAGCCAGCTATTTTCACAATACATTGTGGAAACACTAGGAAAGGGATTAATTGGTCCAAATTCATTTAAGATGGAATGGTATTTTGTTAGAGAATCAACCATTAAATCTATGGTATAGATGTAGGAGATAATAGTGCTTCTATTAACACTCAATCACAAAGGTCATGCAAAACACACACGTGTGTATACATATACACATGTGTGAGTACACACACACACACACACACAAAGAGTAGAGCTTTTGCCTTGAACAGTGCAGCAAGTACCTGTTTTTACAGAGCTGAGTTATTGTGGGCCTTCTTCTTAACTCATCTGAACAAAGTAGAGCAGCAATGGGAGATAGTTCGGGGGGGAAAAGCAACTAAGTAGATCAAAGAAACTGAAGCTTTCTTAAAAGAATAGACAAAAACGGCTGTAGTCTTTCAACATGGAAAACGGACACTCTTCACCAAGATGTGGGAGTATTTAATTGCTATTAGAAGTATACAAATTTTACAGACTAAGAACTCTTAACCTGGCATCTGAGCGACAGAAGACCATCTTTGAAATTTGAAAAAAGTAACTAAAGGAGGACCTCACAATTTAGAATCCCTCTCCATGTAATGTCTGGCCGTGGGTCTCTGCATCCGCTCCCATCTGCTGCTGGAGGAAGCATCTCTGATGATGACTGGAGACGGCACTGATCTAAGAGTATAGCAGAATCATTTCACTGATTGTTTTTAATCTTTATTTTGGCCAGTTGTGTTTTGTCTAACCTAGTCCCTGTGCTATCCAGTCTCCAGTTTCTGGGCTTTCAGGCAGTGAAATCTCCATGTGGTCCCTTTCCCTCAGAGCTCCTCCAGCCCTGTGCAAGGGTATTGAAGGAAGAAATCATTATAGAAGTCAGAGCGGGTGGAGGACACCAGGAGAATATGGCTCACCTAATCAAAGGAGCAGGGTTCACATGGGTTCACAGACCAAAGCAGCAAACACAGGGCCTACATGGGTCTGTGCCAGGTCCTCTGCATATATGTTATGACAGTTAGCTTGGTGTTTTTGTGGGAGCCCTAACAGTGGGAGTAGGTGTGTCTCTGATGCTTATGCCTGATCTTGGAACTCTGTCCCTCCTGATGGGTTGCTCTGTCCAGGCTCCACATGAGGGCCTCTGCCTTGTCTTATTGTATCTTGTTTTGGTTATGTCTGGTTGATATCCTTAGGAGGCTTGCCCTTTTCTGAACAGTAACTGGGGATGGGGTATAGATCTGGGATAGAGGGGACCAGGGAGGATGGAGAGAGGGGAAACTGGTCAGGATATATTGTATTATAGAAGAATCTATTTTTAATGAAAAAGATAGTATAGCATTTGAAAAAAAAAAAAAAATGTAAAGTACATGTCCCTCAAGCGCTGTGAAGAACGAGAACATCAAACAACTTCAGAAGGATTACACAACGACCTGAATTCTGAATGGGACCCATTTGATGAAAGTAGAACATTCTCCACAGTTAAGAAACAAAATATCAAGTGTCCCTGCTACAGAACAGCGGTAGTGCCGTCAAACCCAAGCAATACTGACTCCTTGAAGGGTGGGACCGATGGGTTGATAGCAGCCAGAAGCAGCCAGTAGGCACAGTCTTTGCTCTGTGGTATGCACTGACCATGTTCAACTGCAAACGAAGGCCCTACTTGAACTATGTGTTTGTGTTGGTGTTGCTAGCCGAATGAAAGGGGAAAAAAAAAATCTCAGATTTTGTTTGGTTTGAACTTTGTAGATACAGTTTTGAAGAGTAATGCCTGTCCTATTCTCTGGTTTTCTAATTAAATCCCTTTGCTCGTCCTTTTCAACAATGGAAAAGAAGTAATAGTAAAGCACTGCTAATGATGGAACGAACTAAGGACCTAGTAACTGACGAATACTGACCCGTTCTTGTATTGTTCTGTTTTATCCACTGAGCATGCATGAAGAACATGTTAGCTTCTGCCTGTTCAATATGCATCCCAATATATTCCTGCTTACAGCATTCATGCTGGACTGAAAAATACCCCCCCTTTCATTAGCATGGCTGCACATGCCTTCAAGGCCCCACCCAGGCTTTAGGAAGTGGGCCAGCCTTGGCTAAGTGATGCATTCCATTCTTCTGGGTGTGGTAGCTAGTTCAGGAATGGGCAAATGATTATTGACTCACTCTGGGGACAATGTGTCAGAGGAGCTTGTTAAAGTGTCTTGAAGAAGCACCGCTCTTTTCCTAGGGTCAAACAGTGTGGGAGTGGGATGCTGAGAAGAAAGGGAGCTGCCGAGTCTCCCAGGAACGAGGCCCGTGCTGGGAAAAGTAGAGGCAGGTTGAGGGGAATAATTTTTACCTGAACACTTCTAATATTTTTTCATGATATGAAGAAAAATGCATTAGTAGAAGTACACAAGTTATTTTTAAAGGAGTTTCAGAAAATAATATGGAATCATCATCCTACTGCATGTTGTTTTTCTTTGGCATTTTTTCTTTCAACTTTTCTTTTCTACTTGTTGTTTATTCATTCTCAATTGCCACTCTTAACATTTTCTCAAATTATTTTTCAAGGCAGGGTTTCTCTGTGTGTATCCTTGGCTGTCCTGGAACTAGCTCTGTCATTCAGGCTGGTCTCAGACTGAGAGAGCCGCCTGCCTCTGCCTCCAGAGTGCTGGCATCAAAGGCGTGTGCCACCACTGTCCATCCATGTTGTCAATATGTTTAAGGCATATTTTGTGATTAGAAAGCAATAACCTTACCTCCTGCCTTAAAATTATCACTAGAATGTTTTTGTTCATTGTCCTGAGTCATGTAGAAAAATTCCACAAAATCAAATTAGTTCACATTCACAGCTTCTCCATCTAATGGCTTGTAGAACATTTGGAAATGAGATGTGCATATTTATAGACATTTGTGACATTACTTCTGCATTTAGAAGCTTTTATACCAAATTATAGATTCATGTAAAGGTTATAAATTAGAAGCTTTACAGAAAAATGTCTAAATATTTATGAATTTAACTACATTTAGGAATAAATTTGCAAATTTTACATTTGCTATTTTTTTCACATTTATGAGCAAATATGAGTTTTCTAATAATCTATCAAAATGAGTCGACACTCAGAAAAGCACAAACCCCAGATGGAAATGTTGTCTTCATTTGCTCAGAACATTCCCCTCTCCCTCAGCCTCTCTCTCTCTCTCTCTCTCTCTCTCTCTCTCTCTCTCCTCTCCTGTCTTCTCCCTTCTCCATCCCTTTCTTAACCAGAATGAAATATTCAAAATTCACTGAAGAGATTTCAGTGCTACCAATAATCGCTGATATTTATGAGTTGTCAATCACATTATCTCTTTATTTTTAACTCTCTAATCAGTCATCTGTCAACTGTAAGCATTGAGGAAAAATGAAATTATACTGTGAATCTCTTAAGTGACTCAACCATACCAGTGGTATTACACTCTAGGCAAGCATGCCTGGCATAAAATTGAGGAAATCTACTCAGTGCACACAGCCACAGTCCTTGGTAAATGGACATAAATAGGAGTCTTAAGCTTCCCTGAGGGCTTCTGTACTTGCTTTATGGTAGTTGTTCTCTTATTTGCTGATGACCTCACCACCCAGCAGCACATGGAGACCGATCAGTGGCCATGTCATTCTAGTGCCATGACTTGCTCATAAATAGGGTCTTCTTAAGCATCCAATGGATACCCACTTGACCCAGTCATAACGCCCCGAGTATGACTGAACTCTCCACAGACAAGCACCATCCTCTTTGTCAGCAGCCATATACTCCACTCACTTAAACATTCTTTGACCTCAGAGGCTTTCAGTTAATAAAGTTACCATCTCATCCTGGTGTTAAGTCTCTCATAGCATCATTTTCCTTCTTACACAGTTAAGGGTCCATGATGTGGTTTTACAATGATCTCTGAAAAACAGCAATGAACCCCTTATCTCTTGCTTTCTTTTCATCATGTCTAATTCCAGCCTTTGTTAAAAACCCAATAGCATTTCTGTACATTCCTGAAGACTAAGTTATCTTATAGTGAATATCAGTTCCAAAGCAAAAACTTCCAACTGGTACTCTGTAGTATTGTCTCATATTATCAGCTGCAAAGGCCTGTTCCTTCCTTGCATAGTTCTGTCTCACAGTATCAGTATAAACACACCATCCAGTCATCACATTGCACCAGTACATACATCTCAGAAAAAGTTACATTTTATGTGGAAATGGTTCAGTAAGACTAGCTCAGGGATTATCATGCAATATGCCAATCATGAGCAAGATATAAGCAAAGATCTTGTGTGTCTGCTTAATCATTTCACTCTCTAGAATTCCTGAGCATCCCTTCCTCTTTCTTTTGATGACATGGATTGCAGGTAGAAAGCTTGAAACTGTTACAGCCACTTTCCTATCACCAAGAGCTCAAGGCCATCTCTGCATGGTGTGCTAACATCCTGGTGGATAAAATAACAAACCAAATCTTGTATCTTTTATAATATGTTGAGTTGAATCGTTCAATTACATTACCTTCCAGGTATATTAGGCAGCAAATACCTTTTATTGTTTCATATGTCATGAATTCACTTTCCTCCTTCATGCTACAAATAAAAATTCAGCATTGATAGGCCGCCTGCTGTTACTGTTTCTTGCATTCCCCAAACACTTGGTTTTAACACACTGTTCTTTGATCAAAGGATATAAAGGGTTGCAGAATAACAGCTTGTTGATTACTAGAAAACTGATTCTTTTGTCATTCACTTGCCAGGCTCTAGAGGCTGTAGAATGGATGGATAATCTGGAGAGCTATATATTCAAGGTGTTTAGAATATATTTCCAAGGTAGTGTTCATTCTCAAGATTGACCTCATATTATCTGGAATTTACATAGTGACTATCTGTATACCTAATCTTTGAAGGACAAAGGTATTAATGGGTAGTTGAGCCTAGAGTCTCCATCACAGGAGACTTGTATTTACTTATTTTTTTTTTTAGTATGAACTTTTAACCTGTAACATAGACAGTAATTGTAAATCCTATACATTATGATGATGGAAATGGTGGTGATGATGTTGATGATGATGATGATGATGGTAGTAGTCATAATTCACTAAGGATTTATGGCAGGACAGGATTTATGCATTTTGCCTAAGGTTATATAAATCCAATAATTATATAGTAAGTATTTTAACTTCTCTGAGGAAGACAGTAAAAAGTGATTTTGAACAAGATTAAGTAAATCTATTAGAATAGTGTCATGGATCAAACGGTGACCCCACAAATGTGCATCCATACCCTGACCCCAGAAACTGAACATAGCATCATTTGAAAGAAAATGATTACTGTAGACATAAATACGATAAATGCCTCTAGATAAGATTAGCTAGGTTTTAAGATAATATTTAATTCAGTGATATATCTTCTCATGAAAGAACCACAGAGGGAGTTTTAAGACCTCGACATAGGACCAAGTATGGTGAAGACTGTGGTGGAGATTGATGTAATGTCCCTTGGAGCTATGTGGTGCTCTCTTTGGTGGCTCCCTTGCAGCTATGTGGTGCTCTCTTTGGTGGCTACACAGACTTGGATAAGGCAAGAGGAGATTCTCTTCCAGTGCCTGCAGAAGAATTAAAGCCTGCCAAAATCTTGAATTTTCATGCTGCTATCTCCCAGAAGTGTGGAAAACTATTTTTTCCTTGTTTTAAGCCACCCAGTTTGTGGTAATGTATTATAGCAGCCCTGGGATATTGATAAAAAGTTAAAATACACGGATGCCCGAGTCTTAGGAGTAGATACTTTTATCAAGGTATCATACTGAATAAATACTTCTTGAAAAGTAAACTCCAAATGATTCTAAATGAGAGAAGTGGGTCATCACTGAGGTTATAGAAACACCATTTATGACAGGCTAAGTGCAAGAGAAGTCTACAAAAGCCTTTCACACAGGACAAGAATGCTGAATATACCAGCTAGATGACTGCCTCAAGTCAAGAGAATTCATGCTTCAGAAACACATTGTCTACATTATTATTTGCATTATTTTTGCATTATTCATGTGTAAATAGACACAAACAAGCACCTAGTGTTTTCATTGTCTTTTCAAAGAACACAAATATCTGTTTTTAGAAAATGACAAGCATCAATGGGAAGAGAGGCCCTTTGTCATATGAAGGCTCAATAGATGCCCCAGTGTAGGGGAATTGAAGGAGTGGGTGGGTAGACGGAGGAGCACCTCACAGAAGCAAGGGGAGGGAGGATGGGATAGAGGGTTTCCAGGATGGGAGGAAACTGGGAAAGGAGATAACATTTGAAATGTAAATAAAGAAAATATCCAATAAAAAAAAAAAAGATTATCAGTCTACACCTATAACAGCAGCTTCCACATTCAGGGAGGATGATGATGAGCAGAGTGGGGACAAGGGAGGGCCATGGAAATGAACATGATTAGCAGACCACATACACATGTATGAAATGTCATAATGAAACCCATTATTTGTATGATTAACATGCTGTTTTAAAAGGAAAACAAGAGAATTGGGAAATGAACTGATAAAAACTCTTACTTCTTTCAAATGGAACAAAGAACAAAAGAAAACTGACTCTAAAGTATTGAGGGATTCCTGATAGCAGTTTTCCATCACGTGGTATCTTATGTAACAGTAAAACATTGTTATCTTTTAAAAAATGAGAGATTTGGGCAGGGTCATCCACAGCATATGTGCACCTTTATACAAACTACAAACACCTGAACCAGGAAAGATTCACACTCCACCTGGCCCCATTGCTTCTCCTATGGGCTCTTGTGCACACGGCAAATGGGACCGATGTCCAAGGTGGCCGCAGAGCTGGTGATGGAGCTTAGATCCAAGCCTCAGTAAATATGTAGTGTGTAGTGGGGGCCCTGACTTTGAAGTCCATATTTCTGTGATAGCACAGTGGCATCTTAAGTGGCTTCATGCTTTACTGTCAAAAGGCATTTAAGCTGTTAATTAAAGGTGACAACTATGGTTGGTATCCTGCGGCAGGCCAAGCAAGTAACTTCAGAAATGGCACAGAAGATAGACTCATCCTCCATAGATAGATATGACACCTATGTGATTCGCAAGACCTTGTGTAGAATGAAAATATAACACCATTGTAAAAGTCATTACAAGTTTTTTTTTTTTCATGTGTGTGTTATCTCTAATTTTTGTTTTGTTTTGTTTTGTTTTGTTTTGTTTTTTCGAGACAGGGTTTCTCTGTATAGCCCTGGCAGTCCTGGAACTCACTTTGTTGCCCTGGCTGGCCTGGAACTCAGAAATCCACCTGCCTCTGCCTCCCGAGTGCTGGGATTAAAGGCGTGTGCCACCACCTCCCGGCTCTAATATTTTCTTAAAGAATTTTTCGTACAATGTATTTTTAAACATATCTCAACATGACAACACCAGAATACTGGACTAAGTCCAGAGCCCTTCCAAGTATGGGTGGTGGACAGTGGAGCTGCTAAAGAGACACAGTCAGGAAGCCACTGGAAGCATCTGGCTTGCAGTTCATAGCCAGATCTCACCCATGGTTTCTCAAACTCACTTAGGTTCGAATAGAAGAGAGAAGCTGGCTCCATCATACTTCCAGAGCAGCAGGGGCATTTGACAAGCAGGCATTTGTCCCATGTTAAGGTTATCACCTAGAAATGTAAATGCTTCCACAAAAAAAATAAATTATTGCCATAATCTCTTTAATAAAGAGGTATGAAGGAAATCCATTCGTTTGTGACAATATTTCATCCATGTGCATATCGGCACAAACAATGGCTTCTATGAAAAGAAATGGGTGGGAGATATTCAACCCTGCTGTTTCAGGAAAGGCTACAACTTATGTAAGTGTACCCTTTGTGTTCGGGAGGTTACAAGATGGCAGTTGTTTCGGAAGTACTGCTTGGATGGGTGTTTCCCACTGCGTGTCCAAGTGAAAAGTATTTTCAAAGATGATGAAAGGGAATTGCACGAGAATAGTATGATGGCTAAACAGAGAACCCCTGTGCTAAAATTGTGTGGTGACGACAGGATACTTCTAAGCTCCAGAGCAGAAGTGAGATGCAGCATATGTTTCGCATGGCACATCTTGGAGACCCGTGTTTCATGAAATAAATATGCTTTATAAAGTGTTCCTTCACATGAAGTTGCAGGATGAGCAGCATGCTACAGAGGGCATTTTTGTGCTTCCTAAGTTCAGGCACACTTGTTTAAAAGGTTCTGCCTACATAGGAATTTGGGATTTGTAACCTTCCTTCGTCCCTCAAGACCCAGGCCCAAGTTGGTACACCTGTTCTCTCAGTGTCCTGACATTTGGTATTCAGCGTCCACCAGGGGAGCAGATTATGGCTCTGAGGATGAAAAGCATTCTCTGCTAATCTTAGCTGTGGGGTTAATACTGTTGTGGGGAATCTTTTTGCAGTTTATGGCAATGTGCACTGTTCAAAGATCCATCTAAACTCAAAATGAGGCTCCCCGAGTCTCCGTCTTGGAACTCCAGCACCATAGGAGCTGGCAATGTGCCTGGCTGCTCCTGTGTGGCCCAAGGCGAGCCACTGCATTCACTAAGACAAGTGGCTGCTGTGCTTGTCCTAATTTTAAATACACCATGGAGCCGATGGGGACTTACGGTTTGATAGATAACTGTTTAGTTTGAGTCAACAGTAACTGAGTTTCCATTCCACTACCCTCGAAAAACCCACCAGGCTATATGAACCGTATTCAACATGCAGGTGCCAAAACATCCACAAAACTGGAGGCTCTGAGACTTGGCAGGTCTATAGGAAGGCTGTGTGAGGGGCTTAGACAGCCAAGTTCCAGGAGGCCAGAAAAAAGTAGATAAATACAAGTGTCATCTATGAGTAAACAAGTAGATGTGGATACTATGTAATAGTAATACAAAGGGACATTAAATCCCATGTATGTGAGTGTTAAATATGGATGACGATTTAAAAACATATCAGATTCAATACATGAAGTTCAAACTCACCTTACCTTGTTGATCTAACTCCTAAATCGTTTGGCAAATTACACAAATGAGTCTCATTAATTCCTTAGCACATTCAAAGGAAAAAAGAGAGAAAACACCAACTAGGTTTAATTTAGGTAATGCCTTCTCATTGAAAGAACCCATTATTTTTAATTGTGTCAGTCTCTTGAATAACATTAGCCACACTTTTGGTAATTCCCAAGGAAAACAAGGCTGCTACACGCTTTTGTCAACTACTACTACTGAAACTCCTGTGGCATTGCCATTAGCATCTTCTTGCACATTTATCTTTTTAACACAGAGAGACAGACAGAGACAGAGAGACAAAGAGAGGGAGGTGGGGGGGGGTGTTCTCTACTTGCTGCCAAGCATTTCAACAAAGTAGAAAGATATCCAACGTATCTAAAGTTCTGTGCTGTCAGCTGGCTATGGAGCAATTGTGGCCTCTGTGACTGCAAGCCACTGGGATTCCCTCATTCCTTTTCCTCACTTCCCACACCGTACATTGTCGATGCATCTTTGATCAAATTCCCCAGTTCCTAAATGTAGGACGATCCACTCAAGTAGCAATTAAAGTGATAGGACCTTGGCCTTCCTCAGCTCTTCTACTTTATTCTTATCACACACACACCTCTTTTTCCTCCAGTAACCTGTGAGTTTTTCATCCAATCTTCCCAAGCCCCCCTGCTTTCCATATCAAGCTCCCTGTTATATCAGATTTTAAAAATTTATTTAAATGGGGTTTTTTTTTGAGAATTTCATACATGAGTGGTGTATTTACATCATTTTACCCCTCCCTCTTCCTCTCCAATACCACCCATGCCCTAGCTCCGTCTCACATTACTGACCTATTCTTTATTCATTATGGCTATCAGAAGCTTGTCCCTGCCAAAAACTTCTTATCCTTCTAGGGGATGAAACTTACGAAGTCTTCTCCATCCTCACTGGCATGTCAGCTGGTATTGTCATTGTTAAGGACTTGTTTAAGCAGTTATATTTTGGGGATTTTTATATATAAAATTTTCCTGTCATATATAGCCGACATTATCTCACAATAGAGACGCTGGTACCCTGGATCTTACAATCTTCCTGTTCTCTCCTCTGGGATGTTCCCTGAGCACTTGACATTGAGCACAGCATGTTTTTAATCTACATTTTGACCAATTGTGGAGCTCTATAATGGTCAGTGTCTGTGGCAGAAAGAAGCATCATTTATGAGGGGTGACAACTACAGTTTTCTGTGTGTGTAAGGATAAGTAATTAGAATACTGTTAGGAATTATCTTGGTCTGGGAAATTGGCAGGAGCTCCTGTAGGATTCCTGATGTCACCATCAGTGAGTAATTGTCAAGGTTTTAGAACCACATCTTAATTCCTTTCTCTTAAGTGAGCCTTTCTACTGAATGTCCAAATAGACAGCTGTTGGTTAGACCTGAGTAGAACCACCATGATTACACCTTAAGGATACGTGGCCATGTTAATTATTACTGTCATTTGTAGCTTTACACTTGGGTAGGACTAATGACTACTTTTCTTCCTTGGCAACTAGAATAGAACTTTCTGAGAGTATGAGATCTAGTCCTTAAAGATGAGGCTTCTAAGTAGGTTCTAGATCAATCCCTCCAAGTCCTGTGTCTGAAGTATGTGTTCAAAGGCAACTACACTAGCCGTTTGTTTTGGAGGTCCAAGGACAACCCTGGCCAATAACTCAAAAGGTTTCCCATGTCAGGTACTGGCGGTTTTTTTCGAGATCATCCATGAGTCTTACGATCATCTTTAGTTCAGATCTTTTATGTTGCCCAAGTTAGTAGCTTCATCTTGAAATACAGCCAGCCCTACTGGGTTTGTCCCTTGATCAGCAGACTAGAAGGCTTGCCTTCATAATAGAGACTGGAGGTCCTAGCCAACCTGCTACAATATTTCCCAAAATCCTTTAGAGAGGTAAGCATAGAAGATATAGAAATGAAGCAATCTAGTATAGAAATATAATTTTGAATCAGTACTTAATCAGTTGTGTTCCAGGCCATGTTTGGTACTGTGGGACAGTTGGATTCCAGAACAGGGGGTCTGTGGGTAATTTTCTTTATCTGTTTTCGGCGACCCTCCCGCCAGCAGGAAAGACGCCGCACAACAGGATTCTTCTGCACACGTTTATTGCGGGAGTTTGATTGCGAAGGCGAAAGACCCCGAGTCCTAGAACTAGCATTGCTTTTATAGGCCTAGGACTGGCGTGGTCATGTCTGATTGGTTCTGCTCTCAGTCCTTAATTTACATGCCCCGGAATGGGCTGTGACTTGGCGTGAAACCCATTTGTACCTGTGCACATTGGTTGTTTACCCGAAATACACGGGCAGTGGCCAGTGGTAGCCAGTGCCATCTTGTAATGGCGTTACGTGGCTTCCCACAATCTGTAAAATCAAGAATATAGAAGAAGGGATTCTTAAATTGTGAAATCCCAGATTTTAAATAAAGTTAATGATCAGGATTAGTGAAATTGCATGGTGGCTTGGCTTTTCTGGGATGCAAGGAACTTGACCAGTGGTTCTCAACCTTCCTAAGTTTCAACCCCTTAATATAATTTCCCACGTCATGGTCACCCACAGCAATGAAATTGCTTTTGTTATTACTTTATAACTGTAATTTGCTACTGTTTTTTAATTGTAATATAAATAACTTTTGAAACAGGCTTGTCCAATGGGTTGAGAAGCACTGAAGTACCTAATCCTAGCAGAAACTATACATAACCAACAGTACAAGGCTTTCAATACAGATTTATCAACGGATGTGCAACTTCTGGTGACCGTGCCTACATTTTCCCTCTCCATTCTGTCAAGAAGATAGAGGTTAACCATTCTGCGTAGTTGGTAAGTGCAGGTGCTATGGAGTTCAGCCAAAGTGGCTTGGGCTCTTGGCTCAGAAGCCCGAGGGTGGCACACAGTAGTCTTGCAGGAAACATGTCACCATAAAGTTGAATCTCCTAGTGCTGACTATGCTTTTTTTTGCAATTGTAAATCCCAATATCTCTGTTTTTTAAATTTCCATTTTAAAATAGTAACAATGGAACTGTTACCCTATGGGCTTGCTTTATAAATAGGTTGTGATAACTCAAGGAACCCCTGACCATGTTAAATACATGGAAAATATTGGCTATGGCCAGGTGAATTGCTGTAACTATTTTTCTGGACTGTTTTCCTTTAATACTTTTCGTCTGTCCAACAACAGTTTTGCAGTAGGCAATGAATTCAGTCCAATGACTTTGCTGAAAGTGGAAATGTCTGATCCCGAAAAGCCTATTGTGCTGGCAAAACTGCTGGCCATTTCCTCACTCCACCTCAGAGTCTGCACCCTTTGTTTCTCCTCTAGTGTGTAATGCTCAGATCAAAGCATTCTTGCCCCGATTATCCTCTGAAGCACACCATATCTGTGGGTTAATAGTTGAAGGTCACCAGCCTCCCTCTTTCTGCACCTTGTCTTCAGCATGCTTGGTAGCAGCCAAGGACCCAGCTGGAGTGGGGGAAGCTGCAGCCAGCATGCTGTCTGTGCTCCCAGCAGATGTAAAAAGCTTGGTGCAGTGATCTGGGTGCACCTGTTGCTTTGCCACCATCTGTTAGTCAAAATGTTAAAGAACCACACCCTCAGATGGCCAGCTGAGGAGAACTTAATCTCTCCTCCCCAGGCCTCCCAATATAAACTACTGATCACGGTTTACAAAAGAAGAGACCCAAATACAAAAGGGAGTGCCTGAACCTCACTGGGGAAAAGCTAATCTGCTGTGGTGACTGCAGCTTTTCTGCGCTAACAGGAAGGGGCTTTAAAAAAGTAAACCTAGATAATTATCACCTGATAAGAAACCCTGCTGTAAATTGCTATTTCCTTAAAGGAAGATATTAGTTTCACATGGATACCAGTATTAAAGGAAACGAAGTGGTCATGGTATTTGGAGATATGACAGGGGACCCAATATCTGTTTTCTCTGAAGGCTACATAACTGAAACGTAAGGGCAGCACTAAAACTCCCAGTGAACTCAAGAACACAGTTCTTCCTTTTTCCCGAAGGTTTCAAATAGATGGAGGACGAATAAGATAAACAATTATAACTGAGTTTAGCCATTGGATCTCAAGGATTAGACAAGCACTCCTCTAAGGAAACAAAAATCCACTTGACCTTTATCAGACCTCAAGTCAGGCTTCACTGGGTGGTTATTCCATCCTCGCTGTCAGCATCATTGAGCACAAAACTGTTTCATACTCCAAGGATCAAGGAGCACAGGCGAGGGTACTGGTAGGTGTCATTTCAAAGTTAGGCACTATTTTGTTCAGATGAACACCAAATACTTACTTGTAAAGGCAATTTGAGAGGTAGGGATCTTATACATGCAATGACTAGTTCAAATATTGTCAAGACTTATAATTGAACAGCTAGAAGACATATCAGTTTTATTGAACATATATAATAAGGACTGAAGGTGTAGCTGAATTGGTAGACTCCTCGTGTGGGAAGAAGTCCTGGGGTTGATCCACAGCATCCCACATATTGGCTGTGGACACTCATTTCTGTAATCCTAGGATTTGGGATCTACAGGCAGGAGGATTAGTAACTCAAGACCATCCTTAGCTAACGACTGAATTCAGGGCCAGCTAGAGATTCATGAGACCCTGTCATTACATACATATTAGTTTATAATAAGTGAGTAAATGTTAGCAGACATTCTGGTCTTTGTAAAGATTAAACAGAGAGCAAGAAACAGGCTTTCTTCCAAAGTTGTAAAATAGGAACAATTTGTTTTATAATTTGATAGTTTAAAAATATCCCTTAATTTAATAATGACTCTATCTAGGCAATGATTGGCTTCGTAAATATAAAAACACACTGGCCGCATCTTTGGCATGGCCCTAGAGCTTTCACAATGATGCTTTACCCTGTTTTCCTTCTTATCTAACCACCATTCAACTAATCCTCTAGGAATAGTGAATAGAATTAACATCTCTCTGCCAATCCCATTAGTGTGCTGTTAAATTAATGGGTTCATTTCTGCCCTCAAGCAAGAGATGGATTATAATCTTGAGACAAGCTACCTTTAGGCAGTAGGCAATCACTTTAAAAACCTGCAAGCAAGCACCATATGGCACAGTACAGAGTATGAAAGTGTTTGAGAGGGACAGGTATCCACCCTGGATGATACATGCCCAGTTTTAAATAAAACATAGCGTCATCTGGCTCATGCTTAAACACAGAAATTGAAATGATTGGCCATACTGCCATTTTCAAAACAATAGCTAACGGTTTGCACATGTGCTGTTTACAGATCCACAGCCTGTAAACACAGCCACCAACCACAACTTTGCAAAGGTAAATGACAGCTTGAAAAATCTCAAGTTCCCAGAACTCCTGGGATTTCCTCACTCCCGCCTCCCCCACCTCCTTCATTCATTCTTTCTTCTCACCCCCTCCAGAGTTCCCACTCCCAACCTAATTATAGACACAACAGAGCCACCTCTGTTGGAGCATGCGTAACCATAACCGAGTCAACCCCCGCCCCCCAGACACATTTTCCTGCTGTTGAGACCAGCTGGGATATATTAGTGATGCTGAAGCACGTCGTGTAACACCGCACAATATCAGGCAGCCCAGTGTCATGGGAAAAGAGAATCTACTTCATTATCTACCCAGGGAAAGGAAACAGAGCTGCCATGTAAATGGGTCTGGTCTTTCCTCTGTGCTATTAATATCCTATTGATATCATCAATACGATTCGGAGGAAAAATGGTGTATGAACAGTCATCGGTGGTAATACTGACATACCCATATCCATTGTTCCGTATCTTCCCTCGCTTTTCACATACTGTTTCTATAAATATCAAGGATTTTTTTTAGCTCTATATGCAGGGCCAAGAGATACTGTCACTACCAGAAATGGCCCCCATTCTCTGTTTCAAATTGTCAGAGTGCCAGAAGACATTACATTTGAAAATTCCAAAGGAAAACAAAATAGTGGCTTGTGTCACTGTTTCTTACTCTTTAACACACAGTAAATTGTATGCATGTCCTATCAGGTGTTTTGTTGTGGTGGTGGTCGTGGTGTTTGTGGTTTGTTTTATTTTGTTTTACTGATTCAGTGGCCTAAAACAGATTTTTTTTTCATTTGTTATGATTTTGAGACAGGGATTCACCACTTAGTTCAGGCTGTCCTTGAACCCACAACCCTCTTGCTTTGCATCTCAAGTGCTGGAATTACAGACATAGAACATCGCACATGTCCAAAAGTCTGTATTATTAGTGAACGCCAAGGTGATACTGATACTGTTGATCTGAAAACCACTCTTTGACTAGCAAATGCGCATTAAAAAGCATCCAGGGTAACTTAGAGGATACTGTTGCTTACAGCTCCTAAGCTTCGGCATCAGTCCAAAGCTGATCACCTTCATCTAAACTCATAGTGAGGATGGGTCTTCATGGTGAGTGTGTTGAGAAGTGGCTTGATCTTTAAAAAAAAAATTGGGGTCTCACTTTCATGAAGAGATGGAAGATTATCTACTCAAGAACAGGAGGGTGTTACCTAGAAATCTGCTATTCTTTGTGTTTCTTCTTCTCTGGCAAAAGTGTTCTACACACACACACACACACACACACACACACTGCTTCTTTGTGCTTTTCTACTATAATAGGATGCACTAGGAAGCTCACCTGTGGAGTCTTTATCCTTGGACCTCAAAAACTATGACATAATATATCTCATTCCTTAACAAAGTACCCAGCCACAGGTCTATATCAGCAGATATATAAGAACAAAACAGATTCTAACCAGACCAGGATGATGGAAAGGAAGGGGACCTTTCAGAATTTGCACACTGGCAAAAAGAGAAATATCCCTACAGCAAGCATCAGCAAGATTCAAGTAATATGCTTTAAGTCGGGTTTTCTTTTCTTTTCTTTTGTGTTCTTCTAAGCTGGACAAACTTGGAAATTTTAGCATCCTCTTGAGGGGGCCTGTTGTTGGCATCTTGGATATTTTAAGAAGAGAAGCAGATGTACAAAGGAGATCTTCATAAGCAAGAAAATACAAAGGAACAGGCAATGGGGTTGAGATGTGATTCTGGCATGGTAACTGTATCCAAGGTGGTAGACACAAACCCTTGAGGATGGGCGCAGCCTGCCCTTCTGAGCAGAAGCAAGCCCAGGTTGGAAGGCTGCTGCATAGTCTCTGTGAGTAACTGATGGCTCCTAGATCACCTTCTTAAAATACACGCTATCTCAGCATTTACAGGACGAATGCTCACATCACTACTGACCATAGCCAGAAAAGAGATTCTTATCATACAACTGTTTGGCAGTATGTAATGGTTTGTATATTCTTGGACCAGGGAGTGGCACCATCTGGAGGTGTGGCCTGGTTGGAATAGGTGTGACCTGGTTGGAGTAGGTGTGTCACTGTGGGTGT
>NC_034611.1:22228698-22241081 GCF_900095145.1 Mus pahari | reverse complement strand
CATGCCTTCCTGGATGGACTGCCATGCTCCTGCCTTGATGATAATGGACTGAACCTCTGAACCTGTAAGCCAGCCCCAATTAAATGTTGTCCTTTATAAGACTTGCCTTGGTCATGGTGTCTGTTCACAGCAGTAAAACCCTAACTAATACACAGTAGGACACCAAATTAAAGACAGAAATGCATTTCTTGAAACTTAAAATTGACAGGAGATGTTCTTCACCATGGTGCTAAGAAGCACAAAGATTTATAGCTTCCCATGGTGAAATTAAACATTATTACCTCTAAATTAAACCAAATTAAGCTAAGCTAAGTTTCAGCTAAACTAAACTACAGTAAACTACACTGAACTAAACTAAAAAATTTTCTCCTCTCCAAAGTTGAAAAACTACAGTAATTCCCTTATTATTTCTGAAATTATATTCTGGAATGTAGCCCAAGGGTTACAAGAACAAGTTATCACAAACACAGTGCCTAGGGTTCTGAATAGTGTTCAGCATCCTTGCCTTGAAGCTGCATCACCTTCTCTCCCACTCTGTTGCATAGGCTTTATTGGGTATCTTCTCTCAACCTACAGCAGTGACATAAACTGAGGATCCACCCCGATCTTACAAGGCCCCATTTTACATTCCTGCCTCTGAAAAGCCCAAATTTCAAACATATTTATATTTATAGGTACCAGGAATTTAGGACTCAACATACATTTCCCTTCTAAAGGTTTATTAATTCATTTTTTTTACTTCACATATGTAAATAATGTATTCCAGTCACTCTCATTTCCCATCCTCTTTTATATCTCCTTGCCATTAGCCCCATCTCTTCCCTACAAATCATCCTTCCGCAATCTCATCAACTGGTTTTGTTTTGCCTGTCTACTTGTGATCCCCTCCTTATAAATTGTATGACCGTGAACTTGGAACTATTGGTGGGAGACTGGTGGGCTCACTAGCAGGTACCCAAGGGAAGGAAGTGACCCACCCACTCCCCGCACTCAGAATCTTTCAGTAGCCAATAGTTCAGCACAGATGCGTAAGGTTGCATGAGTCCCTCCCACATCCATGACCGAGATTCTGGTTAGTCCACCATAGGTCGCAGCATAGATGACCTTGTACTTTGTTGTAAACTGCCCTTTTGAAATATAGCTTTAAACATTTTCCTTGCTAATAAAAGCAAACATGACTATACTTTAAGACAGAAGAATTGTAATTATAGTAGAAAAACAAAACTTAGGTAACAGGTAAAACCAGTACATATTTATAGTATGCTATACAGTGCATTGTGCTACATGTCATATGTATGTGTTTTAGTCAGGGTTTCTATTCCTGCGCAAAACATCATGACCAAGAAGCAAGTTGGGAAGGAAAGGGTTTATTCGGCTTACATTTCCACACTGCTGTTGATCACCAAAGGATGCAGGACTGGAACTCAAGCAGGTCAGAAAGCAGGAGCTGATGCAGAAGCCATAGAGGGATGTTCTTTGCTGGCTTGCCTCCCCTGGCTTGCCCAGCCTGCTCTCTTATAGAACCCAAGACTACCAGCCCAGAGATGGCACCACCCATAACGGGCCCTCCCCTCTTGATCACTAATTGAGAAAATACCTTAAAGCTGAATCTCATGTAGGCATTTCCTCAACTAAAGCTCCTTTCTCTGTGATAACTCCAGCTGTGTCAAGTTGACACAAAATTAGCCAGTATAGTATGTACATGTGATAGACACTTAAAAAACTATTATCCTGACAATTTTCATGCAGGCAGTACAAATGCTATAGCTGCCCTGAATTGGCTCCTGCCTGAGAGAAATCCCTTTCTGAAGAGCACCTCTCCATGCCTCCTTGCCTCTAAGCAATGCCGCTGCAATCCATGCTTACGATTTCAGCCAAAACAAAATTTTGTCTTAAAAAATTAAAGTTATCAGGCACATAATAGATATTCTAATGCTTTACTTTCTTTTAGAGCTAATGTGATTCAAAGTACTTACTCGAAGAAGACATGATGTGTCTCTATCTGCCAGTGTTTGCTCGTTTGTGGTTAATAACCACTATAGACGATGACCTCATACAGACATCATATTGCAAGTCTCTTCAAAACATTTGTCCTACTATTTTGATTTTTCTCTCTGTTGTTAAAAGTGTACTCTCCTGAACATGGGTTGGAAGGTTTCTCCTAGCAACTTAAACTGAGTCGTTCTGAAAGCAACATAAAACATGTCTACTCATGATCGGGGGCCCCAGATGAGTGACTGCCTATTGATGCCATGACAAAGGGTTATCAACAAAGAGGACTGATATCTTATACAGTGCTATTAGCATAAAACATTCAAACAGTTACAAATAGTAGCAAATTGACATGCTGGGTCCAATTTCCAAGTGGTTAAGTCTTGGTGCTCAGGATGGAGATGGAGTAAGTCGGAGTCTTCATATGTGTAAGGCTCTGACTGTACCTCCAGATCAGAGAAAACGAATCTGGAAAAAAAAAAAAAAAAGAAGAAACTCCACATGTTATTCCAGAGTGAGTACAAGTCACATGGAAGTCCTGACATTAGCTAACTCCACATGCTTAACTGTGAGAGGTGAACTTAGCAGTTACCTGCACTCTGACCCTATGGCATACGGGAGACAAGATACGAAAGTCTGATAGGAAATCACTTCCACTTTGTATCTTCCCAGAGTCCTTTCCTGAACCCGCTCTTCCCCAACCCAACCACATCCATGCAGAAGTAATCAAGAAAGAATCCTCCTTGTGGTTAAGATTCAGAATATCTCATCTTGAACTCAAAGCTAGCAAATGTCAGCAGTTTCACGTTAGTTTGTCCTAATGTTCTCAGAAATCTAAACTATGGTGTGTTGCCACATTTAAAATTCTTCTCTGCTTGCTGCAGTCCCTAATAATATCCTGGCCATGTACCTTCATCTATATTCATGAGGGTGCAGATGCAGCCAAATTAGAGGCAGCAAATACAATCTGGCTTCCTTTAAACATTTTTTTTGANAAAAAAAAAAAAAAAANTTTTNTTAAAAAAAAAAAAAAAGCCAAAAAGAAAGAAAGAAAGCAAAGCAGACAGATTTAAATTCAGCAGCACCCGTTGGAGGAGCCTGTTACAAATGCACAGCTGGCTTGATGATGACTGACAAATCAAAAGTCAGGGAGAAACTTCCCGATCATCTGAGCCCTTGCCACCCGATTAGCAGAAGAAAACCAGGGCAGATGGAGGGAGACGTAGCAGTTCGGAGGGAACAGATGGCCACTACGAACTTGATATATGAAATTAATAACACTTTCTCAAATACAATTAGTAACAGGAATACATTACCTGAATTTTCATAACTGTGAGCAAGCTGACATTAAGTGAGGTTTTTCAGATTAACAGTTGATGTGGCATTGATATTTGGAGGGAAATAAAAATATATAGCAACGTGAGAAAACTCTTGCTGTTTTGGTGCCATCAATCATGGTGTTCCAATATATGAAAGGAGAATCACCATTCCAAAAAATTCTATATTTAAATTTTGCTAATTGGGATTTTTTTTTTTTCTAATGTAGCCATTTGGGCCACAGAAGGCCTGAGATTCTTGGGAGCCTCACAGATGTAGCCAGCATCCACTGCCCTAAATGAATTGTTCTTTAGGGAAAAAAAAATTAAGAACCATGCATCTCCTTACAGAGAAACTGAGGGAAGAGGCAAACAGAATCTAGCTGCCAGTTCTGAGGTTTCTTTTGTTTCATGTTTTGTTTTGTTTTCAAAATTAAGTAATTCTTGAAGAAAATCCTCCAGCTTTTCATCATATGATGCCCAGTCTCTAGAATGGGCAAAAAAGCATAAGCTCTACATTTTGTCAACTCCAAATAGTTTTAATTCAAAATCCATTAGGATGACAATTTGAATTGTGTTAACTGGCCCTCTGGGAAGCTAGACCCTCCATAAGCTTAGGGAGGTCAGCCCCAAGTGCGCACACATCTGAGACTCCTGATGAGACATGACAAGGACAGAGGATCCCTGAATGAAGTTCAGCTTTGGCCCCTGTGGGAGGTAGAGGCAATCTCATATATTATACAATGCAGCTGCACGTGCATGGTCTATCTTGTTGCAGGAAGAGCACATGAGTGTTTGGATAAGATTTGCCATAGGTGAAGGCCTGTGGGTACATAGGCAGAGGCACCCACACTGGAAAAGATACAGATCTGTAATATGCATCCACGCTAGCCATATGCACTTCTCCAGGATGGCAAGAGGAGGTTCTCCCGGGTCCCAGGAGGCCAATCATTAGGTCTGGTACAACACAGGGAGGGCTATGACAGCTGGTAGCTGCAGAAAAAGCCAGCCTGAAAAAGTGAGGACATTTCCTGTCTCCTGAAAAAGAATAACCCTGGTTAATCAGATAAATGAAGTTACGAAAAGCCTTTTCTCTGTAGTGACACTAGCACCCTTCTGTCTGTGTCTCCAGAGAAAGAAAGGCTCCCTTCTCCTAGTCCATCCAGAAATATACACAATAGATAATAACACAACTGGGTACAGCAGAGAAGCAAAAATGGGAGGATGCAAAATACTGGATCAAGCTTTACATGATAATTCTAAGTGATATCCAAATTGGTTTTATGGCTTCAGTTGAAAAGCCCATTATCAGAGATATTTTAGATAAGTCACTTCTTAGGTTAATTCACTTCAAGGTTGTAGAATTAAGTATTCTACAACCTTGGAGTTGTTACTGGTGAGATGAGAACTTGGATTTTAGAGACTAGCAGCTTTCTTGATATTTTATTACATTAAAAATGTGAAGGTTGTGTCTACATATGTTTTGCAAATTCTTCCAGGTTAAAGTGACATGCCACGGACCGGAGCTCAATCCATGCAAATCAGAGTCTCAGACAGATGGGCATGGAGTTGGATGGGAATGACACACAGAGATGACCCGAGAGAGCTTGGAGAATCTGAGTGTAATTTTTCAAATCGAGCATTAAACTTTTTATACAGAAGAAAAAAAAACAAGAAAAGCCAGGCAGGACACATCCCCAGAGTTACAGTGACACAAAACAAAAGGATTGTATACTTCAAAAGATGGCGGGGGACCAGGCAGGTGTAAAGCTGGTCTATTGTTAAACCCACCACCAGGGGTTGTTAGTAAATGCCTGATTATGCTGTTCCTTTGGGCCTAGTGAAAAAACCTGTTTCAGGGGGATTCCCTCTTTAGTGTTAAACCCACCCTTTCTCTAGGCCATTGTGTATTGCTCTGTTTGGGTGAGACTCAGCTACTCTCCTAAATAATCACTCTGCAGACTAGCCCTGAGCTATTCTAGCTCTGTTCTTTGTAATGCCTAATTAGTTTCACTGTCTCTACTAGAAGTAAATTTGAATGTTACTGAATAGGTAACCTCACTGAATTCCTACTGAATTCCAAGCTCCTTGACTTCAAGGATTTTCTAGGATGTTGGAACACTGGTGGATGCTCACCTATGATAAAATTCAATCTTTAAAGGCACTTATAATACTGAAAGAGAGCATACACCATACTAACATGGGGATAGGGTTTGAGTATATGGGTTATGAGAATGCCCAGGTTCCAGGAGGCTGAGTTTCCTTGTAACTCTTTGCCTCAGGAGTGCTTCCAGGCCTCTCGGCCTGTCAAGCAGACTTCACTGGAGTGGGCTTAGCAGGGACATGTTTATTATTAATCAAGAAAAATAGAAGTTTCTATAAGGCTTAATATTCTATCTTCCCAAAGGTTTCAATATACTCTTAGATGAAGGAATATTTATTTTCGCAGTGAACATATTTTGCATGGTTTCTAAACCAAAATTAAGACCATCACACATGTTTAAGTGAGATTATGGGTAAGTTCAGTTTCCAAAGTTGCCTAAGTTTAAACTCCCCTAGAGGCCCACTTGACATCCTAATTTGAATGCAGTTTGTTTATTTCATAGGGGTAAGAAAGTTAAATGTGATGACTCACACTTGTAATATCAGAACTTGGGAGTCTGGGGCAGGAAGGCTAGTCTAGGCAATATAACAAGACACTTTGCAAAAAGTAACCAAACAAGACAACAAGGTATGCAAGAAATGTCACCTACTCAAATCATTGGCCACCAAGAATGGATATTGCCTGATCTCATGAGAATACTCTTGGAGCCTGGGGTAAGTCACTCATTTTAGAATTAACGCACACAACACTGGGTAAGGGAGTGTGCTGGGTGTTCATGCAACAGCTTCAGCCAGTAATTAGTTAAGGGCTTCCCCTGGGGATTATTAACTCCATGGAACTTCTGGCCCGTGCAGGTGGCCAAACAGAAGCCTCAAGAAGCAACAGAAAATCCTCCGGCAAAAAGCGGCATGTTTCTGGAGTTGAGTTTCTTCTCTAAGTGCTAAGACCAAGAACCCCTGGTAGCATCTCTTGTATTTTATGATGTTAAAACTGTTCTGTTTTGCTTTTCAATAAGTCACTGCCTGATAGCTGTGTGTTCTTGTATTGGAGGACGAGCAACTTTATCTGTGGATAACTGTTCCCTAGCCAGGGAACAGTTGGAATCAACAGGGTATCCAGATGTCCAGCTGCAGTTCCTGCCCCAAATTGGAAGCACCTGGTCAAAAGAAAGAACAGTTATTCTGCCCCAGTCCTTCTAACACACCTCAGTATTTGCTGGTGTGCTTCCAGTGTCCCAGAAGAAATCACTTCTTTTCTCTGAATAGCTCTCCCTCCATAGCTGGCTTTGCTCACTCTGGAAATTAGGGGGGAAGCAACAGGGAGGCAGAGAAGCTACTCTGAGGATCCATTTCACACTGAGTGAGAGGAAGCAACTGTTCTAACCTTCCCTGCTTCTTGCTATTACCCCCCCCCCCGCGGGGGGACGGAAAATGGTAGTTCAGGGTGATAGACAATTAGCTTCTCCTTTCATAATACTTAAACTGCAAAGGAAGTCCTCTTCTGCTTTGTTGAAATGTATAAATTCAAGATAGATATTAAGCAGGTCATCTAAGTGGAGGGTCTTTAAGCAAGTCATTTGGTGATGTCTTCTGCTATCCCTTGACGCTGACAGCCAGCCTGTCTTTTCAGAAAAGGCCACAGCAAACTTGACACAACTGACCTGTACGCTGTAAGCCTCATCTGTTCTATAAACTCATTAGCTGGAAGTGCTATGGGGCTCAGGTGTCACTCCGAGATTTGTCTCAAGGACCTCCTAAATAGGATAGCCATATTACCTCTTAGCATTGACTTTACTCTCTAGCTTTGATCCTAAAGAGTTAGACATTATTTTCTTATTTTTTTTTTTTAAAGTGTTTATTGAGCCTGTCTCAGGACTAAGAGCTGGAGCAGGTAACATCTCAGATGAAGGTTCCTCCTTCTGTAAAGTTTACATAGCTGCAAAATGGGTGAGGAAAAAACGGAGCAAATGGAGTTTTTAGAAAGATAGGTAACATCTTTCTGCTTGGATAATGTTCCCTGAGCCTTGGGTTTCATTTTACATGTACTGTTTGGTCTGGATACTCCATGGCCACCTTTTCTCTGAATTTTGACCACTATGGATTACAGTTTGTTAGGAAAATGGCAGTACAAGATTCTCTGCTAGGGTCTATGACCTGTCCAGCCAGAAGGAATTGGCTAGCTCTACCGTGCATGAATACAGTTCTATTGAATGGACTTTACATCTGATCAGACAGCTGTTGGTAAACCCTGGGACGGAAATGCCACTACTGCATCAAAGGAGCTATCTTATTAGGCTCGTTGTGACTCACAGACATTATAGCTGGGTGGGACTACTGATTGCTTCCCTCTGTTTGCAACTTCTAGAGTATTTTCTGACAGTATCAGAGCTAATCCTCAGGGAGGTTTCCAAGTCAGTTCCAAGTCTGGCTCGATCCTTCCAAGTTTTGTGTCTGAAGTATGTGGCGTCTTTCCTGATACAGTCTTACTTCCAAGTTCTGTGAGGCAAGCAAAGCAAAGGGCGATAGCCTATGTTATTTTGTGAGTCTCTTGGATTCTGTTGGCCTACAACTTGAAGAGAAGTTTTGTTGACATGGCTGTTTTAGTCAGATAATACATAGCTTTGCTTAAGGGGCCATTATCACCTTTGTAGCATAACAACATATTCTCTCTCTCTCTCCTCTCATCAGAGAAACTTATTCTTGCTACTATTGAGATTCATAGCTGGCCACATTACAGAGAATGAGGGAAAGAAAGATTGTAAATGCTAGAAGATCATTATTAGGTAGACAAATGGCCAAAGTGCTTATTTAACCTATTGAAGCTAATGACACTGGCTGCAAGGTTCTCCTAGTCTCCCTCAGTTCTACCCTTAGGCTGGATTGCTCTTCCCTATAGAATCCAACCATTTTGATAATCCACTCGTTTTGGGCTTCCTGACTACTGTTCCTGGTTCCTCTCTTTTCCCTCCCCCACACTCCCTACCTGGTCCAGCTCAGTCTGAGTGTGTCCTCTCTGGATTCTTCCAGATGTCTCTGTTGGATACTCACCCCGTTATCCATCCTTCATCTCCACCATACCTAGGTGCAACCATGCTCTTTGCTTTCTTTCTTTTTTTTTTTTTTTGTTTTCTTTCGTTCAACCATGACACCTGCTGGCAATATCTTCTAAAGAAGTCAGGGAAGCTGTCCTCATGAAATTTCACAATGTGGATGCTGAAAGAAGATCTGCATGACAACATGAGTTGACATGGTAACTGGACAGAGAAAATTTCACAAGATCTTACCCCTAGATTGAGAGCTGCAGGCAATCAATGGCAGCTGATCAAGAGTCAGTTTTCGACAGGGGTGAGCTCCCTAATAAGCTATCCAATCCCAAGTGAGCATCTCTAAGCCTACGTACATACAGGCAATCCAAATTGAACTCAATAGGTTGTGTAGGGGTGTGTGTTTGTGTGTGCGTATGTGGGGGATGTTCTGTATGTAACGGTAATAACTAAAGAAGAAGATACAGTAAATTTGAAAAGGAGGGGATATGGGGCAAATTCAATAGGAAAGAAATAAGGGTGAAAATGTAAATACGGTGTTCATTTTTTTTTTTAATTCTTAAGAGAGAATAAAAAGAAAAATATGTGGAGACTGGAAAAGGTCACAAGTTTCATATGTATTCCAGGGAGGGACTCTAGGGGGAACCTCAGGGTTTTTAGAGGCATCCCTGGGAAAGTGGCATTTGCTCAAGGACGAAAAGTGGATGGGGTCATAGTTCTAAGGTCCTGGTACATTTCAGAGACTAGAAATTCTGTACTCTGTGTGATCAGGAATCTCTGGAGGTGTTCAGTGTCTACGACTTGTATGCAATCTTTAAGACGAAGAAAAAGACAGTGTGGAATAGAGATGGGATCTGCCAAAAACCTGAGGGCATTCGTCCTGTAAATGCTGAGCTAGCACGTATTTTAAGAACTTTTGAGTTTTTCTCCCTCCTGATTGGCTGTAATTTCTCCATGCACTATATTTGGATCACATTGTTTCCCTTGCCCAGCTCCTTTAAGAATTCCCCATACCTGCTACCTAACTTCATGCTCTTCCTCTTTCAAACCTTTCTACCCAAATTAACACAAGAGAAAAGCAAACAAAATACCCCTAAATGATACAAAGTCAAAAATTAAACAGTGACAACAACAACAGCAGCAGCAGCAACAGCAGCAACAGCAACAGCAAAAAGCACACAACTTGTCACCCAGACCACTAGAAGTCCCTCTTCTGTGGGAGACTCAACAATTGCAAGCCTAGATCTTTAACTTGTTCCTGCTACTGCTTAGAATTGAAAAAAAGAATTTTTTAAAAAATTTAATTAATTAATTAATTAATTAATTAATTATTATTTACATTCCAGATTTTATCCCTCTCCCAATCCACCCTCTGAATATTCCACATCCCATACCTCCTCCCCCATCTCTGTGAGAATGAACTCCCCCCACACACCGGGTCTCCCCACTCCCTGGGGCCTCCGATCTCTTGAGGGTCAGGTACATCTACTCTGACTGAACACACAGACCCTGCATTCCTATGCTATATATGTGTTGGGGGCCTCATATCAGCTGGTGTATGCTGCCTGGTTGATGGTTCAGTGTCTGAGAGATCTCAGGGGTCCAGGCTAATTGAGACTGCTGGTCCTCCTATGGGGTTGCTCTCCTCAGCTTCTTCCAGCTTTTCCCTAATTCAACCACAGGGGTCAACTGCTTCTGTCCATTGGTTGGGTGTAAATATCTGCATCTGACTCTTTCACCTGCTTGTTGGGTCTTTCGGGGGGCAGTCATGATAGGCTCATTTTGTGAGCACTCCATTGCCTCAGTAATCGTGCCAGGCCTTGGGGGCCTTCCCTTGAGCTGGATCCCACTTTGAGCCTATCGATGGACCTCCTTTTCTTCGGGCTCTTCTCCATTTTTTTCCCTGCAATTCTTTTAGAGAGGAACAATTCTGGGTCAGAGTTTTTGACTGTGGGATGGCAACCCCATTCCTCACTTGATGCCCTGTCTTTCTCCTGGAGGTGGGTTCTACAAGTTTCTGCTCCCCACTATAAGGCATTTCATCTAATGTCCCTCTCTTTTAAGAAAACCCAGCCATTTAATCAAAGAAGGATTAACTGCAACTTGCACATCTGAATCTAACACAAAAACCTGTTCAAAACCTGGAAATGAAGTGTTGAAGAGAGGACCACAGTATCCAACCCTTTCCTTTCCTTTCCTTTCCTTTCCTTTCCTTTCCTTTCCTTTCCTTTCCTTTCCTTTCCTTTCCTTTCCTTTCCTTTCCTTTCCTTTCCTTTCCTTTCCTTTCCTTTCCTTTCCTTTCCTTTCCTTTCCTTTCCTTTCCTTCCCCCCCTCTCTTCCTTCATATAATATATATATATATATATATATATATTACTTATTTACTTCACATCCCAATCATTGCCTCCCTTCCAGTCACCCCCTCCCACAACCTTTCCCTCATTCCCCCTCCACTTCTCCTCTGAGCAAGTGGAGTCCCCCCCCCCTATCCTCCCTCTAGTACATTCAGTCTCTGTGAGGCTAGGTACATCCCCTCCCAAAGAGGCTAGACAAGGCAGCCAGCTTGGGGACCCTTATGGAAGAAAAGGAGGAAGGATTGCAGACCCCAAAGGGGATAGGAATTCCACAGGAAGACCAACAGAGTCAATTAACCGGGACCCTTGGGGCTCTCAGAGACTGAGGCACCAACCAAAGAACATACAGGGGCTGGACCTAGGCCTTCCTGCACATTTGTAGCAGATGTGCAGCATGATCTTGATGTGAGTTCTAAACAACTGGATCTTCTAAGATCTCTCTGGTGACCTTCATGGTGTTTTTGTTTGTTTTTTGTCCTTTTTGTTGTTGTAGTTGTTGTTGTTGTTGTTGTTGTTGTTGTTTTATCACCCTGATGCTACATAAGCTCAGGCTGATGGATATGCACAGGTGAGTGCAGATACATGGAAGCAGCTGAGCTGCCAGCTCAACATGTCAGCCTGCCCCACTCTTCTCAACACCCATCCCCCACCCCCCATCCCCAGCATGCTACCCAAGCTGTGACAGATGAATGGCCCTATGAGATTCCAGCCTCCATTGGGGAACATATCAATGCCTTGATTAGGAGTAGGAGTACAAAAGTACAGTCTTCGCTCCAAACTTACCCAGACAGAGTCCTGTGGTATTGCTGAGACTGTCACAAAATGTCCCCTGAGCTTCTGCAATATGCAGGTGCATCGTAAAGAACTGTGTCTCTCACTGTCCATGCAGGGCAATCACAAAAGGTGGGGCCCTTCAGTTGACCAGATGCTGCCTCTGTTGATGGCAGTAGGGCTATATGAGAACTGGAAGGTGAGTATTGGGGGTACTGAAGATCTAAATGGGAGATCTTCACCCCATAATCCACCCTAAAGAAATGGGATTGCCATCGATGATGGGGCTCATGCTAGCTAAGCCTTTAATTCAGTCTTCAAGCTCCAACTGGAAAATCAGAGCAGATATGAAATCCCATTAGATTTTATTTGTAGCCACCAAATGGAAAGATAACATTCTGAATGATAATGATGGAGTATAGAGCCTGCATTCCAGCTCCATTCAAATTAGGGTCCCAGCCTCTAGGCCCTGATATGTTGGTGAAACTGATGATGATCAGACGTGGCTTTGCTGGTGAAATCCCAGCATTTGAGATTCCAGCCTTGGAAGCACTGTATGGCTCTGCCTATACGAACTTGCATGCGACATTAATTAAAAAATAAGGTACAGAGCTAAACAAAGAATTCTCAACTGAGGAATACCGAATGGCTGAGAAACACCTGAAAAAAATGTTCAACATCCTTAGTCATCAGGGAAATGGGAATCAAAACAACCTTGAGTTTCCATCTCACACCAGTCAGAATGGCTAAGATTAAAAAGTCAGGTGACAGCAGATGCTGGTGAGGTTGTGGAAAAAGAGGAA